>NW_027509222.1:2102500-2515000 GCF_051911475.1 Siphateles boraxobius
ATTCTTTTGTTAAATCTTTAGCTTTCCCTTTATGCATTTCTAAATAACTTCAGATGTTTTTTCCTCTGATGTGATTTAAATGAGTGACGCATCAGCAGGGACAGTATTCAAAGACAAGTGCAGGAGCAAACACATTAAAATGCCTTACGACATGCATATATCTTGTTAATCTAATGATAATAGTTTTTATTATTATGGTATTGTTTTGTTGCAGTCCATGAAATCTCCGTTCTTGACGATTCAGTGACGTTACTATCTTCATTCTCAAGTGAAGTCTGATCTGTTCTTGTGTCTCAATGAAGTTTGTTTGTGACCCTCAGATCCAAGCTGACCAATGATGACTTCCGGAAGCTTCTGATGACCCCGAGATCGACCCCGTCCTCCGCTCCACCCTCCAAAACACGACAACATGAGTACTTAGCTTTTGAACACACTTGTTTAAGATCTTTCTGTGGTCATATGTGCACTGCATGTCTCTATGAGAACAGTCCCGTTCACTTTTTGCTGTGATGATTTTCCCAGGATGCCACGGGAATATAACGAGGACGAGGATCCCGCGGCTCGCAGACGTAAGAAGAAAAGGTGAGTTGAGGAACAGTGAATGAATCCTGCATTACTACTGCTTTAATATCTTATCCTGCTGTTGCTTGTGTCTCTTCGGCACACTTTCCTATGTTTCGCTCTGCATCAATGACCATTTTATCAAATAAAAACGTGGCCCCTGTATGAGTATGAGTATTAGACACAATATTGCCTGTTTTTCTCTTTTTCACCTACAAAGCCACGGCAAAACTGTTCTGCATCTCTGAGCAACACACAGCGGTGTTTCATCACTGAATAAATCAGTCCATTTGAACAAATCGATTGAATTATTGACTCAATGACTCGCTCATTAACAGTGGTAACTACTGGTGGTTTCAATTTCATATTTAAAGTATCTTTTAAATTTAAAATCATTTCATATATCATCAAAGTTTTATTTGTACGGCATTATTTCTGCATGTTAAACACATTCATGTTCCTCTGAGCTGCATTAAACAGTCTGTGTAAATGCATCCAAACACCACTTCTGTGTTTCCTCTGCATTGCAAAGATCAGTTCAGTTGATACGGATTTCATTTGACTGTTAACAGCCCTGTAGTGTCTTATTATTCTAATTTAATGTATTGATTAAGTGTAATAATTTGACATAATAAATTATGCGTAGGCTACTTTTAACTGGGGAAGAAAAAAAAGCCCTTATAAAGGTAAAAATGCAGATAAAAGGTAAAAATCATTTGGAAAATGTAATTTGTCACTGCTGTGAACAACCACCGCACAGAATATGAAGAATATCAAAAACTTAAAGTTTAAACACACACCAAAATATTGTCTAATTATCGTTATTGACCAAATCCCAGAAATTATCAAGATGTATTTCTTTCTTTTTTTTTTGATGAGATGTTTTTAAGTCCCTTTACATAGTATGAAAACTACGGTTACTTTAAGCTCCACACTAAAACCCCTCAATAAATACACATTTTATTTCATAAATAATTGTGTTTTTATAATTTTCTTTTTTTAGCTATTACTTGCATGCAACACATAATACAGTATTTATACAGTAATCTCCTCCTGTGTTAGCGAATGTATAGTTCATGTATGAACACACCAGGCAGAATTTGAGTGAATTTTTGCATGTAAAATGTGTCTTTGAGATAATTTTTCCCTGTTCTTCCGCTTCACGCTTCTGTTTGAAGTTACTACGCTAAACTGCGGCAGCAGGAGATGGAGAGAGAGCGCGAGCTGGCGGAGAAGTACCGTGATCGTGCTCGAGAACGACGTGATGGTGTTAATAAAGACTACGAGGAGACTGAGCTCATCAGCACCACTGCTAACTATCGAGCCGTGGGACCCACCGCTGAGGCGTGAGTTTCCTCTGACATGTGTCCATTTCATTTCTTTACTGCATCTTAGAATAATCAGAATTCAGTTTCTCTAGCTGTATTTTGTTAAATGACCATCTTATGAAGATGTGTAGGAACTTATTGTTTCTGTTGATTTTGTTATTACGGGTTCTTTCTTATTAGAAGGGGCTTTTTTGCCTATTTTGTACCAACTTTGCATGTAGTGCATTTGCCAATGATCATTTGGGATGCGCCGATACCGATATACTTGAAAGCTGATTATCGATGTATTGGACGATAAATCTAAATCCAAATTTGTATTTTATTTAAAGTTTTTGAGAGCCTGATTACAAAAACAAAAGTCTCACCATTAAAATCCATGTCCCAAACACACAATTATAATGATGTTCTCATTATAATTTTATGTAGCCGATATGCGCTGCACATGTTGCACTGAACAGTATTTTCCTTTTTGAAGTGATTCCAATCATATTTCAAGCAGTTCACAACCATCATGTTGAACAGTGCGCATCTGAAGTGTCTCAGCTGAAGGAAATAATCCATTATTTATCCGCTTTAATATATCAGCCATATTTTCTTATTTGGCCAATAACATTAAAACGGAACATATATCGGCCAGTATATTGTGCATCGCTATTAATCAACATTTTGAAGTTTGTATTTCACATGACTGCAAGAGACAAAACAATTCTGTCCGTTTTAGTAAAACGGCTATAATTCCCTAAAAGAACAAGTTCTTTTGAAATTTGGTCAAAGTTTGTAGACCATTGCTTGAACTCCACTTGTTGTTTTTAGATTAGGCTGTGATCTGCCCCGAAAATCACCAGGATATTGCTGATTTATTTAATTTTCCACTTTTATTTTGCTGCAGTTTTCTATAATTCGTTTCACATCATTTATTTTCTTCTACGTCTTTCTACAGATTTGTGCCATTGCAAATGAAGTAATTTATTTGTTAATTTTAATTTGCATTACTCCCAAAATCCCTGAACATGGTGACACTGTTGTGTCTAGCAGCAGTGAACATAAATGCCAAGAGTTTAACCCGTGTATTATTTTGTCAAGGCTAATATTAGCGATTGAATGCTTATTATAGGACTGATTATTGCTTAGGAATTGTCAGTAAAAAAGTGCTTTCTCATTAGTTTGGATTTGAATGTGTCTTTTTCCTGCACTGTTGATGAACAGGGACAAATCAGCTGCGGAGAAAAGGCGTCAGCTGATCCAGGAGTCCAAGTTCTTGGGTGGTGATATGGAGCACACTCACTTGGTGAAGGGTTTGGATTTCGCCCTGCTGCAGAAGGTACATCCACGTAACCATTGTTTGAAAATCAAACCACTGCCACATATTTGCTTGTGTTTAATGTACTGTTTTAATTTCAGGTCAGAGCTGAGATCACTAGTAAGGAGCGGGAAGAGGAGGACATTATTGAGAAAGTGCAGAAGGAAGTCAAGTATGTTTCATAAGTTCTTATTTGCTCACTTAACCCAGTTGCGAGTCTCTTTTGACATGTTTGTGTTTGACAGGAGAGATGAAGATCCAGAGCAGAAGATTGAGTTCAAGACCCGCCTGGGTGAGTTCAGTCTGTGTTTAATCTTTCGCACCTGGAGGAACATTTTCATACTTCCTGCAACTATTGGTGGAAGCTAGGGCTGGGTATTGTTAGGAATTTCACAATTCGATTTCGATTCGATATTGATTTATTAGCTTCGAAATCGATTCAATAATTAGTAAATACACAAGTAATTAAGTACCTGAGTATATTTTTAAATAATGTGTGCAGCATAACCAATGTTTAAGAACAAATTGACCCCAGCATGATTCCTGTCATGGTTTATTTAGCAGAACAAACTGTACAATATTGTACATGCGTTGAATACAAACCACAACTGTAACAAACAGGTGCTTTATTAACACACCTCTAAAGTGCATGTAACAGTAATAGAAAGTATATTTCTTTCTTCCTATACATTCAAGTTATAAAAGAAATATAAACAGAAACACAAAATGTGCATACTCAAAAAAAATGCGCTTCATGAGGCACACGCGCGCACATTCGCACACACACGCAAGGACTCTTCCTCTGTCGTGCGCGCGCTACGCGGTTTGGAGCTCGCGAGCTCTAGATTTCGGGAGATTTGAACTAATTTGCGTACATCAGGGAGCCGATATCAATATGCGGGAGACTCCCGGAGACTTATTGTCGTTCTTATTATCATTTAGGGGGGCTTAGGAACATTTGGAGTAGCTTCAGCCCCCCTAAAATAGGCCTAACGACGTCACTGGTTGGCGGTGCAGGCTTGAACGGAGTGCAGCTGCTGTCCGTCATCTTGCTGTTTTGGTAAAGCGCGTCTTGTACAACGCTGAACGCTCTCACTAGAGTGTTGCCCACAGCGCCGCCACTGGCCGGTGGGCTGAATCGATTCATAGGATTTGATGAATCGATATTGAATTGAGTAACAAATAATTGCAATGCATTGATGAATCGATATTTTTACTCGGCCCTAGTGGAAGCACACGCTTTGTGGCATCACCGCCAAGAGAATTTTGGGAAGGATTTTAGTTCTAGGAACTCCTTTTAGAGGAACTAAATTAGCTCTTCAGAGTCAGGTCTAAATCAGCGCTATAGGAACTATCCGTAACGTTAGTGACGCTGATTGGCCGAACGCACGCGAAACTCCAAGACACGCCATTTAAAAAAAAACAACGTAAAGATGGGGCTGGGCGATAAAACGGTATCGGTATTTATCGACGGTACACCGTTTTAGGTAACGATATAAATTTTTTCCGATATAGCGCTCGATATTTTCATTAAAATGCGCGCGCATCGCCTGTAGATCTTAGGGGCCACTCGCATATCACGTCTAAAAACGTGTGGAAGGTGCGACTGTGCCACTGTCGCCTTTCCAAAGCACAAACTAATTATATTAGCCTGCATTTGATTACCCCATTATAATGGTCACTTTCATAAAAACATACTTGTAGGTTTAAAATTCCAGATATGGCACATTTATTGTCTCCAACAACAAATATTTTAGTAATATGTATATTTTAGTCAGAATTATTGCGCTACTATTCTATTGTGCTCGTCTGTTTGGCGCGCATGCGCGCGGCGGCACTCATTCACGGAAGCTTGAATTTTAGCGGAGATTCATTTGCAGAAGCTCGTCCTCTCCTGATAGGGAAATGGACATATTTGTATGATTTGTTTGAACATTTACAGATAGAGAATATACCTGTGAAATGTAAGTTAGGCACTGAGGAAAGCACCACGTCTCAAACACATTAAACGGCGCCAGTATTTATCTTTCAGTCTCTAACAGTAGCCTATCTGTCCGAGCATCTGACTGGGCAAGCTGCTTTAAACTTGTTAACTATCTCACCAGTTATTTTGAAGCGCTTAATAAGCTTGTGTCATGTTTAGGACAAATTGTACTGTTCTTTCACTGCAGGAGCAGTGAGGATGTGCTCGTATCAAACTACTGTATCGATATAAACGGTATTGCCTCATTCCATATCGTGGGGAAAAAAAATATCGATATATTGTACAAACTCGATATACCGCCCAGCCCTATATTCAATTATGAACTGCGCTCTCCACATCATGTTGACTTACGGTGCGTTCCATTCGATCGTGGTTGTTTCGTTCATTATGGACCATGGCAAGCAGACTTTGGGACAAAAGGAGAAGTAAAATGAGGATGAATATCAGTATGGCGTTTTCGAGATGCCCGAGAGCTAGCTTCCGTGACAAACTTCACAAGCTCCACGTCTGCAACAAACAAACTTCGACTAGACAGAGATACTTTTTTAGACAGGTGAGCAAATGTACATAAAATAATCAATGTTATATAGCTCAACATGATGAAATGTGAGAATATGATCAGTATGTTATTCTAATGTTGATCTAGCTTACTGCTAGTCTCATACAGGCAAACTAACACACAGAATAACATTATAACTTTCAACACACTCAAATGCAGTTTAGTGTGATAGTGTAGACCAAGTGAAACAGCGCTGCGTTTCCTCAAGTTTCATTCCTCTAATAAACTGTCCTGTGTGAATATTAATTCAGCACTTGCGTTCGGTTGAATTAAATGTTCTTATTCCTTTATATCCGCGGGACTCGCGTGTGGCGCTGATATCTGTTTCTCATTAGCAATCGCGCCCGCTTCACACAACAGTCAGGTTAAAAACATCAATGTATTTACTAATCCATAAACATTATTAGATCCATCAGCACAAGTTCCATCATTCCGCTTATGCGTCATCAACCTACGGCCCTAGCGGCAAATAAAATTACCTATTGTAGCTTTAACAGACAAGTGTATTTTATGACAACGATTGTTTCAGCAACTCGGTATGTATTTTTAATAATGTTAAAATGTTGTAATATTCATGAATTTTATGTACTTGTACATTTCGTTGCGCTTGCCGAGAGAGCTCGCCCACGCGCTCTTCTGATTGGCTGTGATTTTTATCGTGTCCCATAGCCGCGTCGCGTCTGGTGTGGACAGACAAATTCTTTGTCGCTGGGATCTTATAGCATCGAGTCTGGTTAGGACACTGTGTTAAGAAAGCGTCAGTATTTTTATTGACATATTAAAAATAATCTTAACATTGACAAAGCAAAGGTAACACATAGGCTACTCATTTTCATAAATGCACACGGTAAAATAAAAAAGATATAAACTTACATGAAAACAATATTTATAATAATATGAAAGAAATATTCGTTCCCTGTTCGTTCTTTTAAGGTTTCCTGGAAAGACCACTCTCAACGAGAACGCAAGTCTGTTCTTGGAATTGAGAAACAGCCTATGTATTTCTGCTCCGCTAGCAAGGATCAAGCACATTGATGAATCGATATTTTTACTCGGCCCTAGTGGAAGCACACGCTTTGTGGCATCACCGCCAAGAGAATTTTGGGAAGGATTTTAGTTCTAGGAACTCCTTTTAGAGGAACTAAATTAGCTCTTCAGAGTCAGGTCTAAATCAGCGCTATAGGAACTATCCGTAACGTTAGTGACGCTGATTGGCCGAACGCACGCGAAACTCCAAGACACGCCATTTAAAAAAAAACAACGTAAAGATGGGGCTGGGCGATAAAACGGTATCGGTATTTATCGACGGTACACCGTTTTAGGTAACGATATAAATTTTTTCCGATATAGCGCTCGATATTTTCATTAAAATGCGCGCGCATCGCCTGTAGATCTTAGGGGCCACTCGCATATCACGTCTAAAAACGTGTGGAAGGTGCGACTGTGCCACTGTCGCCTTTCCAAAGCACAAACTAATTATATTAGCCTGCATTTGATTACCCCATTATAATGGTCACTTTCATAAAAACATACTTGTAGGTTTAAAATTCCAGATATGGCACATTTATTGTCTCCAACAACAAATATTTTAGTAATATGTATATTTTAGTCAGAATTATTGCGCTACTATTCTATTGTGCTCGTCTGTTTGGCGCGCATGCGCGCGGCGGCGCTCATTCACGGAAGCTTGAATTTTAGCGGAGATTCATTTGCAGAAGCTCGTCCTCTCCTGATAGGGAAATGGACATATTTGTATGATTTGTTTGAACATTTACAGATAGAGAATATACCTGTGAAATGTAAGTTAGGCACTGAGGAAAGCACCACGTCTCAAACACATTAAACGGCGCCAGTATTTATCTTTCAGTCACTAACAGTAGCCTATCTGTCTGAGCATCTGACTGGGCAAGCTGCTTTAAACTTGTTAACTATCTCACCAGTTATTTTGAAGCGCTTAATAAGCTTGTGTCATGTTTAGGACAAATTGTACTGTTCTTTCACTGCAGGAGCAGTGAGGATGTGCTCGCATCAAACTACTGTATCGATATAAACGGTATTGCCTCATTCCATATCGTGGGGAAAAAAAATATCGATATATTGTACAAACTCGATATACCGCCCAGCCCTATATTCAATTATGAACTGCGCACTCCACATCATGTTGACTTACGGTGCGTTCCATTCGATCGTGGTTGTTTCGTTCATTATGGACCATGGCAAGCAGACTTTGGGACAAAAGGAGAAGTAAAATGAGGATGAATATCAGCATGGCGTTTTCGAGATGCCCAAGAGCTAGCTTCCGTGACAAACTTCACAAGCTCCACGTCTGCAACAAACAAACTTCGACTAGACAGAGATACTTTATTAGACAGGTGAGCAAATGTACATAAAATAATCAATGTTATATAGCTCAACATGATGAAATGTGAGAATATAATCAGTATGTTATTCTAATGTTGATCTAGCTTACTGCTAGTCTCATACAGGCAAACTAACACACAGAATAACATTATAACTTTCAACACACTCAAATGCAGTTTAGTGTGATAGTGTAGACCAAGTGAAACAGCGCTGCGTTTCCTCAAGTTTCATTCCTCTAATAAACTGACCTGTGTGAATATTAATTCAGCACTTGCGTTCGGTTGAATTAAATGTTCTTATTCCTTTATATCCGCGGGACTCGCGTGTGGCGCTGATATCTGTTTCTCATCAGCAATCGCGCCCGCT
Organism: Siphateles boraxobius; assembly: GCF_051911475.1. NCBI lineage: Eukaryota > Metazoa > Chordata > Actinopteri > Cypriniformes > Leuciscidae > Siphateles > Siphateles boraxobius. Next base: position 2,110,960 of record NW_027509222.1, read on the forward strand.
TCACACAACAGTCATGTTAAAAACATCAATGTATTCACTAATCCATAAACATTATTAGATCCATCAGCACAAGTTCCATCATTCCGCTTATGCGTCAACCTACGGCCCTAGCGGCAAATAAAATTACCTATTGTAGCTTTAACAGACAAGTGTATTTTATGACAACGATTGTTTCAGCAACTCGGTATGTATTTTTAATAATGTTAAAATGTTGTAATATTCATGAATTTTATGTACTTGTACAATTCGTTGCGCTTGCCGAGAGAGCTCGCCCACGCGCTCTTCTGATTGGCTGTGATTTTTATCGCGTCCCATAGCCGCGTCGCGTCTGGTGTGGACAGACAAATTCTTTGTCGCTGGGATCTTATAGCATCGAGTCTGGTTAGGACACTGTGTTAAGAAAGCGTCAGTATTTTTATTGACATATTAAAAATAATCTTAACATTGACAAAGCAAAGGTAACACATAGGCTACTCATTTTCATAAATGCACACGGTAAAATAAAAAAGATATAAACTTACATGAAAACAATATTTATAATAATATGAAAGAAATATTCGTTCCCTGTTCGTTCTTTTAAGGTTTCCTGGAAAGACCACTCTCAACGCAAGTCTGTTCTTGTTATTGAGAAACAGCCTATGTATTTCTGCTCCGCTAGCAAGGATCAAGCACACGGCAAAGCTAATACTTTTTCATATAATGTTGTCTTTCTTTGTATAACAGTTCTATCTGATAACGTATTAGACAGGACTGTTAGACAGATCATAGACTAATGAACACGCTGTGTGGCTCAGGCTCTGGCTGCCGTTCTCAGCGGCGTTAAAATAAAAGTCAAAACAACGAGCACGTATTGCGTCACTTCAGAGTTCATACTGGCGGTGCGAATGCAACCAGGAAAACGGCCATATTGGGGAACATTTAGTTCTCGGGGAACCACCCTGGTGGCTAGTTCCTAAAACTACCGGTGCAAAAGCCCTGGACAGCAATAAGACTGAACTACATGTGACTTGTGTGTATTGTTCTGCTCTTTAGGACGAAACATCTACCGTATCCTGTTCAAGGGTCGTCCGATAGAGCGCAACGAGCTGTTCCTGCCCGGCCGAATGGCGTATGTGGTGGACCTGGAAGACGAGTACGCAGACACGGACATCCCAACCACACTCATCCGCAGCAAAGCCGACTGCCCCACCATGGAGGTACACAACCCAAAAACAACACTACAAACCTTGACATTGCTAAAGGACGCAGATGCTAACATGTTTTACTGTGACGTAACTTGCTTTCAAATGCTGGAAATTGTTAGAGTGAATTATTAGTGGTGGTTGCCAAATCAAGCGTCAGCACTGCTATTGCTCATGCTGAAGTATATGGCGAATAACTGATCCTGCACTGTTCAATTCACGTGGTTTATTGAGCAGAGGTGTGCTATTACTTTTCAAGAGGATCAGACTTAAAGTCCCCCTGTAGTTAATAATTTTATCCCTTAAAACTCATCTTTGATCACCAAAATTACACATTTAAACGTTTTTTTTCCTTGGTTTTTTTTTTTTTAAACTCCCAGAAGATGGCATGTAGCCGAAACGCGTTGGAGTTTTTTAGATGGTTAATTTTACCAAGCCATAAGAATAAAGGCTTTTTAACTTTTTCAATTGAGAGTGCCTTGGAGTTTTTCCTTTGATTTTTGGTATTTCGTTTCCCATCCAAAGAGCACCTCTATATTAATCAAACGTTGAAGTCCAGGAAGCGCTCCTCTACCCCTCCGATTTTCAGTTTTTTTCCTTAGCTTGAATGTAACTCGACACCCTTGCCTCATTTAGTATTCGCGGTAATATGAATATGCAAATGAGCCGCGCCTCCACTCACTCACTCAGCTCAGAGATCCACTCGTTGACGATCACACGTTGATCTGATTGGTTACAAGGTAGTTTGTGACGTCAGAAACACCAGCGATTTCAAACCGTGTTTTTGAGACTGTCTACGGTTCACTGCAGTTAAGGAGAAAATACTCAGCTAGGGCCGACTTGGTTGACTAGGGCTGTGCAATATGGACAAAATAGTCATAGCGTTTTTTTTTAAAACATTTTTTTATGAATATTGCAATTGCGATTTTTGGCAACTGTTTTTGCTTTTTCAAACATGCTTCATTCTAAATATATTCAGTTGACCAGAAGTGCATAAAACATTTCACAATGAAGTAACATAGTATTAACAGCTTGATAAACAAAACGGTAATAAACTGTCTTTAAAACAGACAACATAAATTAGGGTTAACCGAAATTCCAGTCATAACAATAAATAAACTTTTGTGCTCACATTTCACAATGTAATATAATTACTGTACAGTTATTAGAGTTATACTGCTTGATAAACAAAATTGTAATAAATTTTATTTTTAAAACAGACAACATAAAATAAATTAAGATTAACTAACCTAAACTCCAATCATAACCATTAATATAAACTAACAGAAATCAAAACCAAAAAATAGATTGCTATATAATGGACCGTACTACACTTGTGGGGTAGTATTTCACTTCAACGCCCTCCTTACATTTATCTTTCATTTCAGGAATAGCAACTCGTGAGAAATGAGTGCCAGATGGCAGCTGGTATCTTTTGTCGAGGCACCATGTCTTTGCATATATGATATTGTGTCTGTAATTTCTTTGTGCCGCTTTGATCTGAAATCTCATAAGGTGTGACGCTTGCAAATGCTTGAACGTTTGGTTGAGGCTGGCTTTGAGTTGTGCTTTTGTTAGTTGCGATGGATTTTGTCGACATGCATTGATCAAACAGTTTTTTATGGTGTTGTTTTAAGGGTTGGAACAGGTTTGTACTATTGCCCCGTTTCATTGCAATAATCATTTCACAGGTCTTGCAAATTACCTTGATCTGTGACACATCCTCTCTCCTGAATTCAAAATACTCCCAAAACGACTGATGTTGAATTTCTCTTTTGCACCAAATCATTTTTATTCTGACCTGCATCCATATTTTATGTTCTTTCCTCCTGTTCGCCTATTCTGTTCTCCCGCACAGCTTCGTCGTAATTTACGCGGTGCGCTGAGTGAGCTCTGATTGGTTAACATCTTAAACATGTGCACAAGAACGTTGCAGTATTGGTATTAGTAAATGAGTGGATGATTTTCATTCTTGGGTGAAATAACCCTTAAGGCCTGTCAACTATAGTTACATGTTATTCAGGTTTAAAACCTTTTTTAAAAGTTTAAAAGCTAAACCCTGGAACCTGTTGTTTGAGCGGGACGATTCGTGAATCACACCTGTTGGTAAATCTGCTTGTCAGTTTCAAACGGAGTTAGAGATCGGCTCCTTGAGCACCCAGAGTGCTATAACACTCACAGCGTGAGATTGTGGCAGTCGGTTAGACTTCACTCCCGCTTTCTTCAGCTCATTTTTAATGTCTAGTCAAACTGCTGTTTTTGTTCCTCAGGCTCAGACGACACTCACCACCAATGACATAGTCATCAGCAAACTAACACAGATCCTGTCGTACCTGAGGCAAGGCACACGCAACAAGAAAATCAAGAAGAAGGACAAAGGTAGTGTTTGAATGTTCACTAGAAATCAGCTTTTTGAGTCAAGTACTCTAACACAGTGGTTCTCAACGTTTATTAAGTCACAATCCCTGGCGACCTATTACCCGCAGCCCTAGATATCACTGATAAAAGTATCGAGAGATTGATTACGACGGTCAGAAGAGAGAGAGCCATCACATCACACCCTTAGCCGTTGCTTTAGAAACTCTGTGGCAGTGTTCAATTGGCATTAAAAAAAAAAAAATAATACATTACTGTGCAAAAGTCTTAGGTATGTTAGTATTTTCCCCCCAAAAAATGGTTTTAAGTCAGTAATTTATATCTTTTGTTGTAGTGTGTCAGTAGGAAATATCAGTTTACATTTCCAAACATTCATTTAGCCATTAATTGTAATAATCCAGTGAGTTTTTTTGTATGCACAACGAGTCTGACAACAGCCTGTTACATGTTACATTACTGTTACACAAACTGTAATCTGACACACTAGAGCAAAAGATATAAATAACTGGCTTAACCTTTTTTTGGGGGTGAACATACTAACATGCCTGAGACTTTTGCACAGTACTGTATATAAATAAACTCTGCAAGATCTATGATATTAGTAACTGTGGAAACGTGTCATCACAGGCTTTGAAAAGGGTCCATAATGTAACTCATTGACAAGACAAAGAATCTCAAAGATTCACTTGAACCTTTCCGCATAAAGGCTCGTCTTCAGATTTCATAGAGCTCGGAGCAGAACAGAGAAAGTCAGCACAGTGTTAACCAAATGCATTTTGATAAAATTCGCTCTTATCATTTAGGAAATTTTTCATCACAATGCGCAAACAAGAAAAGTCCATTTTTAAGAAGTGTTTTCTGTTTTCAGGGCGTCTGGATGAGAAGAAAGCGCCAGAGGCTGATTTAAGGTGAGTTCACATGCAGTCAAAGTGTTTTATCTTTATGATCTGATCAAATGCTTCTTAACCACGTCTGTGTGTGTGTGTGCGTCCACGCAGCATCTTTGATGACATCGGTGACTACATGCCCTCCACCTCCAAGAGCATCAGAGACAAGGAGAAAGAGCGCTACCGTGAGAGAGAGAGGGAGAGGGAGAAAGATCGAGAGCGCGAGAGGGAGAGAGAGAGAGAGAGAGAGCGAGAGAGGGATCGGGACGAGGAGAAAAGACGACACAGTTACTTTGAGAAGCCTCGCGCTGATGAGGAGGTCAGCTGATCGTTGTTGTTTAACCCTCTGTTGCGCTTCAGTCAAAAATGACAGATTTATTTAGATTTTGTCAGTGAAATGAATGTACTATATTTTAGTTTGATAATATTTTTTATTTTGTATTTTTAGGGGATTTTATTATACTAAATTATATTTACGCTGTATTTATAATCTATTTATTCACTTTTTGAGCATAGACCATTTCCGACTTAAACTGTGGTAAATGTTGAATGCTTTAGAGCACAGACTGAAGTTTGATCTCTTTTCATAGACGACACCTGGCAGATTATTGCAGAAATGAAAAGTTTAAAAAAGTTAACTTAAAAAAAGTAACTGAATTTTACATGTTATGAAAATACTACTTTAAATTTTATATGAAATATATATTTATAAATCTCGTTTTACTCTAAAAATGCAAAAAAATCGAAGCCACATATCTAAACCAGTTGTTCCAAATTTGAGATTGATATCTCAAAAAATGATCTTTCAGTAATGGCTCGTTTCCACTGAGCGGTACGGTACGGTACAGTTCGGTACGGTACGCAATTATTTGCGTTTCCACTGTTAGAAGTTGTGAATGGTCTCAAAAAGCCGAACCGTACTGTACCACTTTTTGGGTACCCTTCCGTTGGGGTACCTCGTATAGTGTAACGGTACTAAAGGGAGGAGCTAGACTCACTGCAGAACGCTGATTGGTTGACAGAGTATCATCACTTGCGCGTGCTACAAGGGTAATGACAACATAAGAAGCGCCATTTTTTAATATACAGTTGGAATATAATACTACGGTTATTCTTTCACGAAATGTAGTTTTAAGAGTTTTTCAGGAGAGAATGTAGTTGTTTAAAGCTCAAATCTGTGGTTTATTTATAATGTTTTATGATAATTTGATCCATTCCAGGGATCACCGGGCGCTCGGCACTCATGTTCCCTGCCTGTAACAGCCTTTCCTCGGCTAGTCGTTCTAACGTTTGCCGTTGACTCTGTAGTGGTAATTCGTCTTGTGTATATCTAACGGGTGATCTTTGGTCTCGTGAATCGATAATTTGTTCCCTGGCCAATCGTTTTGGCAGAGGGCTAAGTGAAGTTTCTTATATTTAGACTATTTAACTTTTCCGTTGTAACGTTAACGTTAGACTAGCGCTGAATTTGTATATTTGACAGAATTGTTTGCATTATTTCTTATTGTATAGCTTCTTGTAACGTTACCTTTTACTTATACTTTTATAATGGCTATTATTGCTAAAATGGAAATTTAACTGGGTTGAGTTTTGTCATTTTTTATTTTATTACAAGATTATCACTGTAATGTTGTTTATTGCAACATTTGTAAAAATGCACATATTTCCTGGAATATGTTTAATATTTTTAAAATTTAAACGAAAAGATGCTGGGTTGTGTTTTATATTTCGTTTTGTTATAAATAGGCTAACGTTAAACATGCAGTAGATAATATAATCAGGTCTATACATTGCCTGAACCACATTTGTGTGCCTATAATGTTTAATATGTATATAAATGAAAACGAAAAGAGACAGAGTGGTGTTTTATAATATATTTTGTTTTATTGTTGCCTAAAATGTACATGCGGAGCGAGCTGAGTGATGCTTCAAGAACGCGCTGTTACATTTGGAGAATTACCGGACTCGCGTCCTCGGGAGTCTTTCTGCTGAGAACTTTGTGTACTTGGTATTGAGAAATGCCTAATGTCGGCGCTTCTCTTCTTGTGACAAACATGGCGAGAAGCAAGGACAATATCTGCTGTATGCCACGCATTGGTGTGTTTACTTTGTCGCTTTCTTCTTTGTGCGAAAATGACGTTGATCGCTTCTTTCCGGCAAACACCACACCTATCAAGAAGGGTATTGTTGGCGGTGGAAACGCTAGCCGGATCATGGTTTACTGACCCGACCCGAACCGAACCGTTCTGTACCGTACCATACAGCTCAGTGGAAACAAGCCATAAGAGTGTGTGTGGCTGCAGTACCAAACGCTTCCACTAGATGAAATTTATCTTCCATTCATTTCTAATGTGCTCGTTTTTGACTGCGAGGAGCACAAGTGTGACTGTTTTTCAGGACCGTTTAACCTTTCAAATCATGTCCTGTTCTGTGTTCACACAGCAAGTGCCAAAACTTTTACCAAGTTTCTTACCATTCTGTATCCAATGAAGTAAAAAATTATTTGAAAAATGTAAAAATTAGGTTTTTTTTAATTTTCATTTCAATTTGAAGAGTACCAGAGAAAATGATTCTCATTGCTTTAGAATATTTGTGCAGAATTTGTGGATATCACTATCCATAAGTAAGCAATCTCTGTAATAATTGTGTAATATTTCTGTCCTTTCAGCCCATAGACATCGATAAAGGTAACTATTCACAATCTTCATATTCCTCAGTTTCCTCATAAAAATGTTTAATTGAAGGAAATTAAAAAAAACACACATTTGAATGCTAAAGTCCAGGCGTGTTGAGTACTTCAATGCTGTAGTTGTGATGTTGTCTTGCAGGTCCAAGCTCTGTGAAGGACCAGATCAAGTTAATCAATGAGAAGTTTGCTGGAATCGGTCAGGAAGCATATCCTTCACGAGACTGCTGATGTGAGAACACAATGAATGAGTTCACTGCTGCTCTTTGTGTATAGACCGATACCATCAAGTTGTGTCCCAAATGATGAAACTGCTACTTGAAATCCGGTCGAAAATCAACAGGATTTTTTGAGACCTAAAGCCAAAAAAATCTTGTTTCATGAAGAATAGGACTCCTTATGGATATAACTTGTTACGGTACCTTACGTTAACCTTCACATGGCCAGCGTCAGTTACATTGTTTTATTTAGAAATTCTCCTGTTGCTTCAAAATCACAACTGCTGCGTCCCAAATCAGATCTAAACAGTATTGGAAAATAGAAATCGTGTGTCCCGAATCATAGTTTGACTTTTTCCGGTTTGAATCGGAAGTGCAGATCCCTGCTCAAACTAACGGCTAATATTACCCACAACCCATCGAGTGTTGGATGAGGATTCGATTAGAACTACAAATATGAATAAAAAGTGTTAAAGCACTACAAAAATGGTGGATGTGTGAGTCAGACGGATAAGTAGAGAGGTTTAGAGAAAGGGATTGAGGGATTAATAATCAGTATCTATCCTGCTGAAAGAGATTTATTCAGTGTTATCTGCAACAGCATTGTGCGCTTTTATAAAGATACGTCTAGTGATTAACTTTTAAATGCATCATTATGCAAACGCGACATTAACGTGCTACATTTCTCTCTGAAACGGTAGGAAATTAAATTAGATTGAATGTGGAGGATTTTAACCTAAACAAGATGATTGACAGATCAGTTTAAACAGTGACAGGATGCACATCATAATGATGAAGAAGTAGGTCTTAAATCTTGCCTACTCTTCTGCTACACATACCTTTAGGGCGTAGTGTAAAGGTGATGATACACAGGGCAACTTTTTGAGCAATGTTGGCATCAACGGGCACCCAGATGAGACACAGGGCCCACGACCGATCTAAATTATCCAGATAGAAATGTATTTCCCTTTTTCAACTCGCTCGGCAAGATTGCTCAAAAAGTTGCCCTGTGTATCATCACCTTAATTAGGGCAATTAACCCTTTGCAGGGAATTTAATCGACAGGCGACCTGACCAATCATAATCCGCCATCCACCGAATCCGCTATTTTGTCCGACAAAGCAGTCAGGAGAGTTAGTAGATTAACGTTGGAGGATTTGAACTTGAAAAACGAAGTGTACTTGCGTATTTCCGCGGTTAAAATAACATTCCTTCTTATGTTCATTCATATTTGATGCTATAAATGAACTAGAAGGAAGAGATGATCGGTTCACAAGCAGCTTTAACTGAGGCGCTACTGCAATCGGTCAGACACATTAAAGAGCCACAAAACGGTATTTATTGTTTACATTTCTTTAAAAAATTACCATATTTTGAAGTTGAGACTTTGTTTCATATCAAAAGTAACCTGGTCTGTCCTGTCTGTCAGCGCGTTGTCAGTGTGCTCTCTTCTCCGCGATGTATTTTTCACAACGTAAAACATGTGGTGTGTGTCCTGAAGCAGCGTAGCTTGTCGGACGTAGCAACAGTAACTAAAGGGGGCGGGTCTTTGCGAACGGGACTTAGTGTTGATCATTGTAGTCAATCACCGACATTTGCTTGAATGAGAACTTAGCAATCAGATTCAGGTTCTGCACTTATACAGCAGTTAATGTTCTCGTTATAACCAATAATGTGCAGAAATGATTTAATGTACTACATTTTATGTAAGGGCTAATTGGTCTCTAAGACAGCCCAGCGATTGGCTGGATAATAATAAGATATCTGTGTTTTCAGTAATTGGTTGGTAATTGGTAGATGCATTTTTCCAGTTATGCTTAGATCTAAAAAAAAAAAGTTTCTATATCCTTATTTATTAACGGTTTGTCCTGCAGACATGAATTAAATCATACACACTAATGCATATATGATATTGAAGTGTTCTGGAGTAACATGATGCCTCGCGCTGCAGTGTTGAGTTTGTAGTGGTCTTCTTTAACTGTGAGCACTGGAAGCAGACGTGAAGAGAAGAAGCATCTGGGAGATTTCTTTGGGATGTCGAACAGTTACGCCGAATGCTACCCTGCCACGTGAGTTACCGCCTTCAGGAACACTTACAGGAAACGCTCACTTCAGAATTCAAATTTCCTGATAATTCCCAACGTCATCCAAGATGTTTATGTCTTGAAAACATTGCAGGATTTTTCTCCATATAGTGACTTCAACGGGTCGAAGGTCCAAATGTGAGTTTCAATGCAGCTTCAAAGTCTCGACACGATCCCAGCCGAGGAATAAGAGTCTTATCTAGACAAACCAGCGCACATTTTGTAAAAAAAAACGTTTATATTCTTTTTAACCACAAATGCTTGTCTAGCTCTAGCTCTGCATTTCTTAACTAGGTTGAAAGGTCACGCGTGGAAGTACTGACCCAGTGTTTAAGTGAAACGCCATTTACAAAAAAAATGATGAATAAATAAAAGGTAGAACAACGATGTCGGACGATTTTGAAGTTGGAGGAGAAAATGAGATGCAGTTTTTCGCCCTAACCTATATTTTTGTACCGGGACACGTGTGACCTTTCAACGTGATCACGTAATGTGGGAAGTCGTGGTCGTGCAAGATGAGCATTTGTGGTTAAAAAGTATATAAATGCTTTGTTTTTATTTTATTTTTTTATAAAACGTCCGCTGGTTTGTCTAGATAAGACTCTTATTCCTCGGCTGGGATCGTGTCGAGACTTTGAAGCTGCACTGAAACTCACATTTGGACCTTCGACCTGTTGAAGTCACTATATGGAGAAAAATCCTGCAATGTTTTCCTCAAAAACCTTTCTTTTCGACTGAAGAAAGAAAGAAGTGAACATCTTGGAGGACGTGGAGGAGAGTAAATGATAAGGAAATTATAATTCTGCAGTGAACTCCTCCTTTAGAGATGATGATGCTGATGTTGATGATGCTGTCTTGCAGGATGGATGATCTGGCTGTGGACAGCGATGAAGAAGTGGACTACAGCAAGATGGACCAGGCATGAATGAGTTTGATGAGTTGTAATGTCTCCGAGTGTCTCTGGTCAGGCGTGTTCACGAGTGTGTCTGTTTGCAGGGTAATAAGAAGGGGCCTTTGGGCCGCTGGGACTTTGACACTCAAGAGGAATACAGCGACTACATGAACAACAAGGAGGCGCTGCCAAAGTAACACAGGCTCTGTGTTCTCAGTTTGGCCATGTGAGGTTGTGTTCACTCTGATGATGATGATGGTGGTGTGTTTTCAGGGCTGCCTTCCAGTACGGCATCAAAATGTCCGAGGGCCGAAAGACTCGTCGCTTTAAAGAAACCAACGAGAAGGCCGAGTTAGACCGACAGTGGAAGAAAATCAGTGCTGTGAGTTTACCGGCTCTCATCTATATTCTGTGTAATGTGGAAGAATCTGGCATAAAACGATGTGTAAGCGATGAACACCATATGGTGTTGAGATGATGATGATGTCACACTCAATCCTGCAGCATGTTCACACTGTCTGTGTTTATTTCAGATCATTGAGAAGAGAAAAAAGATGGAGGCAGATGGGTGAGTGTTGTTGGTTTTTCTCTTATTTTTTTCAGTCTAAAAAAATCCTTAAAAACAATGTGAGGAGCAAAAATACTGGGATTTTCAACATCTTCACCACTCACATGTAAATTAAATCAGATATGTATATATTTCTCTTTTTCCTCCAAGATTTAGTCTTAGAGGACATTAGCTATGTTCCAATCCACCCATTTTTTATGCCAATTTTGGGATGTTGCATAAAACATTTATGCGCTCAATTGAGGTCAATGATTTTTTTTCATCCGATAAGAAGACGTGCGCATATGATGGAAACCCATTTACTGAATACATCCCTCGATGCTCGTTTACTGAACACGGCCTCATGTGACTTTGCCTCAGCAGAGGCTGTGATTGGATAACTGCATTAATCAGCGGACCAATAGAATCGCAGCATCTCAAATGTTAGTTTGGTGTTTCTGAAACGCTGGACTCAAAGTGTGTGATCAGGATGATTTGGTTTAATTCCCTCCAGAAGCGTTTCACACACACACACGAGTGTGTTCCCGAACACCAGCATCCGAACACTAGAGAACATGACAGCGTTTATTGAGTTTCTCTGACGCTCTGAGACACACTCGTTTATGATGGAGGGAAAAAGAGCCCGATTGCAGAAACTTCCCAGGAAGTGATAATTTTGTTCTCTTGAACACACGGGATGGAAACCTTATTCGCAAATGTTTATGCCATATTCCAATTTTGCACTCAAGTTAAATTTGCAACTTTGGATGGAAAGTGCAGATATATACATACTTGAAACTAATAGCAATGCAGCGATTGGCTGGAGGCCAGACAATAAAATGTAATGACATCATATAATTAAAAAAGGAAACAGTCAGGCAGGCAAAATGGCAAAAGTTTTAATAGATAAATCAAATGCGTAAATGTTTGTTACACAATTCCCACTTATTTCCATTTTTCATGATTTCTAGTATTTGTACAGGCTTTACACTTTTTTTATTTCAGTGTCAAGATTGTAATTAGAAATGATTTTAATTTCACTCGTGAAGTGGATAAAGCTGCTTAAGGGTCAATAGCAGATTTCTAATGCCACATCAGACTGCGTTTTTTTTGTTGCATTATATATATTTTTTTAGTTATCTGCATCGATTAACGTTCAAACTAATGCATGATACATACAAAACTATGTAATGTAAGGCTCCAATAATTATGAGAATTATTTGCTCCGAGTAAAACTGGGTTTTGAACCACATTTATTTAAAAAAACAAATGCAGTTGTGTTTAAGACGTGACATCAGGGTCTGATATGGGCTGCTTTGAAAAGCTCATGTAAATGACCTCACAAAAGAAATGAGTTTTGAGCAGCTAATAGGAATTGTTTTTTTTCCGTCTAGTGTGACATAGCATTATGATCAGATAAAAATGTGCTGTGTGTGTTATTTTGCAGTGAGATGCAGTCATACAGTGTGTGTTCATGATTGTTTCCTCTTCTATCGTACAGGGTGGACGTAAAACGGCCCAAATATTAAAGCTTCAGGAGTGAAGAAATCTTTCCAGCTGCATGTATATGATGCACACGTGTAACAGTAAATGAATTGTTGTCCATTTGTGCTGTTTTTGTTTATTTTCATGCAACCAAATACATTGGTAGAGAAAGGATGTTATCATATTTCTAATTTCCAAGTTGTTTTGTCAAAGTTAAGGAAATAGTTTAATAGTAAATAGTGTGTTTAAGAAATAGATGCAGTGTTAATTGTGACGCCAGAGCTTCTAGAAACTAAATACTTGTTATCCCATCTTATAAGACTTGGATTTTGAGAGTTTTATTCCCAACATTCACGTGGACAAAGCTCCATGTATATCTAAGGTTCAGCTTTGCCCCTCTGGAAACAAACACCTTGTGACTGTTTAAATGCACTTTTTTTTCTTTTAGCACATTTATTCACTTATACAATGTATTGCCTAATTTTGAGCTACAATAAAGCAGAATCCACTCTGTGGCTCAGTCTCCCGTTCTGCTGTTGAACTCTCTCATCACGAGACTTACAATGCAGTGATGTCTCCATCTGTCTCCACGTGATCCTGCACACAATGTCAGATCACACGCTCATTAATGACACAGAGATGTACTCTAGTGTGTGTGTGTGTGTGTGCTCGTGCTCACTGTGAAGATCTGCATGTGGTGCATGATCAGCTCTCGGGTAAGTTGGACCATGCCTGTGTTCATGGCAAACTCCTGGAACAGCGTGACCACAAATATCACTGCCAGATTATGAGCCGTCATGCGGTTCACGTGACTGTGCATCTGCACCCTGAGAGACACGATTCAGAAGTACACTTTACAACGCATCAGTCATCGATACTTCATCTAATGCAGAGCATAAGGTCCTCTCCATTCATATGGTGCTCAATCCATCAATATCAACCTATATCAGTTTCCCTTCACTTTTAAAACAATATTTAATGATTAACTACACCTGTATCCGCTTATGGTGTCTCTTTGGTTTAGCTCCCAAACATTAGAGATCACTGCACAACATTTTACACATTTCTGCAATATTACACAGTGAAAGTATTCAGACCCCATAATTTTATTACCACATTTTCATGTTGCAGCGTTATGCTAAAATGCTTTCATTTAGGTTTCTTTTCCCCCCTCTTAACATCTATGCACTCCAAGAATACTTGGGTCAATGTGATATTGCAAACATATATATATTTTTAAAATAAATGATACATTTGATTAAAAAGTTGAAAGCATTTTAGCATAACGCAGCATAAATATAGGACGAAGCATGGCTACTGTTTATGTAGAATAGAATATGTAGAAAAAGAAGTCTATTAATCAATATACCCAAGCTGACTGCAAAGTAAGTTTTGGACATTCAGACATGCATTCAGATTTATAAAATGTATGTTTACAATTACAACTACATATTCAGTATTGATAGCTCATATCAATTTATAGTTATCAAATAGAGTTTGATATATCCTACATGTGCAGGTGTCCACACAGAGCGGCCAGTGTTGCGTGGTTGTCAGGAGGAAGCTGGTTCAGCAGTTTGAGGCACGTCTGTCGTCTGAGTGTTTCATCTGACAGAGCTGTGGATCAAGACATTATCAATCAATACAGAACAGTCTTTAAATTTACAGTGGGCTACACAAATATCTGCAAAAACTAATTTTCACAGACAGTTTTGCTATTTCTCAACTCTTTCATTCAAAATATGACAAAAATCAAACCTTTAATAATAAAAGTATTTTTTTTCTTTTTCTGAACTATATGGATTCGTTTACATAATTTAATAGTTTGTGTAACCTCCCTTCGCCTAACAGCTCTGAAACGTCTCCTATAATGTATAAAGATGATGAACAAGAGATGTGAAGCCATTCCTCCATACAGAATCGATTCAGAGCTCAATGCTTGTGGACTGTTTGCATCAGTTCATCCTTAATGCAACCTGATGATATTCACATTGTTTGCTACTTGACACAAGCTGAATGGTTAATTCGTCTGAAAATTAACGTGACTTGAATTGAAGGTAACCAGTTTTGTTGGGCTGCTGATTGTTACACGTTTTTCACTGTTCTCTGATAAACTCCTTAGGTCTCATTCATTAAACTGTGCGTAAGATCCTTAATAAAGGTGTACGTGCGCCTGAAATCCAAAATGATGTACAGCAAAAAATATTCAGACCTGCGTACGCCAGAACCTGTGCAAAATTCCCTTTATAAATCCCAGTCAGAGGAAGACTGTGTGTACATGCGTCTCCACCCCGAAATAACCATATATGAGTTTACAGCGCCTCGTTTTACTATGCAGAACCTCATCTGCATATCATTTGCATATGCATATTCATCCAGGCGATACGTTTAACGGTACAAGACATTAAGAAAATATGAGATACGGATGTGCGTCACATTACATTGCTAAAAATCATTCAGTAGCCTTGCCTTTGAATAAAAAAATCTAATAGTATAAAATACACTTCAGAGAGTTTTTCTCAATCTTTTCCACTGGCCAAATAGTATTTTTAATTGCTTTATAATTTTTATGGAGACAGCCTTATTGTGCATTATTGATCACTATTTGCGTGAAAATATTTTCTCAGTTCTGCTATTATCATGCGCTAATCAATCCTCACTGTAGTTAAAACATTAAAACACAGTATGCCACAGGAAACGTGTTCAAAAGCATCGCATCCACTACAAATATTATTTATTAGAATCTAAAAAATAGTGTAACTTCTCAGTAATGATTTAATGTAATTTAAGTGCTAATGAGGGTGACATTTAATCTAAATGTGTATATCAGATGTAAAACAGTTTAAATCAATATTTTATGCATTTAAACTGATATCGTGAACATGCACTGTATTTATGATTAGGACTCATAATGAAGATTTAAAGCAGTTTTCCTTCATCTACTGTCAGTCCGTCTGATCAACATCGGTGTTGCCAAACTGCTCCGTCAACAAAATGTTCACACGCATGGGTCAGAGTTTGCGTGCAGCTGCGCAAATTTTCCCGTCAATTTTGTTTTTATAAATCATAACGTGTGCGTGGGAAGTGGCGTACGGCATTCACAGGGCCTGTTTTGTGTGAACGCAATGGTTATAAGTGAGGCCCTCTGAACTGGACCTAATAATGATCTTTGCCTTGATGCTAACAATGGCACCCAACATCCAATCAACATATTTTCTGCACTGCCTCAAATGTGTAATGCAGTATATCAGAAGATGCTCCCTGTTGAGTCCGCTATATTCCAAAGTATCATCTCATCAAACATCTAAACTGTGTAAAACTGCTTTGATAGGCGTTCAAAAGATCAATTCAGATATTTTATATTTATGCATTTGGCAGACGCTATTTATACATTATCCAAAGCGACTTACACTGCATTTCAAGGTACACATTTACATTCTTATCAGTTCTTGCTTTCCCTGAGAATCGAACCCATGACCTTGCTGTTGCAAGCACCAATGCTCTACTGTTTGAGCTTCAGGAAAGCTAAAACATACGTGAATTACGGAGACTAAAAGAACGCTAAAGTACAAAATAGATTGCCTTGTTGGTTTGAGCACTTCGGTAACTCATGAACACCACATAACATTCAGCATTAAACTGAAATGATGATCTTGATGTCCGATGTGAAAGCTAATGACAGCGGAGAACAGACGTACCTGCAGCTTTCAGCCAGTGTGGTTTCTGTGTGTTCGGTATGAGCTCAATCTCCTGCCGTAGGATCTGCTTTAGTGCTCCTGAAACATCTAGGATGGAGTACTCGTCTGTTTCCAGAACAATTCCTCTTGGAGAAACACGCAGGGCATCGACCATCTTACTGATCTGAGGAGCGATGCCACAGCGCCGATACAAACCCTCGACCTTTAACCCTGAAAAAAACAGCACAACTCTTTTCAAATCTGGCTTTAAAAGATACTCATTTGACGGTTTTCTAAAAATGAAACCTTTCAGGATGTATTTCAAGCTTTAAAATGTGGTCCTGGATGCTGATTGGTCAATCCAGCTGTGCTAAAATACACAATATAGCACCAGCTATGACATGAAACACCAATTCTAACCTTCTATCCAGAAAACAAATTGCATTAATTAATTTACCTAGCAGAACAATATTTTAATGAAATGTGCCCTTAATATTTTTTGTTATGTAGTCCCTTGTGATAAAAGTACACTTTAGAATACTTAAGAATAGAGTGCTTAAGTATGTAATGTAAAATACTATACTTTTGATCTTTTCAGAGACTTAACTGCATGTTTTTTTGCATTTAAATGACAATGTGCTATAGTTTAAACTCATTAAATATAATTAATTGAACTTAAGAGTGCTTTTTGACCCAAATAAGCAGGACTTTAGTGCATCTTCATATCATAATTACTTTGATTGTATTTGAAATAAGTGTACTGGCGAATGTACTGATACAAATTCATAATTAATTTGATTGTATTTGAAATAAGTGTACTGGGCGAATGTACTGACACACATTTATGTTAACTAAAATATACTTTAATATTGAAACCTGTATGTCACGTATTTAAAGTCCTCCTGTGATAAAAATGAAGCTTTTAATGTGGTTTATTGGTCTATGTGGAGTTTTTAATATGAATTTTCACATTGTTTGTCTTAAAATACTCAGCAATGGTGCTGACTTAAAGGGTAAGTTCTGCGTTTTACAAGTAAAGCCCTGTTTTAAGATCGTTTCTGATGAAATCGAACGGTTAAGATAAAAATTTGGACACATGCTGCTGTCCCGAGAATTTTAGGTTTTTGTGTTAGCACCCCCCCCCCATGTACAATGGTTTCATAGGTGCACTGGAACAATCATTCATATAAACGCTTTAAACTTTAGTTTACAAAGACGTGAAACGCACCGAGTGGTCTGGGGTGTTCACTGATATGCTCACGCAAAAATCGCTCCAAAAGATGCTTTCCAACAGGTGTTTTATCGTAGTTTTTGGAAGAATTTACGGTTGTGAGGCGTTTGGAAAAATAGGTCCACAGTTTTACAACAAATGGTAAAACATAAGGACATAAACTTAAGATTGAGCCACTGTAGTCACTTGGACTATTTTAACGATGTCTTTAATAACTTTTCAGGGAGCAAGTGTCAATCCCTTAGAAGCCTATGGAGGAGTGATCCAGCTCTCAGATTTAATCAAAAATATCTAAATTTGTGTCCCGAAGATGAACGAAGGTCTTACGGGGTTGAACAACATGAGGGAGAGTAAATACTGACAGAATTTTCATTTTTGGGTGAACTATCCTTTTAAGTGAGCTTTTATTTAATTCAAATTGTCTGCATGTACAGAAAAATGTTTGAATTGAAGTACACTAAAAGTACATATTTAATGCAATTAAGCAGACTTCTTTTTCACAAGAGCTAACCTGAGGCACCTGAGCATTAGTATATTGTTAAACTAGCTAAACTGAAGCTGCATGTATACAATGCTGTTCTCATACCTTCATTTACATCTTTTGTAATCAGATGCACTTTTTCATCTTGAAACTCGTAACCTGGCAAACTCCAGTCAGTCACTCACCGTGCTGCGTGATGTGAGATATACACCGGTCTACAGCACACGGCACAGATCCCGCACGCTGCCGCCCATCTGTCGTCGAGCTCACGGCCCTCTTCACGAGCTCATACCACCTCACACAGCTGATCTCCAGATCAAACTGCATATGTAACGTCCTGCAGGAGAAACACCGCGCTTAATGTTTTACGAGGTATACTGATATAAAGTGTTGGGGATAACGCATTACAAGAAACTTGAGTTACCTAATCAGATATTTTGTTGTAATTTTAAAAATAATAGATTACTTTAGGTAACTAGTAAAGTAATGCAAGTTACTTTTTCAAGAAAGTTCCTCTGTTTTCCCATTTATTGACTGACAGCTCTCCTGTCCCCATGATGCGAGAAATCGTGAGTAAGTGCAGAGGAGTTGTGTGTTAACATGATGGTTATTGTAGTTTTAGACTATATGTGAGCATTTACTCATCTCACCTGCTCAAAAACAGATTCAGTGTCCCTCAAAATGAATGCAATCAGTGACATGCAAAATCAGAATATACACAAACCTCCAACAATGAAATATGTTAAATAAAACAAATATTTTATGCATTTAATCTTACTTTATTGACCAATGTACTTGTTGCTGCTGACCATCGATAATTCAGTTAAACCATAAGCAAAAATTACTTTAGAGTTGTTGTTTTTTTCATTTTTGAAGTAAGTGTTGAACTTTCTTCTCTCCCTATTCTTCTGTAATTCAGAACGGCAGCACAGCTGACAGGTTTGTCTGAGCTGCTGAGCGCCCTCTACTGTATAGGCCTTAATTTGCATTTCCTTCAGCCTTATTTACATTTTGGTGTGGACGGGCCTATACATCTACCCAAAAATATAAGTCTTTTGTAATTAAAAACAAACAAACAAACAAGCTCAGTCCAGGTGAGAAGTAACGCAAAAGTAACAATGCATTACTTTTCTCAAAAAGTAACCAAGTAATGAAATTAGTTACTTTTGGTAACACTTTATTTTACAGTGTTCTTGTTACATATGCTACATATAATTACCATACTAATAACAGTAAATGATACATAATTACATGCAACGAACCCTCAACCAAACCCCAATCCTACCCTAACCCTGTAGTAAGTACATATAGTTGCTTAATGTTACTCAGTACTTAATTATATAATTACACTGTAACAATGACACCTTAAAATAAAGTGTAACCTTACTTTTTAAGGGAGTAACGCAGCATTGTAATGCATTTCTTTTCAAAGTAACTCTCCCCAACACCGCTGATATACATCGAAAGCCAAAAAATGCTGTACGCCCTTACAGTATAAAGGCCAAATATTCAGGTTTAATAGTCACCTTCTTGTAGAATAGTTATGCATTAAACATTTGTTGTTTTTATGCGCTGCTCACTTTAATCTGTAGATACATAAATATGGTTTAATTATGTCCCACGGTCCGAAAGGAACGGAACCGTCCACCATTTGAATAACACTGCGCTAGACTTTTGCCGAAATGCTGGTGATGTTAGGGTACGCAATGTGTGTATTTATTATACAGTGCTACTGGTGCCTACGATGCTGTCCATGTTAGGCAGCTCACTAAGTTTTGAGACACAGTCCATAAGTGCACAAAAGCCTGTCACTGACCTTTCAGCAAACTCCAGCAGGATGGATTTCTCTGAGCGCTGCAGATCTACAAAGAAGAAACATGTTTTAATGACATTATTAAGACAGTATTTGATAAACTGATGGGCGGTGTGATACTGACGGCAGCGTGTTTGAGCGCCCAGAATCACTGTGTCTCTGGAGCCGTGCTGCTTCGTGTGTATGGTCATCTCTCCGGCCTGAAGTGTGCACCACACCTCAGCACACTGTAGAGCGGCACCCTCCCGTAGACACGCTCTCGACACGGCAAACACTCCCAGCAGATCGTCATCCACCACTGCACCCGCAAGCAAAATCTGCACACATGCAGGACGCTCTCTTCAGGCTCTGCTGTACTGACACTGACACATTTACAAGGCAAAAAGTGCTCATTTGTATCCACTAGGAAAGACATTATTACCTTCATTATATGCAACATGTGACCAAGGAGGGCGTTTCGTTCGTCTGCCGAGCAAGTCAGTCTGTCTGTCAAAGTTAACACCTCAAACTCATGGGTTTGCCTATAAAAGACAAAAGGAAATTACTCTTCTCTACGGAATAAGAAAAATATAAATAAGAGAACCTCCAAAGAATGATTCTGGATTATTAACAATTCATTATTAACTTGATATAACCGTATATTTAAACAATATAATTCAAGTAAGTGGGCTGTTGTTCTGAATACCAGCACAACTGTGACTGGGCCGAAGTTAATCACTGCTGAAGGAACCAGGCGTCTATCAGCGGATCCGTCTATCAGTGGATATATCAGGGATCCGCTGATAGATGCCCGCTTTCAGACGCTCCTGTGTGAATCTGTGTGAGCGCTCGGAGAAGACAAAATGTTTTTGAAGCGTTGATCATTGTAGCCAATCAGAGACATGAGCACATGAACACAATGGCCAATCAAAGGCGTTTAAGAATCCGTTCAACAGCGCTCAAAATGCTGGAGGGAAATGCTAGTTTTTAATTATCAGTACCGACTTTGGACAACACTACAAGCTTAATTATATTTAATGCACACTTGTAATGTACGTAAAAACATAAGAAACTACTTGCAGATAATAAGCAAGTAAGGGATAATCCACGGCTAGCTGTGCTTTAAACAATGTTAATGAATAAATTATGTGGCATGAGCTTACCCTGCAGAGCAGTCAAACACTGAGATGACCTCTGTCAAATCCAGCACATCACAGGCAGCAGACTCATTCTCCTGCGAGAACAAGAAACGTTCCTCATCCAGCTTTCCATGGAGTTCTTCTACAGAGAAAAACCACACGTTATGTAGCAGCGTCATTACTTTAATCATAAAACTGATTCTGCATTGTTAAAATGTATTTCACTCTCAATACAATAATCTAAAAGTACTGCATTCTTACCCATCTGTTCCTCTGAATGTTTTGTTTCCTCAAAGTCAGGTGGGTCTTTAAAACAGAGCAACATGAATTAAAAACATAGAAAAAACAATCTGAGAATATTACACTTATGTTAGATAACGAACAAGAGAGTCAGTTTAACTAAAACATGTCCAAGTCACACTTCAAGATCAAGATTTTTTTTTTGTTGCAAATTTTGCAGAATTTTGTATTGTAGCATTAATTTTAAGGAACAGCGCAATTATTAGCACCCTTAGAGATCCTCATTAGTTACAATCTAAATAAAGTATATTCCTATACATTTTAAATTGAAACAGGGAGTCATGATTTGCCACTTGATTGTTTCTCTGTATAAAAATACGAGGTGACTTATACAATAACTTTTTTTATTTCAATTATTTGGATTTTATGAAAGGTAAATTTGATGAAATTTTTAATTCCACAGCCTGTTTTGCTTCTGTTTATCAAGGGTGCATATGTTTCTGTACTTAATTGTCATGAAATAATGTCAGAATGCAAATTATCTGAATGGTTTTAAAATGTCAAAAAAGACCTTTGTTCATCTTCGGGACACGAATTAAGATATTTTTGATTAAATCTGAGAGCTGGATCACTCCTCCATAGGCTTCTAAGGGATTGACACTTGTTCCCCGAAAAGTTATTAAATACATCGTTAAAATAGTCCAAGTGACTACAGCGACTCAATCTTAAGTTTATCAAGCGACGAGAATACTTTTTGTGCGCAAAAACAAACAAAAATAATGACTTTATTTCAAATATTCATTTCCTTCTCTGTGGGCCTCGAGTCAGTTCACTAGTGTAACAGCGCAGCGCTTCTGTGTTGTACGTCACACGTAGGCTCACTATTGGCCGACGCTGGTCATGTGTGTGATGCGTGTGACGTACAACACAGAAGCGCTGCGCTGTTACACTAGTGAAATGACTCGAGGCCCACAGAGAAGGAAATTAAGTCTTCAAGCCTATGGAGGAGTGATCCAGCTCTCAGGTTTAATCAAAAATATCTAAATTCGTGTCCCGAAGATGAACGAAGGTCTTACGGGGTTGAACAACATGAGGGAGAGTAAATACTGACAGAATTTTACATTTTTGGGTGAACTATCCTTTTAACAAACACTCTCTGATACACTAGGAGTTAAATTCGCCCTGATCAGGACTCAACTAACCCACAAACTCATTATGTCGGAGTAGTTCTGTCTGCAGTGCCTGTCCAGAAGTCTCTGCCACGCTGATGGCGGACTGAAGCTCAGGATCGGTGGCGCTGGACGAAACTCTTGCTCCAGAGCACAGCAGAGACAGAGTCTCTTCTACATCAGGACCGCACACCACCTCACGCAACCTCTGAAGAGCACCAGAAAATAACGCACTGGTCAAAATGAGATGGGTCTGAAACTAGATTGCAGGGTGCCTTGATCAGATTCCTGACCTGGTTGAGCAGTTTCTGGCTTGCGGCGAGCGGGTGAGCTTTGCGGTAAAGTCCTTTGCGGTACTTGGCTAGAATAAACTCCGCCTTCTGATCTGGTGAAACATCAGGTCCGATCTGCTCCGCTGGAGGGATGTTGTGACCCCACACACTGTTGGCAGCTTTATTGCCGTACAGCATAAACAACTGAGACACAAAACATTTGCATCTACTGTTAAAAGACTATTAAACTAAATCACATTTTTAGATGTTACTGTTCAATCAAATCAAATTTATTGACTGATTAGATGTTATGGTTAAAGTCCTCCTGTTGTGGAAATCAAGTTTTTAATGTTGTTTATATGTCTATGTGGTGTTTTTATGTGCTTTAAGACTAACCACGTGTAAATTCAGAAGTCAACAATAAGAATGTCCTGTTCATCTTTCAGTCAGTTAGGGGTCATTCATATAGACGTGTCTTTTAAAAAGTTATTTTTACTTCAGTGCTATTTTTAGAAAGCCTGCACAATACTCTGCAAAATTATGGAAGCGAGACGAGAGCGCTTACATTAAAAACGATGGGAAAGTAGTAGGGCTGCACGATATTGAAGAAAAGTGCGATATGCGATAACTCATTAAATAATGCGATACGATAATGTTTAAAGTGTGTAAAATAAACTTAAATTTTCTGTAAAATATATTTAAAATTATATAACTTTCACATTCTTTTTTGGACAAGAAAACATCCCTACAACTTCTGAAAATTAACAGTGTTTTACTGTAGCATAAGAAGTGTTATTTTAAGTGTAATCAGGGGTTTTAGGGTTTCAGGTTTATTTAACAACAGAAACTGAACAATCAAATGTAAAAATAAAACACTGCTTAGTTTTCACTGTATGAATGAAATATATACTGATTCTTATTAAAGCTACAAAAGTTATTCAGCCAGGAGCAGTGAGTGATTTTTCTCTTTGTCTTTTGTTCATGACCCAAGTTATTGCAAGCTGTTGCGATATGCATATCGCGATATATACATTTGCGAAATTTTGATAATTTCGATATATTGTGCAGCCCTAAAAAATAGTGCAATTGAGTGAAAAAAAAAAAAACATATTCTGTGTGGCATTTAATTGCCCATTTCCACGCAATTAAAATTGCATTCATTGCTATAGTAACATTAGGCTTTCATTGCGTTTTCTTTTCAAATTATTACTGGACGGACTATTAACTTATCTTGCTAACATTTTCACTTTTCCAAGCAAGACATTTGAAGTGTGGAAATGGTTAAGTTAAAAATCCAAATCAAACTGAAATGCTGTGGGGAAACTGAAGAGGGTTGTATATGCAAGAAACCCACCCAAAATCACAAAGTTTAAAGGATTTCTGCATGGAGGTATGGGCAAAAACAATTTTTCAGAGCACTGTGAAATGAGGAGGAAATAAAACCGGTCATATAATATCATAAAGACATGCTGATGCGTTTTGTTGCTGCACCATCACAAAACTCACCTGAATTAAAGGCTCCGTCCAAACCTTGTTATCTAGTTTCAGACCTCTCACTTTGGACCGGTTACTGCTCATGGATCGATGTGCACCAGCGCAGGCCTCACAGATGACCACCAGCAGGTTCACTGAAGCCCACTCTGGGTTGGCAGCACCACAGTCAGCGCACACTTTATTACAGGGACTCGACCACAGTCGATGAGCCACCTCGCTGTAGCACAGAGCGCTGCGGATCACGTCGTTCAGGTTCTCCAGCCACATGGTCGCCTCCTTCGCAGAGTCTGCGGAGAAACTGGACAAACCAACCGACAGTAAACAAAGCGTGTAGAGGTAACACAAAAAAACTTTGTAATGGAAGACTCACTTAAAGTTCCTGTATGGAGTGATGAGAGTGAAGCTGCGACGCCCTGTCGACTTCACAGATGCTATATTCATAGACACAAACATCATGCCAAGACCTATATTGAAGTCCTGTTAATTCAAACAAGTTCAATTTGCAAACTTCCCTCGTCAACAACTATATATCACAGTCTGGCTTTAAGTTTGACAAACAGAAATGACATTTAAATAATAACTTCACTTTGCTCATAGTCTCAACACACTTTTAACCAGACAGTTGTTGCTTCATGTTATTAAAGTCCCCCTGTGGTGAAAATCCGAAAAGTTATTAAAGACATCGTTAAAATAGTCCAAGTGACTACAGCGACTCAATCTTAAGTTTATCAAGCGACGAGAATACTTTCTGTGCGCAAAAACAAACAAAAATAACGACTTTATTTCAACTATTCATTTCCTTCTCTGTGGGCCTCGAGTCAGTTAACGTAGTGTGATTGCGTAGAGCTACGTCACACGTAGGCTCACTATTGGTCGACGCTGGTCATGTGTGTGATGCGTGTGACGTACAACACAGAAGCGCTGCGCTGTTACACTAGTGAACTCACTCGAGGCCCACAGAGAAGGAAATGAATAGTTGAAATAAAGTCGTTATTTTTGTTTGTTTTTGCGCACAAAAAGTATTCTTGTCGCTTGATAAACTTAAGATTGAGCCACTTTAGTCACTTGGACTATTTTAACAATGTCTTTAATAACTTTTCGGGGAACAAGTGTCAATCCCTTAGAAGCCTATGGAGGAGTGATCCAGCTCTCAGATTTCATCACAAATATCTTAATTTGTGTCCCGAAGATGAACGAAGGTCTTACGGGGTTGAACAGCATGAGGGAGAGTAAATACTGACAGAGTTTTCATTTTTGGGTGAACTGTCTCTTTAAGGGATTGACTTTAAATTCCTCTTGAAAGTTTCACATTAGTAAGGAATTTCCCACACCTCTTTGCTGCTGTAAATCCAAAGAGTGTATCCACAGATAGCAGTGTACACCTTTTTCCTCGGGTCTTTCATGATCAGTGGTCCGTGTTTTTTGGGTGTAGTGACCGGTTCCCTCCCTCGAGTGGCGTAGAGAGACACTAACCAGCTCTCCTGCACAGCTACCACAAAAACACATTCACAAGATTAACACAATGACCTTCCGTAACTTGATGCTAATATTAACACTGTGAATCAAACACTGTCTCTCAGATTTAGGAAATGACATGTTTCACTTCACTACGCTCAGTTCCCAGTTCTCCATAATACAGCTTACCGTCACTATAAGCCATGAACTCAAACTGCTTCTTCTGTAACGAGATGGAGAAGTGTCCCTGATCCTGCTTCCGTATGTTGGTGATGCTTGTTACATGAAACACATATTCTGTGAACTTGTCCTGGAGCACATTGGAAATGTGGTTATATTGACAAATGGGTAGAGGCAAAAATTGATTTATTCAGTATTTGTTATGAAACAACTCACTGTGCGTTTTTTCCACAATGACATGAGCTGCCCATCTAGAGTCGTCCACAGAACAATGTGCCTGCAAAACAAAGTTGGCATTTTCTAAATTGAACACAAATCGAAACTTTCTTTGCAATTCTTTACAGTTCTCTTTCTGTTTCCTCACTGCAATCTTATAATCAATGTGTGTCCAAAAAGGCACTTTCACACCAAATGCCAACGTTGAGCACAAAGATTTTATGAAGTTCCAATGAAACTGTTCAAACCAGTTTTTCCTCTCGGAGCAAGAGTGTGTTCATCGGCAGGCCGTCGCTCTGTGTGTGTGCAGTGTGTCACACTGTTTCGTAACTGTGTTGTTTATGTGCCTGTCAGCACATAATACTACATCTTTAATTGCACATGATCGCCAATTACAAGACCTCTCTGGCCACAGCGTTTGGAAATGGCGAACAGATTGTTACTCCGATTGTGGCTCCGTTGAACGTAAGATCATTTTTAATTAATGACTTCTTTTATGGGCTTAAAAATAGGTACAATTTTTAAGAGCAGTTTTAAGTTTTGTTTATTATCAGTGGACAATTTTAGCCATTTTGAAGTTCAGGTACCCAACATAAGTATGCCCTTCTCTATGCCTTGATTTATCGACCTCCCTATTATAATAAAATGATTCTGCGGGAATTTTCTGAGTTTTTATCTTCTCTGGTACCTTATTATGACAAACTATTAATTCTAGGTGATTTTAATATACATGCGTGTTGTCCCTCTCATCCTTTGGTTGATGAATTTCTTCAAATTACTGACTCTTTTAATCTCACTTTGTCTGTCACAGAGTCTACGCATACTCTTGATTTGGTCATTTCAGTAGGTCTCTCTGTCAGTAATATAGAGATTGATGAAATCAGATCATAAGCCTGTATTGTTTAACACTGTACTCAATAATTCAAAGGTTAATGTCAAGTTTTGTGGTCGTCCTGTTAATTCTGCTACATCTAAACAGTTGGAAGATGCTTTTGTTAGGGATGTTTGCCCTACGGTGTCTTCATTCTCAGAGATGTCTGTTGATGATCAACTTTATTATTTCAACACTCTGTGTGGCAATGATTTGGACTCAGTTGCTCCATTTAAAATTAAGAAACCTAAATTAAGGACGCAAACTTGGCTTAACAAGGATACTCGTGCCTCCAGACAGGATTGAAGGAAAGCTGAAAGAATTCTTTGCAATAAATCCCTTGTGAAAAAGTAGTACACGTTAGTATACTTTTGAAAAGACTACTTTTGATAATTTAACAAATTATACTACACACATGGATATAGATAGGTAATATTTTTTTAAAGGCACGTTTATAAAAAAATTAAACTTATATGTCCTAATTGAACTAAGGCCAAATCCTGCCTTAATCTAAGCCCTGTCTGTGAAACCAGGCCTATATATAATTTCATAATTACCATAAGTAATCTTTTTATGGGCACAAATGTGTGCAAATTTCCATTTCCTTAAGCAAACTTATTTGTTTGGCTTTCAGACTAAATTGACTGTAATTCTGCATTTAATTTTTCTTTTCGCAAAGTGTTTGGTGTGCAAAGGGCCCTTTTATGTTTAATTGTTTTTGTAAAGATGTTTGATTATTTCATAATAATATTTATTATTAATATTGTTATTTTGAAATGCATTATTTAAATTAGCTGTTGAATAGCTGGTTATATTTGAAATGTTTCAAATGGATAAAGGCCTAAATTATAGAAAATTGACTTTTCTTTGAAGTTGTCATGTGATTTCTGAGATTGTGTAGAGATAGTTACTTGCGTCCCTTCCATACTTCGAGCCAGCCGGATTGTGTCACCGCACACTCACTGGTTCTCTGGCGCGGACCTGATAACGTCTGCTTCTTCCTGCTCACACGAATGGTTGCGGCCCTGCAGACCAAGAATTCAAGATATTTTAAGATCTTGCAATGTCAAGTTTGCTTTTATATTAGAGTTGTACATGTGCTTAAAGTCCCCCTGAAGTCAATTTCATCCCTTAAAACTCATCTTTGATCACCAAAATGACATATTTAGATGTTTTTTCCTTGAAATAAAAATTCTTTATGTCTTAAAATAGCTTGAATGTAATTCGACACCCTTGCCTCATTTATTATCTGCGGTTCTAGGAATATGCAAATGAGCCCCGCCTCCACTCACTCACACAGCTCAGAGATCCACTCGTTGACGATCACACGTTGATCTGATTGGTTACAAGGTAGTTTGTGATGTCAGAAACACCTGCGAAACCGCCGGATCCAGGCCACATCCGGATCTGATGAAGGACCATTGCATGGACACGACGACAGCGCATCCCTGAAGTGCCGGCCTCATCAGCCCTGTGAAGGCCTCATGGACACGTCAACAAACTCATCTCCATACCGGCGTGATGACTCCGACCCCAACCAGATGAACTGGATAAATATCGTGAAAGTTCTGATCCAAACTGACTTCTGACCTATAATGCTGCCTAAATCATAATCATACACTGTTCGTTCATTGGCCAGAGGAGGACTGGCCCCCGACTGAGCCTGGGTTCTCCCAAGGTATTTTCTCCATTCTGTCACTGATGGAGTTTTGGTTTCTTGCCACTGTCGCCTTTTCGCCTTTCCTCACCTTTGTCGCCATTGGCTTTTGGCTTGCTTAGTTGGGGACATTTAATTTTATATTTAACAATACTATTACAACATTATTTTCCTGTTATCTCTGTAAAGCTGCTTTGAAACAATCTGTATTGTAAAAAGCGCTATATAAATAAAGGTGACTTGACTTCACGCGATTTCAAACCGTGTTTTTGAGACTGTCTTTGGTTCACTGCAGTTTTAAGGAGAAAATACTCAGCAATGCTGTCGACTTATGAATTTACACATGGTTTGTCTTAAAGCACATTAAAAACACCACATAGACTTCTAAACAATATTAAAAACTGGATTTCCACCACTGGGGGACTTTAACGTCAAAATGCTAAAAAAAAAAAAGTATGCAAAATGTAATTTCTTATTTGCTTATGCATTAAATATATTATATTGGCACACAAGATTGTCATATGAGACATGATAGGGAACCTTGTTATCTGAGTAATAATAATAATAATGTACCGTGGTTTCTTGAATCTTTCAGTTTTGATCTGAAGGTTGTGTGATTTGGGAACTTGATGGACCCCTTCACTGGCACCAAGTTCTGTTTGAGCATTCCTTAACTGATCTGTGAAACTACAAGGAAAAATATAAACAGAGAAGTCAAGAAACGTGATGCCATTTCAAAAACAAAATAAAAACACAGTTGTGAGGGAAACAGTAGTGACACATTACCTTGCATTATCAGAATTGAGGTCATCCTTATTGAGGTCATCCTTACTGAGGTCATCCTTATTGAGCTCATCGTTATTGAGGTCATCCTTACTGAGGTCATCCTTACTGAGGTCATCCTTATTGAGGTCATCCTTACTGAGGTCATCCTGTGATTTTGAGGAGTTTAGAGTCACAGAGGAATCGTCAGAAGACATTGAGTCAGCAGTTCTCCCTGGAACCGGATCTGAACTGGGACTGATGGTGAGTGATGCTGGCCAAGGCAATGATTCACTGCAGTTGGTTTTAACAGCTTGAAGATCATGGGGTTCAGAGGAGGAATACGACTGATTAGATGAATCATCCACACGAACCTCGTCTTTGATATACGTTTCTACTTAGAAAAAAAAAAAAGTCATCAGCCCATCACCTTTTTATGGAAGCTTGTTTCTGCCAAAGAATTAAACATTTGAAAAGAGAATTTGTATTTGTAAAACACAAATTAATTTAAAATACATTTAAAATAAAGAATTTTTGAGAATTTAAACTCACAATTGCATGCTATAAAGTCAGATTTGTGAGTTTATATCTCCTAATTCTGACTTTATGAGTAGCAATTGTGAGGAAAAAAAGTCAGTAATGTGAGATAAAGTGGCAATTGCCTTTTTTATTTTTTATTCTGTACCATTTGCACACTTTGATAAGGGTTTGCCTTGTTTGTGGCTGTGAGCACTAGAAGTCCTTTTAAAGCAGTGGTCTCAAACTCAATTCCTGGAGGGTCACAACTCTAACCCTAACCAAATACACCTGATCCAGCTAATACATCTCTTCAGGATTACTAGAAACTTCCAAGGAGTGTGAGTTGGAGCTAAACTGTGCAGGGCTGTGGCCCTCCAGGAATTGAGTTTGAGACCACTGTTTTAAAGGGATAGTTCCCCCAAAATTAATTTTGACTTCACTTACGCACCTCGAACCTGTATGAGTTTCTTTCTTTTGTTGAACACAAAAGATATTTTGAAGAATGTTGGTAATCAAACAGTTGACGGTAGCCACTGTCTTCCATAGTAGGAAAAAAAAATTCTCAATGGCTACCGTCGACTGATTACCAACATTCTTCAAAATATCTTTTATGTTCAAAATATCTTTTGTGTTGTACCAACACTCTTTAAGTCCCCCTGTAGTCTATCATTTTATCCGTTACAACTCATCTTTGATTACTAAAATTACATATTTAAGCGTTTGTACATATTTAAGCGTCATGTCCTCAACCGGCTTGAATGTAACTCGACACCCTTGCGTCATTTAGTATGTGCGGTTCTATGAATATGCAAATAAGCCCCGCCTCCACTCACTCAAAGCAGCTCAGAGATCCACCCACTCACTGACTCACCAAACCTTGATTTTCACCACAGCTGGAAAATCTTTTTTTGTGTTCAACAGATGAAAGAAACTCATACAGGTTTGGAACAACATTGGGTGAACAAACCCTTTAAGCCATGGTGACAGAGACGATTATAGATATGACATTTCTGTCATCTCACACATTTATATCATTCCAAAGCCAAAAGGAGGAATGTCTCAAGGAATTTCCATTCAGCTCTGAAACAATGAAAGTAAAAATGGAAAAATCAACAAGAATCGAATCATGTGAATAATGCTCAATATTCCAGGTATCCTCTGGTCAATACAACAGATTTGTGTGATGTCATTACTCACTGATACTGATGCTTTGAAATCTCATCATCACTATGTGATCAAACTTGCCATGTCAGCTAACAAGACATGCAAGAACCGGCGAGATGCTGTAAGCTTGGATCTGTGTTTGTGTTTAGCTTGAGTTGGACTTTGTGTTTAGTTTTGCACTGTTCCCAGTTCAGTGGCATGTGTCCCAGTTCCACTGTTGCCATGGTTTCTGATTAGCCCTCATGTGTTGCACCTGTGTCTACTTAATTGTCTCATTTAGTCCCTGGTGTTTGCATGTGTATTTATAGCCCTCAGTTTCAGCTTCTCCATGTTATTGTCTACATTTGTTAGTTGTTCTGTTCTTTGATATCTGACATTTATGAGAATCCGGAGTATTTTGATTATTTTTTAATTTTGGATTTATAAAAGACTGTTGCACATATAGATCCTGCTGCAACCAGTAATAACATGTTCCTCACACAAAGCCACTGCATGGGATGATATATTGGTGACTTTTACACTTTTCAATTGTATTTATATTTCTTTATATATTTTTGTCCTTTTTGTAGCTTCATAAGAGTATTGTCAACATTTGTCTTTCAGAGTGAAAAAACATTGGTGTTTCAGAGAAATAAAGAGTCTTTAATAAAAATAAAACAATCCAGGGAGAAACTCAGGAGAACACAAGCATGTTAAACCATAGACAATACCGGACAAAGAACTAAGGAAACTAAGGGGTCGTTTACATGACCGCTTTCAACTTATAACTTTTTATGTGTTTCGGCCATTCGTTTACACGACAACAGCGTTTTGGGTGCCTGAAAACGCAAACTTTTGAAAATGGGTTTCAAAGTGCAAGTTTTTGAAAACGGTCTTTGTGTAAACAACAAAAACAGGAACCTCTGAAGACGATGATGTCATGTACATGCGTATTACGTGTTCAGTCTATGGTGTTTCATCGCCATCTACTGGCCTGGCAGCAGAATACAGGGTTTTTAGTCGTTTTCGCAGATCCGTGTGAATGGGGATTGTTTTACCAATTTTGTCGTCTGTACGTGGGAAAACTTCTCTGTTTTAAGCATTTCGTTGTCATGTAAACGTGCCCTTAGTGCTTAAACAGTTAATCAGAAACTAATGACTAAGGCTGTTTCCCAAACCTGTTCCTGGAGGCACACCATCATTTTTTGGTCCAGAGACTTCCACAGAAGCTATATTTCAACATTTTGTATTTATTTTTTATATTTGGACCACTTCTATTACCCTACCTTTAAAATGGCCGACTCCCTGATCAGTGCCCTGACCACTGAACACAGGAGCTGATTGAGACGCACCCATAATGAAGCCATTTGGGACACACTTGGCAAAGCAGTAGTTCTCAATCCTGGGGACCCAACACATTGTGTACATCTCGCTAATTTAACACATCTGATTCAGATCATCAGCTCGTTAGCAGAAAGCTTCATGAACTGAACTGAGTAATCAGGTATTCCCTACGTTTTTCGTCTCCATGAGGAAAACAGCGTATAAATCATGCTGAGTGATGGTTTTTTTTTTTTAAATGTAAAATGCATAAAGTTTTCTGTGATGGGTAAGTTTAGGAGACAGAATATACAGTTTGCACAATAGCCTATAAAAATCATGATGTCACTGGAAAGTCCCCATAAAACAAGGAAACCCAACATGTGCGTGTGTGTTTCCTCTCTGCTCTTTAACACTTTAAAACTGGCCCTCTATTCTTCTGACATTGCAGGTAGTCACATTTACCTAACGTACCATATTTACTATTAAACAAACACATTTCTTACATATGAAACTTATTTAAACTTCATATTGAATGCATGACGATAATTTATGTATCTTACAAACAAAGCGACATGAATGATTCTGTTTTCACGTTAACTCAAACCCTCCTGTCGTCTAGCTTTAAAATTAATCATGAGGGTCACATGACCATTAACGATAAAAAGTTTTCTTGAAGTGGCCATAGCAACACTTTTTGACTTTCTCAGTTGGTGTAATACTTAGGGTGCAGAGTATTTATTTTTTCCCACATTCATTTCACTCATGTCTAGTACAATTATGTGGTTTTGTTTCATTAATACAGTGTATATTTTTTTCTTGATATACCTCGAAAGAATGGAAATGTAATGTGACAACATGCCCCATAGGTCGAGTACATTATAACATGACCATATGACAGATTAAAATGTCATCTGATCTACAAAAAGTATACAATGCAAACTAAAATACCTTCTCAATAAAATACAATTATGAAGTTTTTATATAAAATAATGCAATTTTTTACATAATTAAAAATAAATTAATTTTTGAGTTTGACAACAAACACACTGCAAAACAGAGCTATAGGCCTACAGCATAGTTTAAAACATAATAATAATTTCTGAACATTGACTAAGTATTTATTCACCTTTTTCTCATGGTTTCTCAATAGAATTCATAAAAGTATAGAATTGAATAATAAAGTTCTAATAGGGGCTCATTGTAACGCAGTGTGACAACATGCCCCACCTGCACAACTGGGATTTAAACCCTGCGAGTGTCTCCTGCTGGTTAGCGAAGCATTGAAGAACTACCTCAACTGTTAAATAACAGATATAAGATTAAAATAATATCAGATGTGTCTAATTTCAAATAAATACAAAAAACAGAGATGAAAAATGTACTTCAATGTACTTTTGCTATGGTTAAATTAATGTTCAGAGATATCTTCCAAAGATTTTTAAAATTTGGTGCAATTTTTTCTCTATATAGTGTTGATATGGCAACTAAGTTTCATCATGCTGGCATGGGAGGACAGTTTTAAACCATGTGTTAGACTAGTCCTGCATTAGTTTGTGCGCCGCTCACCCCTAGCTTTTGCTAATGGACTTGAGGAAGGGTCCTACATCAAAATTCGCCCTAAATGAAAAGCTCATTTTTATATGCAACTCTATTCCATTTATATTGTCCATAAATCAAATACGCTTGTTTCATCTCAGTGACTTGATTCTTTTGAATCAGTTCACTAGAAAGATTCTCCTCGATTTCGATTGCTTATCTGTCTGCAGGTTACATCACTACGCTAGTAGGTGGCAAGTGACTTATGAATCAAAATACTAATATTCTTTATTCACATTTAAGTGTATACAGATCTACCAAGAGCATTCGAGTGTGCTGAACATGTCCACAAATCTACTGTGTGCTGTTTGCCCGAGACACAGAAACATTTTCTCATAGTCTTGGTTTAAAACTTTAATATGGACATTTGAAATGGTTAAAACATGTATGATATTTAAATGATGCTCTTACACCATTTTGATTTCTGAGATAAAATATTTGTAACTGGAATTGCATTGTGGGCATTTTATTTCATTCATTAAATGCATGAGTCAAATTGGCTTCACAGACTCGTTACTGTGCTGTAATTTTAAATATGTTTAATTCATTTTGTGCTTGTTGGATAATCAGTCTAACGAATAAATGTTTTATCACTGTATTAGTTTTGAAGTCATTATTTGTGTCTTTCTGAATAAGCTTTATTAAAAAGCCCAAGGCCAGTGGCTTCATCAACACCCGTTTCTCTAAACTAAACCACCAGACAAGGAGGAGAGCAATTCAAGACGTGACTTTATGTCTTTATGGCAAAGACAAGTCAATGTTTGCATGTTTGCACAATATCTTCAGTGCCCTGGAAATATGCACTCTCTGTGAGAGAGGCAAAAAAAAGTATTTTAGCTCGGATAGAAGGAAACATAGACGAGAAGAGAAAAGTCTATGCCTTCTGTCATGTGTTTTAAATGACAACCATAAGTACTCCACTAAAGAAACAATAAAGTGACTTAAGGACAAGACGAATGTCGTCTCCTGTCCAAGCGTCTTTGAGATGATCATGGGTGTTTAGCGCCATCAATAAAAAGTAAATGAATTCATTAAAGAATACATACCCCCTTTCTCGTTTAAGTGTGACATAATATTTGACCACGGCTGTTTCTTGTGACTTTTACTTCGGTAAAATTGTATTGACAACAACTAGGTAACAATGATAAATGATTCATCATTTCAAGGTAATGTCATCGCTAAATTGGTTTAGCTAATCATGCTAAACGTGTGTTGTTTTAATCATAATAAGGAGAATTTAAGGATTTGTGTTGGGGGAATTTTTTTTATTGTATGATAATAATAACTGCAATCTAGTATTATTCCTGACCATGTTTTGATTTAAAGTAAACCTTTGCCTTGACCCCTATTATCAGGTTTATGCTCTGTTTTGACGGACATTTAGTTTGTATCACAAGGTTTCATCAGGTTCTGTCAAAAATGGACCCTATTCTTTCATTCTTCCCTACATTACTCCACTAATATAGCTCACTTAAAGGAGTGAATGAACACAAGTGAGTGAATTCAGACACTGAGTTAAGACTGTCGCTTTTGCGTAGTTTGATGTAATTATCATTTGAAACAAACTGGCAGCTCAAGTAGTAAGATGAAAAGATTTATCTTGAGCTCTGTCGTAGCATTTATAAACCTTAAATTAAATTAAACAATTTAATAATCAATTAAAAATTAATTTATACGTGTATGATTTACGCTGTAGCCACAGTGGACCGGCGGTTTGGAAAATGGTTGGATGGACGCGGGAATTAATTTGGCACGGGACTCTCACAGTACATTATGGGTATTTATTAAGTTATAAATATGGATATTTTTCTTACAAAAACACGTGGTTTTAATTCAGAAGGCCTTTATTAACCCCATGGAGTCGTATGGATTACTTTTATGATGGATGGATGCGCATTTTTGGGCTTCAAAATCTCAGTTACCATTCACTCCCATTATAAAGCTTGGAAGAGCCCTGATATTTTTAAATATAACTCTGATTGTGTTCGGCTGAAAGAAGAAAGTTATATACTCATAGGATGTCTTCAGGGTGAGTAAATCATGGGCTAATTTAAATTTTTGGGTGAACTATCCCTTTAACATTTCGAGTCATTGGTGTTGGATTACACAAAAAGTGTGGCACGTACAGTGGGAGTCGCAGAAAAACCTGGAAACGAACACCTCTACTTATGATAAACTGCTTGAGATGTTCGTTACTTCTGCCAAACAAAAGATTTTAAATGTAAATATTTTATTTTATGGCTTTATATTTAATATGTTTCCTAAAATGTTCAGATTTTTCTCCCACTTGAATTGAATGACTGTTTTCAATTTCAAATTTCAATTTAAACTTACATATTTTGAAAGTTGTGGCGAGTTTCTGTACCCACTTTACATAATATATTATTGTTTTCTTTTTCAATTTAAGGAAAAATGTATATTTTAAGCATAATGTATTCTGGGTCAACACGGAGGACGACTAATCCTATAGGATAAACATGTTACTGATATCTTGTTGCAAAAAAAAAAAAAACACACATAATAAAAAGTACCTTCAGAGTTCATCTGTGCATCGACCTGAACATCTGGCAAAGGCATCTGACCAACACCATCTCTGAAAGATATTCAAGTATAGTAAGTGTATTGACTTTCCAAAAAAGATTACTTGATATCCTGGATTAGGATTAGATTCCTGAAAGAACATTCAAGTCCTTTGTTTCTTTTAAAATGCCTTACTTTGTAGTATTAAGGCATACAAATGTAAGCTTGTTTTCTGATTAAGACTTTACAGACAATAGTTGAACAGCATTTGCTCACCTCTGAGCAGATGGAGGCTGTGCTACACCTGCTCTGAGTAAATATCGTGATCGTGGCTTTGGCACAGGTATGAGAACAGGTGGATCAGACACAGACATCTGCAGCAAAGAAGAATAATGCATAACATATGTTAGACTATGCGTGACTATGTTAGAAATGCCAAGAATTTAAACATCGAAATTTGAATACAGTGATAACAAACATTCACTGCCTTTCAATTGCTTAGAAACATGACGTATTTAGCAGAGATTTATTTCCACTCATGAACGAAAGAATGGTCAAAGTGGAAAACCGTCTAGACATATTCATTAAAAGTTCGTAACCTAATCCTTTGGCAACCATTTAGTTTAATCTCAGTAATTAGCACACACAACTGGTAACTTACACCCATCGTTGGACGAGGACACGTTTGTAATGCAGTTTTAAACCCCCTAACCTCCCCCTCATTATATTAATTGTAGCTTTATTTATGAATATAGTTAGCCTAAGTGTATCAAGGGAATTAGAATTTATATTGTACAGCATATTGTGATGATGACTGGAAAATACTATTGAATTTGACATATTTTAGTTACATGTTTTAATATTTCACGTAACAATGTAAAATAATTCAGTATTTGATGGTCATTTCCTTAAATGTAAAACCACTGTCTTTCACAACAATGTTGGATAACCGCACCTAGACAATAAAATAAAAATGTTGCTGCAAGCAACACTTATCAGGGTTTAGTCTTTAAGTTCATAAGTTTAGCATTTATAAAATAATTACTGTTTTCAGTTTTTACCAGTATTTCTTGGATCAGAGTTTACATGCATATTGTCATGTTTGTCACTGTTATTATAGCGCCCCCATTTGTTAAAACGGCAATATTTATCATACAAATAGCCTACTGTAAATTCCCAAGCGGAAATAACGTGGCGTAATATGAGCATAAAGGGATATAAAACTCTTGTTTATAATACAACACCTAAAACTAGTTTAAAGAATAGGCTAGCTAGCCTATAACCCCCAAAACTTTTTTTAGCGCCACCAAGTCTAATTCAACTGGACTCTTTCAGGTCGAAATTTCATCCTATTCTATATTTCTGTACGCGTCGTGTTTTTTATATACTACTATTACGACGACGACTAAAAAAATAATAATATCCGTAATCCTTATAGGCTAACGTTATTATAGTAGGCTACTGTATAGGCTACATTTGATATGAAACTTCTTGACAGCTAGTTTTACTGTTGTTTGTAAACATACTTTTCAGTCTATGAAAAACAGTCTTAATGAAATAAAACCTCGACTAACATAAATAGCATATCTAAATGAGAGACTATGTAACTTACCTTCGTGATGTTCTTCATGAAGAATGAATACGTAATGTCAGACAGCGTGTTTGTGACGTGACGTTTTGAGTCTTACCGGTTTCTCCAGTCAGTCAGTCAGTCAGTCAGTCACTCTCGCGCATGTGGGTTGGGTCATAATATAATCAGGTGAACTTAAACCTACTAGACAAGAACTGAAAGACAAATGACGCGATAGCCAGCAGTAAAATGAAAGCTGAACTGCTCGTATGGACAAAATGACATTTTCACCTCATTCAAAGTCCGTCTGAAGAAAGTGTGTTTTAGAATATCAGTCTATATAATCTCCGAATTAAATTATGCTAGAGCATTTTATAACTAATAATTTTTCGCGCTATATCACTATATATTGAAATCTACAACTTATCCATAATCTATATGTGCAAATAGTGAGTGGTATATCAACTTAAACCATGGACATCAGTTTAATTTGTGGTTTGCCAACCCTCATAAACCTCTTTCCCAATCGCTCATACAGGATTTTTGCAACTTTATTTACAGAGAAACAACAGTCAACACTGTAATAATCACTTTAACAATTGTACCTTATACACACTGTGCATTTTGTGTACGTTTTCTTGGCTTAAAAATAGGCTAAATAGTGTTTAAAAATAAGGTAGTGTTTATTTTAATTTCTAAATCATTATAATTAAATTAACTGTAAAATTTTGATTCTTAAAATAACTACCTGGTTTTAGTCCTTTAGTCTAAATCATTGTAACCCATTTGGAAGACAAACCTTATTTAAAGCCAATAATTTCATCCCTTAAAACTCTGATTACCTCAATTACATATTTATTTTTTTCCCTTTCTTCATGCCTTAAAATAGCCCCGCCTCCACTCACTCACTCAGCTCAGAGATCCACTCGTTGACGATCACACGTTGATCTGATTGGTAACAAGGTAGTTTGTGACGTCAGAAACACCAGCGATTTCAAACCGTGTTTTTAAGGCTGTCTTTGGTTCACTGCAGTTTTAAGGAGAAAATACTCAGCAATGGTGTTGACCTATGAATTTACACATAATTTGTGTTAAATCATATAAAAAACACCACATAGAAATATGAACAACATAAAAACCTTGATGTTCAACATCACCCATATCTGTTACACTGATAATAGTGTTTAAGATCGTAAAGAGAAGAAACAACATTGGCTATCACTTTGTCTCTTTCACCCATCACAGTTGCACTGATTCAAAGTAAAGACTGATTCAAGAATATTCATATTTCTTGTAAATCTATTAACAATATTTAGGCCTACTTAACAGAACACTGGAGATAAATGAGTTGTAATTTAAGGCTTAAGGAGAGAGAGAGAGAGAGAGAGAGAGAGATAGAGAGAGAGAGAGAGAGAGGAGAGAGAGGGAGAGAGAGAGAGAGAGAGACAGAGACAGAGAGAGAGAGAGAGAGAGAGAGAGAGAGACAGACAGAGAGAGAGAGATAGAGAGAGAGAGAGAGAGAGAGAGAGCTTTCCATACATACATAATAAAAACTTAATTTTGTTGTAAAAAAAAAACATGGAAATAATTTGTTGTTTTTATCCCATTGTTTACTATTTATTTGCTTGGTCAGTGTTGTTGTGGGTTTTAGTTATTTTGCAGCTGAGGGCTGTAAGAACTTTTGAAATAACTGAAATCATTTGGCGTAGTGATATATGGAACTGTAATGCGGTCAAGACCTGCCTGGAACTACTTTAAATAATTGCACATCTTAGAATGTTCGTCAACCAATCAGATTCAAGCATTCAACAGCCTCATAGTATAATACTAGTTAATGTATTATGAATGAGCATAAATTAATAAAAACAATCTATAAATTAGCACTAACCCACAGTATTAAATGCTGTAAAAAAGTGTTGCTCAATTTTAGTTCATAATAATGTATTAGCTAATGAACTGAGCTTTATTGTAAACCAACATTTAGTTATTACAATAAAAGCAGAATCATTCTGCATCATAGGTTTCACATAATTAAATGACTGCAGATCCTTCCTCACATTTTAAACAATCATCCAGAAGGTATTACTGAGCATAATTGCTTTACTGTATAATAACATAAGACTTCTCACTTAGCTTTAAAAATCTGAACAAAATCAATCCCTGCAATTATGCATTAACTTCAACTTCCCATGATTTTTCATCAATGTCATGAAAGGGAAAAAGAAAGAAAACAATTAAAGATTATCAGGTGAACACTGACTTAAATTTCAGTCTGTTTCTCACGCAATATACTGCTAGAATTGCATAAATTACCTATGCATTTTTGGAGAATAACAATGAGTGCATTATGTAATGTATACATCACTTTAAAGCAATCAGCGGCTTGCAATCAGAAATCCATTGTCATTTTCCTTTAAGAAAAAAAAAAGCTGTAGTCCAGTTTTATTGGCCTAGATTGAGACAGTCAACATCAACAGTCTCTGAATGTTTGTCTCCGTGTGTAATAACTATTCCTTTATTTGAACTGGATTCTCTGACAGTGGATGGAGGTGAGACTTGTTCTCTTCATATTTTCCTCCATCTTGTTTGATGTCCTGCAAGGCCAGAGATTCACTCTGTGTCTGTTCCTGAAAACTTCGC
This sequence comes from Siphateles boraxobius, assembly GCF_051911475.1. Lineage (NCBI taxonomy): Eukaryota > Metazoa > Chordata > Actinopteri > Cypriniformes > Leuciscidae > Siphateles > Siphateles boraxobius. The sequence continues at coordinate 2,151,263 of NW_027509222.1, forward strand.
TTTTTCTTCTCCCTGTATGAGTGAAATGTACAGCACAGTGTTATACGAAGTCATGAAACCGATACTTTAGTAATCACGTGATCTGGTTTATTATCGAGACTGATCATGTGACCAGCTGACATTACCATTTCTCCTCTACATCCTCGATGGTATCAGGCAGAGGAATGTTGAGGGTTTCTGGAAGCAAAAAGGCTATTAAACCAGCAATTACAGCGGATCCCCCGTATATAATGCTAGGCAGAGCCGGCACAATCTCATCCAAGATCAGGACTGCAGGAGCGGCCATGGATCCTATTCTGGACATAGTGGAGACAAAGCCCATGCCAGTCTGCCTGTGGAACAAACATGCATGAGCTTGGGTGGTTGGTCACTCAACTTACACCAAGTGCAAATAGTCCTCCTTGTTGGTAGAACTATTTACACTAACTCCACCCAGCAATGTCTGCTTGGGCTAGACAAAAGTACAAAAAAAGCCTGTAATTTATCAGTGGCAGTGGTGTATGGAAGCCTGGATGCCAGCCCGAACCCCGCCCACAAAATTTTTAGGTCGGGAAGTTTGGTCTGGACTCGATCCGTTGAGGAGCAAAAATTGTTCGGACCAATCAAATTGTCAGGACGGGCTTTATACGATGATGGACAGATGAGAAACTATAGACATAATATCTATGTGAGCAGAGCAACGGTAACGTAACCATCCACGTCATCAGAGCGCTTGGGTTGAATCAAAGCCCGTAAACGGAGAGCCTGGCCACTCCCTATTAAGCCCTATTGTACCGAATTTTGGTTGTAGTTCCACCAGAGTTCCACTGGGGGCGATCGCCCATGAGTGCAAAATGAATGGGAGTCTATGGAGCTAGACGGCTAAATTTGTCTCTTTCACCCGATTGCCGTTGAGAAATCTCAGATTTGATTGTAGGTTTTCCAAGTTCAACATGGGTTATAGGTCGAACGTTGAATGAACGAGTACTTATGTCCTTTCGATTTCTTACAGGTTGAGTTGTTGTTGTCCATTACACGCTAGCATTCGGCTAATGAACGCTGATTGGTCAGTGAAGGACTGATCACGACCAGAGATACCGCTTGATGGCATCGTGGCATCCGAAGCGGGACCAGAATGTGTGTGTATTTTCGCCGTGGTCTTTTAAAACAACAAAACAAAAACTCTTCTAGCGCGTGTATTTACCTGTGTCAGCAGAGTTGTCGATGAAAAGAAAGTGCAGAGCGCGAAAGAACCAAAGTGACTGAAGGATTGCCGTAAAGCAGTATCTGACTTTTAAAAGACTTTTTAAAACAAATGACTGACTCTAAAAAATCTAACACCCAGCAATGAGTAATTTCTTTCCATCTCCTTTCGAATACAACATTCAAATTACTAGCCAAAAAATTATATCCTGAGAAAAGTGGATTTTTAGGGGTATATCTCCATTGACCTCCATTCATTCTGCACTCGTCCTGTGAGCGCCCTCATATGGAGCCAGAGTGGAACTGCAACCAGTTCAGAACCCGGAAGTTTACTGAGAGTGACAGTTCTCCCCATATTAGACATTCTCTGGTTGAATTCATGGCTGCCGCTGGAGAATTGAGTTGTATATTCCGCTATCGCGTGTGTTATAGAAGATATAGACAGCGCATTAATTTTAGAAGAGGAACAGAGAACCGCGATCAAGGCATTTGTCGATGGGAAAGAGGTTTCTTGGCCGTCCTGCCATCCCTATGGGATTCGGAAAAAGTTTAATCTATCAACTTTAATCTATCGCTCAACATACGTCACTTACTCCGTTGCTCTGATTGGTTCTAGGTCTATCCGATTGAGTGCAGAGGCCTTTTATTTCCTAGTTCGGTTGACACACACCCCATTAATCACAGCCCAATGGAGCAGTTTCAGACTCACATTCTGACTAGAATCTGAGTATGACGACGTCAGGCTAGGTGTATGGAAGCATATGAGTAGCAATATTCAATTTGACATTTAAGATGCAAAATGACACTGCAATATGTGAAATGTCAATGCATTTCTGTATTTGAATTTACATTTTCCATTACATTCGTGCAATGTAATCAATGTAAATCAATTATATAATTTGAAAAATCAATTATATCATTTACATTTGCCATTTCATACACTAGTTTTAGCATGTAAATTAAATAGTACATACTTTAATGCTTTGTAAGTTGCAAAATTAAAATTAAAATGTTTTACAGAAATGATTAGATATTTTAACATGTTCAAGCAAAAACTGTAGCAAAATGATCATTTCAATGTTATTTTTCTTAATTGCATTTACACTCACAGTTAGGACACTTGCGATTGCATTTTCATTAAATGTCCCGCAATGAATGTAGCAAAATTCAAAGTGCAAATTGAAAATGCATTCTGAGCCGAAACATTGCATTATCATATTGCATATTACATTTCAAATTGACCATTTTTTACCCATATGCTTCCATAGTGGCGTAGGGATTAAGGAACGTAGAAGATACTTCTGACACGAGTTTGAACCAGAATTCAAATCTGCCTTTTGCCGAACTCGTTCTGTGTCCTTTTCCCATCGCATATCAGATTGGAAATGCATTTCTTTTCAATAAATATGAAGAAAATATGTGAAAAGTGGAATTAAATTGCCTACCGGTTATTTGACAATAAAGTGTTTATCGGGTAGGGTAAGGTGTAGGGAGGGCTTTATTGTCCTAATAAGGTGGCATTTATTTAATCAATATAATAATTTACACTCAATATGTTATTATTGCATACCGTTTTATAATGTACTAAAATACTGAGGTGCATTTAACTATTTACACTTGTTGCAAAGAAAATGCTGCTATTTTACATAGTGTAAATAGAATATATCCCTATTTGCACTTAGTGTTAATAGCATCTATCGCTAAGAAAATATGCTATATTCACTTTGTCAGTAAATGCACTGAGAGGGTATTAAGTAAATCCAGACAAACAGTTTATTGTGGGCACACAGCAGACACAGTAAACGGGTGAATAGCAGCGAACAGTCGACGATAGGGAATGATATGATGAATAATGACTGATATGCTGATAATGATGCTGGCTGACAGGACACACACCTCAGGGTGTTTATACGACACCAATGTGATAAAGGAAATGATTTTTGTTTGTACAGATGACAATGTTATCAAAACATAACTAATAACGCTGTATTATTCATGCCAGACAAGTAGTTGGCGATGTCACTTTGTAAAGAAAGACACATGCGCACATACGCATTCTTTTACTACAGTAAACCCGAGCCGAACGCACATATGCCTATAGACACAAATTACTTCATTTATATTTTTTTGTCCAATTTTCATTCTAATGATGTTGATCTTGATAATACTGCATAATTACTTTGTCTTTCAAAGCCAGAAACATTCACTGTAATCTAAAGTTTAGAATGTTCTCCTCTGATATAAAGTCCCGTTTTCCTTCCTTTAAGAAAATGTCAAAACCTTTGAACAGAAAGGCTTCGAAAACATGCATCATCCTTGAGTCTGTTGTAAGGAACCTTTCATTTTTTATGATGACAATGTTAAATTGTGTTAATTGGTGTAATTCTTATATCCACTTGTGATGATGTCTGTATGCCCCCCTCATTTCTTACTGTTAATATCTGTATCCTTTCATCAAAAAAAAAAAAAAAATAGCCTCTGGACTAAACATGCAAGAGGTGCAGACATGACGTCACGTTGTTGTAGCCAACCAGTAGTTCCCATCACACTGGTTCCCTCGACAAAAACACAATAGGATTATCGCTAAAAACAAGCTTTGTGATGATACTTGCAAGTTTCGTCTATCAAGATAATGATCACAGATGAACACAACTTTTATCAAATCTGAAGCCTAAATGCAGTCGCCAGGAGTTAAAAAGCTAAAGGTAGGGTATAAACGAACTAAACCATGTTCCCACAAATTCAACATCACCATCACTAAGCTTCTGACAACTCTTTCAGTTTTTATCTAAAAACATTTTTGCAGAATGTGTAACAGCTCTAACTGTTGGTCAGCTTTTGATGATATATTATTTATATATAACTGCTTCCCCTATTTAGGCTTAAAGGTGCCATGTGTAAGAATTGAGGTAAAAATATCCAAAAAATGAGCTACACGCATCAAAAGAATGAGAAGAAATAAGGGCGATGATGTAATTAAAAAAATGACAAGTTATAGTGCAGCAGAGATATCAACCTGAATTAGCATGCTAAATTACTAGCCACGGCCCGACAGATGTCATAATACCAGTTTCGGCCATGGGAGGCGGTATGCGGGCAACACCAGCCAAACTGCAATACACAAATAACTCACACGGCTTGTGGGCGTACTTGAACCTGATGTGTTGGCTCTAGGGTCGTTGTGAAGGTAGGGGCGGAGCATAGAGACTATTTTAGACTGTTTGTTACTCTAGAGTAGACCAACTCACTTTCTGGAGGTAGACTGCCCCCATTGGGTATGGAATGTGGAGTATGAATTGATTTTTTGGCGGACATTACACAAGGCACCTCTAAGTTATATATCAGAGTAAGGACGGAAAGGCTTAATACTATCTTAGGTGTCATTAAAAGCTGAACGTTAATCTCTTTGGTTAACCCAACAATGTACATGAAGGAAAATACATTTTGTACATGCAAAAAAATTTGCACGTATATTATATTCAACAACACAATCACCACCAGCAATTACATTACACCCAAAATACGAAATTAAATTATCAAAATAATCAGGAAATGTTTAGTGGTTGGGTGATGTGGACCAGAAAAGAGAATGGTAAAACTTGCCGACGATGTTTGGTAATGGTTGAAATTGGAGAAACATGGCGGCACCAGGTGTGACAGGTGTAGCTGCAACGCTCTTCACATATGTGCTGCTCACAAGTATCTTTAGCTATACCGACACTACTATTTTAACGGTAATACAAAGCTACCCTCTGTGACCGATCTACTGACAAACCAAGCAAAAAAACATTTGGGAGACACGTCTTGGCCGCCAACTTTATTCAATCGCACCTTTCCAACCGAACAACAAAACGCTCCAAATTAAAACCAAATGGATTATTTGGGGGGCACCTCAATATATGAAGCCTTGTATCTAAATCTGGTCAAATTCAGTATATTTTAACAAAATCAAATCTATATTATCTTTGCATGTCTGAAACCTGGTTTCACGCTAATTAAACACCAGCTGCAATCATGTTACCAGGCTATCAAATCTATAGACGTGACTGAGTGAAAGCTAAAGGAGTTATGGTGTATATAAAGAACAGCATTCAGTGTGAATGTATTGGGCTAAAAATTATTTTATCACCACAAATGTGTTTTAGCCTCATTGTAATTTACCACCCACCCAGCTCAAATACGGATTTCTATGAAAAGTTACAAAATATGCTGACAAATTGCAATTTTGATAATAATAATGGGGGATTTCAATGTAAATTGGGAAGATAGATCAGCCAGATAAAAGCTCAAACAAATAACAGATTGCTTTGACCTCACACATGTAACTAAAGGCCCAACGAGAGTAACACAGTCCTCCAAAACCCAGATTGACTTCATATTAAGCAACAGACCAGAAAGAATCACAAAATACCTCAACATGATCATAGGACTATCGGACTACAATTTAATACTTGTGGCAAGAAAATTATCAAAAAAGAGATTTGGTGTCTCTACTGTTAAAGAGCAGGAATCATTTAGAATACATAAAGACCAAGAACATTTCAAAAACACAGTGAATAATTCTAATTGTATTTCTTTGTTAACTGGAAAAGATGTATATGAGGGAAGCAGGACACTTTCAAGTAAACTACAGTGTATTATTAAAGTAATCACTTGTTGGCTTACACACAGGAAAAAAAAGAAGTAGCCTTCCATGGATTAATGCAAACATGCTGAAAAAAATGAAAGAGCGTGACCTTACTCTAAAAAGGGCTATTAAAACAAATCTGTCTCATGATAAACATAATTTTGCCATGCTAAGAACACAGTAACAGCCATGTTGAGAAAGTCTAGGGCCAACTTTGTTTCTGACCATAGTCAGCGAGGCAAAGGGTAAAAAAAAACTTAATGGGGCAAGAAAATAAACAAAACCGGTTGAACTAACGGTGGATGAAACCCATTTTAGAAACCCAGCTGAAGTAGCTGCGACATTTAATCAGTATTTTGTTGATTCGGTTACAGCCATTGCCCAGAGCTTCCCACCTGTAAATGTTGAGGTGTGTAAAACCCCATCAACAGAACCTAGTCTTGTTTTTACAATGCTCAAAAATGTCAGTTTAGCACTAGTTAGTCCCATCAAAAAAATTATTAATCAATCCATGTCAAGCAGAGTTTCCAAACACATGGAAAACAGCCACTGTATCCCCTATTTTGAAATCAGGAAACCCACAATCAGTTGCTAAATACAGACCTATAAGTATTTTACCTGAAATGTCTAAGGTCCTTGAGAAAAGGATATCTAATCACATCAAAGACCACTTAAACAATAGCTCTTCATCTTCACACACTACAATTTGGATTTCGGCCTAACCATTAACCAGTCAGCTAATTGCCATTTCATTGATAAAATAAAAAAGTTAAATTGAATCTAGCTAATTTCTGATTTATTAGAAATTCAATGTCTTTTCAAGCTGCCAAAACTTTCATGCACTCAATGATTGCATCTCATTTTACCTACTGTTTAACGAGCTGGTCCCAGTCTAACTCCACCTCTCTGAAACCCCTACAGTCTTTAGGCTATACAAACAGACACTTGAAGAGTACTCGATAAGAAACCAAAGCATTTTCATCACTGCGCCATTTTATTAAAATACAATATTCTAAGTTGGGAAAATCTAATTAAGTTCACAAAATCTTACACAGGACGGCCCCACCACCCCCTAGTGATTTTGTCAATCTCAGAACAACCGCACATAGAAACACTAGAGGAATGTCCAGAGGTGACTGTATTATTCCACTTAGAAGTGCTTTTAGTCAGTCCGCCTTCTCTGTGAGGGCTTCTCAGGAATCAAACACCATTCCAGTAACAATCAGAGACATCAACACATATAGCCACTTTCGTTCTCATCTAAAACATGGTCTCATTAGTAATCAGACCTGTCAGCACTGAAGCCCTGCTGCTGCCATCTTGTGTTTCAGTTGTGAATCTATGTCTTTTTCGGTATTTTGATGTAAACTGTAATGGGACGTTTTTATGACCTTGTTAATAATGTTAACGCTTATCATCTTAATCTGCATCTAAATGTTTTAACCTACTTTACTGACAGTGCATTCTACTTAGATTGCTGCTTTTACACCTTTACAACATGCTTTGTTGTTGTTGCCTGTGCATATAACTATGCTGTTTTTCAGAACAAATTTTACTGAGTTTTAACACTTTCATATCGTTCCTCTGCTGCAGCTACTCTGTAGTGGACAAACACAGCTGTACTACTACAATTGTATTTTTATAGTTGTCCATTGTTTATAAGGGTTTAAGCTTTCCCTACTGTGCCACTGTACAACTCAACTGGCCAACAGGACTACAGATGAAAACTAGCCCTTGGCTAATTCTGGCATGTTACAGGTGTACTGTTGGTAATATTCACTGTCCTGTCCTCAAAACTAAGCAATGGGCTCAGATTGGTTAGCTGGCGCAGTGTGTTGTGATTCGCAAACCGTCTAGTGCACGTTTTCCGGAAACGTCACGCCTCTTACCTTTACGGGTACTTTGTGCTTTGGTGTATTATAAACAATGGCGTCAATAAAACCAATCGGACCCGGGGAAAAGTTAGTGAAGATGATCGAGCAGAACCTGTTCAAGAACGGCTGTTAAACGACGTTTCAGAAAGGTTTGTTTTTTGTTGTTCTCTCATTACTTTTTCGTTCTAACAAATTATACTACAGTCCTCAAAGGGATTTTTTTGAGTCAAGACTGCGGATCTATAGTGATCGTTACTGAGAACCATGTTTAGCATTCCTGTGGATAAACAAGCATGTAGATAAACATAAAAGCTCTAATCAAAGAATAATATACACTAATTCCAAGTTCGCTGTTGAGATAAAAAAAAAAGTTTGTAACGTTAGGTGTTTGTCGGATAACGTTAAGTATGAATGAGCATTTAACAAACCAGCAGAGCCAAACAGCGTTGTCGTTTGTTTACTTCCTTGCTACAACGTACAATTAACAATACGAACTATTACAGGAAAACACATCGACGAAAAATAAATCATACTTACAGGTTGTGGCCCGTAAACAAAAGCTTCTGTTTTTAAAGTTGGAACGGATCCATCTTTCAGAACAAGCCGTTGTGCGAATCCTGCATTGAACTCGCGAAGATTGTGGAAGATTGAGAGAGCTTGAGTGCAGCACAGAGAGCAAGATTTGGGTAATAATTATGAGGGACCGAGTTAAAAATAAATTTTAACCATTGATCCCTAACTCCCTCGTCCCTAGGAAGGCTGAACAAAGTGGACCTGCAATCCAGATGAAAATAACAGCAGCGTTTCGACGGCATTGCGACAACTCCTCTCCAAAACAGCAATATAAAATGGCCTCGCCCCCGCTTATTAAGTATTCTCGGAAGAGGGGTTTATGTAAATAATGGGATTTGCTGACGTCAGTATATCCCATGGAATGTCATGTAGTCCAAAACCGGCTGTTTGCTGTAGTCCTTAGAAATTGAATTTTTTAAAAGCAAATATCTCCCTTTGCTTTGAACTTTGAGCGCTGTAACTTTGCAGATGTTGTTTATGCTCAAACAGCAACATTACACACTAACTAAAGTTAGAAAACCCCTTTAAATGGGGTCGTGTAAACGGACCCTCAGTGAAGCTGCCCTGGAGCAGGTAAGTATCACAGGTAATAATCCACAAACATGAGGAAAATACAAAAGGATATCAATCGTGGTCGCAGAACAGGAATCGAGGAATTGAGAGATCATAGAGAGTCTTTCCTAGTTCAAGGCCAGACAGTGAGTGAACTGGTGTGTGTGCTTTTAAGCGGTGCTGACGAGGAGAGTGATTGGTGACAGGTGTGTGTGGTTAGTACTCCGGTGAGAGGGATTGCTGAGTGGTGGAGGTAAGAGAGCCTGGCAAATACGTGACTGGGGACTTGTGATTTTTGTATAATTTTTTTGTCCATATCTTGCTTTCTCTCATTCAGCTCAGTTGTACCTGAGCAGTGTTTATGTTCTCCTTTTAGTACCACTATACAATAATAAAGTTCTATTCATTACATAAGTTAATGTATATTGAAGTGTATGCACAATTCTTAATTTATTTATTCATTGGAGTGTTGTTAGGCCTCCTCTCGCTCTAGAAAGTCCTCCTGCTGAAGCCTCCGACCCCAGAGCTCTGCCTGGATAGCAGTATTGGGTTGTCAGGATCTTTTGTGAGCCTCCTTTATTGGCAGACCTTAGCGTAGAGCGTAGTTTGGCTTCCTCACGCTATAGAGGGTCGTTATGCTGAAGCCTGTGGAGGTGGTGGACGGAGTTGTAGGATCTTTTTTAAACCTCCCTGGTAAATGTCTTGAAGGTGAGTGTTGCTAGGCTTCCTCTCGCTTTAAAGAGTCATCCAGCTGAGGCCTCTGCCCCCAGAGCTTTGCTTGGGGTGCGTTTCCCAAAAGCATCGTTAGCCATATGGTCGCAGGCTCCGTCATTATCAGCATAGTTCAACGAGTCAGTGCTTCTCGAAACCATAATTCTAATGAACATTCGCAAACAGCATCGCAAAGTGTGTTTGAGCGACAGATCTCCACCTGTGGTTAGAAGCAGAGTTTCTTGTTTGCATGACATGTGGACTCAATAAATCCTGATCTTGAGCAAAATAAGCAAGCTGACATTCAATACAATCTATATCTTTTATTTAGGATACATACAAATGTCATTCACGTCTTTTAGTTTGTCAAGAGATTTAAAGCACCGTTTTTGAAGAGTGCGTATGTGTGAACGTGCTCTACTACGTAAGAATGAGCCTATGATTGAATCTGTAAATAAAGCTAAATAACTGAGAAAAATGAGCAATAGTCCTCAGATGCCATGTCTGTAATTTATAGCAAAACATCTAGCATTAAATGATCTCAAAGAGATTCATTAAAAGTAGTTATTACTCCACCACCTGTGTGAAATAATTAACCAGCGTGGTTGAACGACCAGTTTGCGACAATACGGTTTCAGGAAACAGTCGTACTATGGTAGTATAGCAGCGAGTTATGTTGTTGTACGGAAAACGCACCCCTGGATAGCAGTATTGAGTTGTCAGGCTCTTTTTTGAGCCTCATTGGTAAGCAGTCTTTAGCGTTGTTCCCCAAAGTGTCAAAGTTTTCTCATTTAAAAGGGACTGTTTCAGTTACAAATGTAACCCTGGTTCCTTGAGAAGGGGAACGAGACACTGAGTCTTGTTGCCATGTTTCGGGTATGCCTGCCCATGTCTCCTTCAGACGAAAGAAGTTGTTGACGTGTACAACAGGCACCCCTCTTATACTCTGGTCACACCGGTAGTGACGGCATAGACTGTCACCAGCCAATATTGTTGTCACGTTTAGACACATGCTTCTCGGGGAAACAAGGTAATATTTGTAACCGAAAAGATTTTACTATACTGTGGCACTTATATTTAGGACTATGTTTCTGTACAGTCCAATTTACAGTGATGGTATAAGATAACAATACCATGATACTGAATGAATATATTCATATACAATGGTATTATGGTGTAAGATTTCATGGTACTATATTGTACATAGTTTCATAATAGCTTAATGGTTTAAATAAAACTAAAACATTTGGATGCTTCAGACAGATTCTATAGTTTATGTTTATTCTGACCTGATGACAGTAGGGTAAAGCTCTCCAGTAAATAGGTAGACACAAGTAAAGGACGATGACGTGAAGCCCTTCCCAAGAACGGCAAGCGCTGTCCTTGTGAACTGCATTTCTGCAATGAGAAACAGCTTCATTAGCAGTCAGCAGAATTATTAAGATTAGACACACCTGTGTGTGATATTGTAGCTTGTGTTGTCATTTGCATGGATTCAGCATAGATTTTTGGGGCCATTTTTGCGCCATTGCCTGATCAGCTTAATATTTTTAGTGAATCGGGTGCTAAAGCAGAACAGACAACATATGTACTGTACATTCAAAGGTACTCAACAACCAGTTACACCTCTGATAAATTTCAGTACTAAATAGTATAAGGCTGAATTTGTCTTTTGCCCTGATTAGCCACAACATTAAAAGCACCTGCTTAATACGTGCTTCCATAACAGCTCTGATGTGTCGAGGCATGGACTCTACAAGACCTCTGAAGGCGCTTTGTGGTCTCTGGCACCAAGACATTAGCAGCAGATCCTTTAACTCTTGCAAGTTGTGAAGTGAGCCCTTTATGGATCAGATTTGTTAGTCCAGCACATCCCATAGATCCTCAATCAGATTGAGATCTGGGGAATTTGGAGGCAAAGGCAACACCTTTAATTCTTTGTCATGTTCCTCAATCCATTCCTAAACACTTTTTGCCGAGTTAGCAGCAGAATGGAAACTACACTTAACACACTTATGTTTTTAAAACTACAACAAACTACACTCTGGCATGAAAACCGTGCCTCGCATGGTCCCTGTAAAAGAAAAGAAAACAAGAAAAAAAGTAAAAAGTGTGGCAGGGTGCATTAGTCTGCTGAAAGAGGCTCTGCCATCAGGGAACACCATTGCAATGAAGGAAATGTATGTGTCAAAGTAACATCCACTTGAATGTCAGGACCCAAGGATTCCCAGCTGAACAGCATAACACTGCGTCCGCCGGCCTGCCTTTTTCCCATTGATTTCCCATGATTTTCTGCCATCTCTTCACCACACACACACGTGACCATCCACCTGATCTAAAGGAAAACGTGAATCATCTGATCAGGCAAACTTTTTCCACTGGTCCATGGTCCAGTTCTGATGCTAACTGCTATATACTGTGTGTTGTTACACCTTTCTATCAAGGGAAGCATTATGCTTTTCTGCAATCTGAGCTACAGTAACTCTAGCTGTGTGATCAGACCAGACGGACTAGCCTTCGTACCGCATGTGTATCAATGAGCCTTGGGTACCCATAACCCTGATGCCGGTTCACCGGTTGTCCTTAATTGCACAACTTTTGTAACTTAAGTTCCAACCACTACATACTGGGAACATCCCACAAGACTTTTTGGAGATGCTCTGACCCAGTTGTCTTAGCATCACTATTTGGTCCTTGTCAAAGCAACTCAGATCTTTTTGCTTTCCCATTTTTTCCTGTTTCCAACACAATTCAAGAACTGATTGTTTACTTGCTGCGTAATATATTCCACTCCTTGACAGGTAGAATTGTAACAATATAATCAATGTTATTCACTTCAGCTGTCAGTGTTTGTAATGTTGTGGCTGACAAGTGTAGATATCCCTGTATAACAACTTTAATTAATAATTAAGAAACATTAGATTAAAAATCCATTATAAAACATCAGTAATCAGACACAACTGGACCACCTAATTAACCGTCTGGTGCTCCTCGCATGGCGGTCAAAGATTACAGATTTCTTTTTTTTTTCAATTAAATAAATCTTGTTAAATAAAAACTATAATTTTTTATTTATTTAATATTTTATGGTCCTAAATTATATGTATGCTCTAGTTATAATCCATTTATTGCCTGTAACCACTTTTTGAGCGTTGACCTGAACATTTAATTTTCAACTTAAACTGTCATAAATCTTATGATAAAATGGTATCTAGTTTGTTCTATTTTTGAAAACACTTGGCATATGATTGCTGAAATGAAATAAGTAAAGAAAGTGAAATAAATTTAATTTCCAACTTTAACTGTCATAAATCTTGTGATAAAATTCTCTCTAGTTTAGTCTCTTTTTGAAAACACTTGGCATATTATTGCTGAAATTAAATAAGTAAAAAAGTGAACTTAAAGTTATAGAAGTTTATGTTTATGGTTATGAAAAATGTACAAAAATACTGTTTTCCATTTTTATATGAAATATATTTTCCAAAACATATTTTGCTCTGAAACTAAAGCCAGAATTCTAAACAAGTTGTGTTCCAAATTTGAGGTTGATATCTCAAAAACTGAGCTTTCAGTAAGGTTTGTTTGGGTGCAGTACTAAAAATTTCCACTAGATTAAATGTGCCTCCCATTCTATTCTAATCTGGCAATTTTTGACCAGACCATTCAGATTTTGATCCAGGACTATTTAACCTTTTCAAATCATGTTCATGATTTTTTTTGTGTGTTCACAAGGCAAGTGCCAAAACCTTTACTAAATTATTTTCGGTCAAAAAAGACTAAAGAGCACCAGAGAGTTAATGTGCTCAGGATTATTTGAAAACCACATCCAACTATGTCTGAGCAGGGTTGGAACTGAAGCCTGTAGCAATATAGCCCTCCAGGAGCAGGGTTTATTAAATTTTATAATTATCATTTATAAAATCCGTTTCATCACATTAGGTGATTAGCCGTTGCATTAGGTGAATGATTGTAGCGTCAATGGCATCATAATAGAAATAAAGCTATTGTCTTACCTTTAGGAACAAAAATGTTGGCAAATATTATAGATGCTGACACAAGGAGACACAAGCCTTGGGTCAAACGTCGGCCCAGAAAGCTCAACATCAGAAGAGCAACCAGTTTAGCGGGAAAATCTACCGCCCCAAAGATGACCTGCATTAGATATATGTTCACCCCAAACTTTTGCAGGTCCATGGCCAGTCCATAATATGCAAAGCTAGTCGAAAACCTGTTTGGAAGAATAGTAGTCATTTTTATTATTGATTTTTATATAATTAATGTATATTTATGTATTTATATTTATACATTAAAGAAGAGGTGTAACCACCATCCAGATTTCTTGCATACAGACATTGTTCAAATTGATTCTTACCAGACGACCATAAGGCACATGGATATCTTCCTCATGGTTGGTGTTCTCAGGAGATCAAGCGCAGTATAAATTCTCTTACTAGACTGAACCTCTTTTTGCATGTGTGACTCCAGCACCTAAACATCAGCACATACATGAAGCACATGCACTGCTGTTCAAAAGTTTGGATTCATTTTTTTTTTTTTTTTACAAAATTAAACATCTTCAGCAAGGATGCATTCAATTGTGTCAAAAGTGACAGTAAATACGCAAATTGTTACAAATATTCTAATAAATAATAAATATATATATTCATCAAACTTTTGAACTTTATATTCATCAAAGAATCCTGAAAATAAAATGTATCATGGTTTCCAAAAAAAATTCTGAGCAACTGAAATAACAATAATAATAATAATAATAGAAAATAATAAAAGCACCAAACCAGCATATTAGAATTATTTCTGTAGGATTTTTTGACACTGTAGACTGGAGTAATGGCTGCTGAAAATTCAGCTTTGCCATCACATGAATAAATATAATTTAAAAAAACAACCATAAACGTTTGATAAGTATAGTGTTAATTATGACACAGACATGAAAGGCTGATGTGAAACCTCTAAAGTGATCTTTTCTGCCATCTCTGGCTTGCCGTTGATTTTAGCTACGTAGTGGAGACGCTTCAGTGCCTCCTCAGAACGGCCATTCAGCACCAGCCAGCGAGCAGATTCAGAGAACCACCTTTGACATGGAGACATTTTTTCAGTTAGTTAATGCATGCTACATTATTTTTACTGTGTGCAGAATATCTATAGTTCTAATTAGTCTACATACACTTTAAACACACGTGTGACCTTTTCAGAATCATATTCAGAATCAACAACATCAGACTGTCATTTTCTGTACAGGCTGAAAAATGACAAAAGACTCATGTTTAAAGATGACCTTAGCATTGTAATTAGGCCAGTGGTTTTCAAACCGGGTCGACTGGACTTTTTGAGCAAGGTGAACATATTTAGGGGCTGTTTACAGGACAATGTTCCCTTTCGAGAAGGTGTCTTCGCCTAAAAAGACAACTCTAACTGCCCAACATTCTTCTCAAAGAACAGGGATACGCTGGCCCACGAATGGCTCAGCCTCTAATACAGCCGGTACTTCATAGTCCCGAAAAAGGATGGAGGGTTGCGTCCAATATTAGATCTAAGGCACTTGGACCGGTCTCTAAGGAGATTCAGGCTCAAGATAGTCACCATTCCTATCATTGTGAACCAAATCAGATCTGAGGACTGGTTTGTCACGATAGATCTAAAAGACACATATTTCCACGTGTCCATCCTTCCATCTCACAGAAAGTTCCTGAGGTTTGCTTTCAGGGGCGAAGCGTTCCAATATCGGGTTCTTCCATTCGGCCTAGCACTCTCCCCTCGCACCTTCACCAAGTGCATGGACACAGCCCTGGCCCCGCTGAGGCTCCAGGACATCTGTGTGCTAAACTATATAGACGACTGGCTTATTTTAGCTCAATCTCGAGAATTGGCAGTTCGGCATCGAGATGTCGTCCTTGGCCACATTCAGAGCTTAGGGTTGAGACTCAACACGAAGAAGAGCGTGTTGACACCCGACCAGTGGACTATGTTTCTTGGGGTGGTGTGAGACTCGACTACGATGTGGGCACGAATGTCTACTGCACGTATTGAATCCATCCTGGCCATGGTGACCAGGATGAAGCTAGGCTGCGCCATCACTGTAAAACAGTTTCAGAGACTGTTTGGGCTCATGGCAGCTGCGTCCAACATGATACCTTTTGTCCTGCTGTACATGAGGGCTCTACAGTGGTGGCTGAAAACCAAGGGGTTTTCCCCATGTCGCCGGAAAACCGTTTTGACAGACGCATCCCTCATGGGCCGGGGCGCGGTCATGGACGGCCACTTTACAAGAGGTCTGTGGTACGACCATAATCCTTCTTGGCACATAAATTGTTTAGAAATGTTGGTGGTCTTCTGGACTCTTGGGAGCTTCCTCCCGGACCTCAAACGTCACCACGTTCTTGTGAGGACAGAAAATACATCAGTGGTGTACTATTTAAACCACCTGAGTTTATCTGGGGGGTCTGAGGTCGCGCCGTCTATCCAGACTGGTGCATCAGATCCTCCCTGTGGTCCCTGTGGTCCCAGGGGAAACTGTTGTCTCTCAGAGCAATGTCCCAGGGGACCAGAATCAGGGGGTAGACATCCTGTCGAGCCAGGGGCTGAGGCCCGGGGAATGGAGACTTCACCACGAGGTGGTGGAGTTGATATTCAAGAGGTTCGGCCCAGTGGAAGTGGATATTTTCTCGTCTCGAGAGACGACACACTGTCCACTGTGGTTTTCTCTCACGCATCCAGCCCCTCTTGGGTTGGATGTCATAGGGCATGCTTGGCTGAGGCGGCGCCTGTATGCTTTTCCCTTGATCGCTCTTGCCTCAGGAGTTCTGGAGAGAGACCATCACGACGGGGTGAGTCCACTCCTGATAGCCCCATTGTGGCTGGCCAGGGTATTTTTTTTTCAGACATAATATCACTCCTGGGGGGCCCCCCATGGGAGATTCCCATCAGGAGGGACCTGCTTTCATAGGCAGAAGGCTCAATATTCCACCCTCGGCCACAGCTGTGGAAATTGTGGATCTGGCTCCTGAGGGGGGCCAGTACCTAGAGGCTTGTGTAACCTGTGACACGTTCACATTCAGAGTGGATCACATTCATCAGCTGAGCATCACAGAACTCACATGGAAAGAAAAACAGAAGAAAAAAAAACCTGGCCAAGGAACTCATTTACATGTTCATCGGAAGAACCAGGGAAGTTCCAAATGACACACGTTCCAAAATGTCACTCTCAACATACACTGCTTCTGTCTGAACCATCAGTTCTCGCTCAATTTGGAGCTTTAAATCTCCCAGAGCAGCAACAAGCATCCGTTTGCGTCAGAGGTTCATGGAGAAAAGAAAGATCTAGAATGCACTACGTCTCTAAAAGTGCCGCAATAGCGGACGTTTAAATGACGACACTCGAAGTGCGACCTCAATTGGAGGCTTTGCAAAGGAAGATAATGCTATTGCAATATTTTATATTTCTCTATTTTTATATCGTTAATTCGTTTACAGTCTTAAATTTGCTCTGTCAGCATCTTTCATACTTTTAATCAGTTATTTAATTTGAAGTTCATTCTTTCTCTGCCAGTACCCACTAGTAACCTGGGTTACACTTGTCTGTCAGCAGGAGTGGTCGAGACCATATTTGGCTCCAGAGCTCCGTCCACCAGGAAGTTGTATAAGTGGAATGTTTTCACCGCTTGGTGTAGAGAGCGTGATGTGAGACCAGTTAACTGCTTGGTGGCTTCAGTGCTGGAGTGCCATTGCGGCTTTCACACTCCTATAAGTGATGGCCTTTGGGAAGGCATCAGCTGGTCGTACGGTTCTTCCGTGGTTCATGGAGGATGAGGCCTGCGACTCGGACCAGAGTCCCCACTTGGTATCTGGCAGTGGTTCTCGAAGGGCTGGTTGAGGTCCCCTTCAAACCTCTGGAGTCAGCTGCCGCCAAGATCCTGACACTTAATGTGTCCTTTCTCCTCGCTATCACCTCTCTTAAGACAGTAGGAGATCTCCAGGTGCTCTCCACATCTCCTCAGTGCCTGGAGTTTGCTCCCGGGGGAATTAAGGCCATCTTGCACCTCAGACCGGGGCTATGTGCCTAAGGTTCCTTCGAATGTGGCGAGGTCTATGGTTTTGCAGGCTTTTCATCCTCCACCTCATGTGACGAAGGTAGATGTGAGATTTAATTTGCTCTGCCCTGTCAGAGCACTTAATATCTATATTCAGAGGTCTTCTCAGTGGAGGAAGCTGGACCAGTTGCTGGTGTGTTTCGGGTCACCCAAGAAGGAGCTTCCCGCTTCTAAACAGACCATCAACAACTGGATAGTTCAAGCTATTTCCCTGGCCTATCAGGTGTGCAGTTTGCCTTCACCTTTGGCCGTGAGGGCTCGATCAACCAGCGGAATAACGTCCTCTAAAGCCCTCCTTTCAGGGGCACCTACAGTATCCATGAGGTATGTAATCTGGCTGGCTGTGCCACTCTGCACACATTCATGAGATTTTATAGTCTGGACCTCCCCTTTACACTGAGAAGGGAACAAGACAATGCGTCCTTTTGCCATGCCTCCTCCCGCCTGGGAGTGATTTGCTTCATCGCGAAGCTAACGCTGTTGTGTGCCAGCTTCCCTTCGTAGCTTCTGTGTATGTCGTTGTCACACACTACGTCATCAGCAAAGCCAATAGGATTGGATTAGTTTCATTAATACTTCAGACGCGCTACGCTAAGTGGCGTTCCCATAGTGTCGTCATTTGTAGGCCGCATTTGAATGTCACGTCACTGTGAGGCTTTCGGCTCTCAAATGCAGGCTTCAAAGGATGCAGCCTCTGAATTTGGACACAGCTATAGGAAATGTGCAGAGCGGTGGATGCCTAAGACCAGGATTAAAAACCACTCCCAGTTCTAATTAGTGAATCAAAAACATGACCCTAGAACCAAACAGTAGTGCAGTACACCAGCAATTAAAAGGTCATGGTTTCGATTACCAGGGAGTGATCTGATGAAACTTGTTCAGCACCTAGAGTGCATTAAAAAGTAACTTTAGATAAAAGCATTTGTCAAATGCATAAATTCACTAGCTCACAAGTGTGATTGGTTGGAGAATTATACACTGGCTGAGCTATGTGTTTTTGAGTACTAGCTCATGAGAGTCAGTCATTCAGGAACTGGACTAAATTGGTCGTACTATATTTTTTTAATACATTAAAATAACTGGTTTCACTTAATTTTGATGGTCCCTTTAACATTCTGTTGACTATAAATAATGTTGCGCCTACATGTCAACTAACTCTCATTAGAGTTTTAGTAGAGTATTAGTAAACTAGTAGGGTTAGAATAAATTGACATGAAGTTGCAAAGTTATTTATAATCAGTAGAATGTCTGTTGAAGACTATCACAATACAAAGTTAGCAGATATTAAGCAGACAGTCTATTAAAGGTGCTCTAATATCACAAACATAATAAACTGTTCTAGCCAATAACCGACAAGAAGGATTTGGGGGTGGGGTTAGTGCGCGTACACGTGAATGGGGGTGTGGAGGAGAGAGAAGCATGAAGAGGGAAGTTTGAATAATATTCTCTTTAAGTTTGACATGTCCGACACACGACCAAAGAGACGACGTTCCGATGAACAAACCGCAAAGAGGGAAAAGGATAAGAAACGCGCAAAGTCCCGAATTTACATCGGAGAAGCCTTCGAATGGTGGCATGAACTCCGGACCTTCCAACCCGACAACAAGGTAGCTCTGTTTTTGCATGACAGGTGGGTAAATAGATTTTTAGGACGTTCATGTTCGCCTAACCAACATAAGGATATAATTAACCAGAACTATGCAGTCAGCGCTAACTTTGGTGAATACAACATATAGGTTTCTAGCAGCTAGCGATCGATCTCTATTGTAAATGATCAAGCAAACTCACAGTAGGGCGACAGTTTGTGTGAATGATTGTTTTCCCCCACTGTTTGTTATGAATTCGAATGTTCATTTATAGGCTATTTACAACTTTGACTAAATTTGTTTACGACGGAGCCGTTGTTTATGCTCACTGGGATACGCGAAGCTAAAGTTATCCTGTTATTATTGCATCCTTGTATGGGCACGGAAGGGAGGGGGAGGAGACGGGATGAGGAGGAGGGAGGGTCTTCGTTTTGTTTGACAATACTTCGAACGTCAACAATAAGTGACGTCACCCGACATTACTTAGAGCACCTTTAATACTCTAATGAGAGTTAGTTGACATGTACTTGCAAAGTTACTTATAGTCAACAGAATGTTCAATAACGTGTTACCAAGGAATCGTATAATTAGAGACATTTGCTGTAGAACCAGGCTACACTTTTCCTAGGAGAGCTGTCTTCGCCACGTCATCTTAGCAGGCTTTACAGTGTGTCATCATCTTGGGACTGGGACTTGGGACTGGGACTTGGCTCTGACTGTATCATGTGCCCTTTCCCTATTGATGGAGATTATTTTGAGACACGACTACCTACCTGTGTCCTGTCAATTGTGACAACAATTAAATCCACCATATCTTGGGCCTCATATCTTTGAACAAATACAGTAGAAGAGGAATTACAGATTCAGAATGTTGACACACAAACCCATGCTTCATTCTGTTCAAAGGGGAGACTGGTTCTTCTGGTCCATTTCAATTAACCTAAAGGATGCTTATTTTCACATATATATCCATCTCCAACAGAGACAATTTCTAAGTATTGCCTTCGGGGAAACAACATACAAATCCAAAGGTGTTCCATTTGGCCTTTCTCTAGCACTCTACATATACAAAACATGTGGAGGCAGCATAAATACCATTAAGGCAAAGGGGCATTATAATACTAGCCTAACTTGATGCCTGTTTCATTTGTGCCAGAACAAGGGAGATGGGGGAGGAACAATGACAGTAATAGCACATTTAAAAGCTCTGGGGTTTGAAGTAAATCAGAGGATGAGCTTGATAACCCCAACAACAGCTGTGGTATTTATATATGGTTGAATCTGAACTCATTAACTTAAACATAAAATATTTTCCCCCAGAATCTCTTTTTTGGGATTATCCAGAAAGGAAGAGCATGACACTGCTGAAAGAACAGGAGATGACTTAGGGAGAGCCAGAAAAGACAAGGATGACTGAGGTGACTGAGACAGGCCCTAAATATGTGAAGCTTGCCCAATATCCAATGAGCTAATTTAAGTTTCAAATAAAAGCATTCAACTCAAAATGGTATGACAGATTTGTCTGGCTTAAGTACTCAATAGATAAAAATTTAGCATTTTGCTATTGCTGTCGAAAATTTTAATCAACGGTGACAAACTGCAGAGAAAGAAAGCCCTCAGTTCATTCAGAGAACATGAAAAAAAAAAATCACAGTTCACAGTGCCAGCAAGGCTTTAAGAGTACAGAAGAGTATGGAGATATATGCATGCAACTGCACTCAGCCTGTGTAAATGAAATCCAGGAAAGGCATTAATACCTTCGTCCCATATTTGCAATAACAGGATTTCCATTAAGACAAGGTACACCATTTCGGGGACATAGGCTAGTAAAAGAGAGAGCAGTGAGAAGAAAGGAAATTTCTTACAGTAATTCAAACTACTGTCTCAGTTTGATCCGTTCCTTCACAATTACATATCTCTCTCCAGTCTTTCAAACTAAATTCATTCAGAGCTTTGCTGAAGAGGTTAATGAGGAGCTCAGGAAGGAAATTAAGTTATCTGGCATGTTTGCTGTAATGGCAGATGAGGCTGGAGACAGAACAATTAGCTGTTTGCGTACAATACGTGAACTCAGATGGTAAAGTGATGGAACGTTTACTGGGCCTTCAAGACCTAAATGTTTTTGATGCAAAGACAATTACAAACACAATTGACCAATCGATAAGCCCCTCCCCTCGAATGCAGATGAGCCAATGGCATTTGAGTATCAGTTGCACGGGAACCGGAACTCATACATCTTTATGTTTTAGCGCCATATACCCCTTTTCCACCAAAAAAGAACTGGTTCGGAACTGGTGCTGGTTCAAAGTTAGTTCGGAGTTGGTTCAACTTGCAAACCTTCTCAGAACCGGTTTGTTTTCCCACTGACTAGAGCGCCCAGCGAACGACGTCGTTACGTCACTGTGTACGTCGCCATACAGAAACGCTAGCAAGTACATTATTTTGGGATTATCTCTAACTTGTGTACCATGAAGGCTTTAAAAACAATTGAAATAAGTAAGTCTTTTAATCTTTTCCTTTGATATGTAATCATTTCTGATTAGTTATGTACCTCTGTCTTGTGTCTTTTTTTCTTTCCGTTTATTTTTTCTATATTTTGACTGTTTTCTTCTTTGCTTACATGTTTTCAATAAAAAAATAAAATTTAAAAAAAGCTAGAAACGCTTGCGCCAACTTCAAGCATAATAATTACAATGGTGGACTACATCGTGTTTCTGCAAATGTTTCTCCTGGCTTTGCGGTCATAAAATATGTTTAGGACACATCTAAACCCGCCTCCAGCCCCGCCGTAAGCATGACACGGTGGTAAAAGAACGGTTCTCTGGTTCTAGTCCAGCAAAGAGTTGGTGCCGCTTTGGAACCAGTTTTCCTGGCCGAGAACCGGTTCTTTGGCTGTCGAAACACAAAGAACCGGTTCGCGAGTAGGTACCGGCTCCGAACCGGCTCTCAAAATGCTTTGGTGGAAAAGGGGTAATAGAGAAACATCTGAAGCTCTCATTGGTTTGGTGGTGTTTATGCTCCAAAATGTTTTAAAATGATATGCCTGAGGTACTTGTAACACTGATTCCAGGTATCCTGAGAGGATGGGCATGGGTATTCATGTATTGAATCAACGTACTGTGCGCACGTTCACCAGTGCATCTAAAAAGTATGATTAGATTTGTGCGAACGGACCAATTATCTGCGTAATACGAGTGAAGCCCTGTTTATTTGTAATATCAATGACGTCTGCGCAGTAACCTGGTTCCCTAAGGATTCAACTCCAATCACAATGAAGATGAAAACATGAATTGTCTTGTTGCCCTTTAACTGTCAAACTTAAATGGTTGTAATTCAAGAATGCTTTGGAAAAAAGACCTATGGTTGGTCTTGTTTTAAAGAAGACATTTGCCAAATTATTGTAGAAGTGAAATAAATTATGAAAGTGAAACAGAAAATAAGTTATATAAGTTTGAGTTTATTAAAATGTACAATGTAAAAATATAATGATTTATATTTTATATAAAATATATATACTTTACAAAATAAGAAAATTAAAGCTAAAAATCTGAACAATTGTGTTCCAAATTTCAGGTTAATATCTCAAAAAATGAGCTTTCAGTAAGATTTTATTTGGGCACAGTAACAAACTTTTTCACTAGATGGACAGCCAAGCTTCCTTACTGACCATAAAGGGCGCCTCCATTTTCATATGTTCTGAGTGATCTGAACCATGTATTTCCGTAATTTGATACAATTTATGAAGTACACATCCTATTCAGAAGTAATTTATTTTAAAAACAGCCACCAAATATGAAAACTAGAGAAGCTTTCAAATGATATATAGTTTGTCAATATTACTTTAGGTTCTTACTAAGATATTATTGTTATACATATATAATGGCAGGTAGGACGGTGACAGTTAAAGGGTCATTAAGTTACAATTAAAGTTAGTGACCCATGCTAACGTACAAACCTAACTAGCTAACTGTTCTCACTTCATGTAACTGTGTAGGTCAAAAACACATAAATGATAGTCTACATTTCAGTGCCTCTCCATATTAAACTAGTTAAATGTAAATTAATTTAATCTTACCCTGCGGTGATCTGTAAACCCTTGTTTCCAAATTAATCTTGTTACCCACCATATATATTTTAAAATCTTTTATATATCCCTCCATGGCGTAAGTCCCACTTGAATGCTCCTCATAGAGAGGTGGTCCTTCTATGTCCAAAATTGATCAAAAACATTATGGGACAAGGTTTTCACACTGACAGCTGTCAATGAATGACAGTTAGCAACTCCATTTGTGTTTGTTTGTTCAAGTTAGCAACAGTAACTAAGGGGGGCGGGGCTTAACGATAGGTCAATTGAGGCACTGCTCCTGCCAACGGGTTGGGAATCTGAAATGTGTAGCTCAGACGTATTACGGCCCATAAGCGTATTTGGTGGTGTGCAGGCTCTTTTACGAGCCAATCACCCGGAAGTCATTTACATACACTGCTATCCACATAAACTAAACCTCGTCAAGAAGCAGCAGATTTTTGGAATGCCTAGAATGTGTTTACACATTTTTCAACACTTCTCCCTTAAACGATGAGAAGCTGATTGCTGTACAGAAACAACTTGAACTACATGGCCATGAACTTGCTCAGCTTTCAAGAACTCGCTAGTCCTGTCAGCTTGCATTTGTTACCGCAATGCTAGAAAACTACAGTGCTGTCTTAACTTGTCTTGAAGAAATGGGAACGCCTGTGGCAGTAGCCTTCAGGGTGAAGATGTGCAAGTATTCCTGTGGTCTACATGATGGTAATGTTTGAGTGTCTGTTGTCCATCACAGATGGGTAGTAAAAAGTAAATCTGGAAAAAGGAAAAAGGTAGCATTCCAGATATGCTCACTCTATACCGCCTGCTGGACTGTAACAGGTTCCCATCTCTCAAAAAACTTTTTCAGATTGTACTAACACTCCTTATCAGCAGTTGTAACTGTGAACGATCATTTAGTGCCCTGAGACACCTGCACACATGGTTGAGGCGAACTATTGGTCAGGAAAGACTTCACAACCTTGATGTTCTTTCAATTGAAAAGGAATCTGTTAACTCAGTTGAGCCAGGAAGAGTAATCAACAGATTTGCTGCACTCAAGTCAAAGAGACACACTGATTCTTACACCTAAAAAAATAAGAGAGACAGACGAGAAAAATATTGCTTTGAAAAACACACAATAATAATAACAATTGAGGAAAGACGACAAAGAGATGGCGAGAGATTAACTTGACATACAAACAAAATGAAATATACAGACGAGGCCAGACTGGATAAACGATGAATAGCCTACAAGAACAAATAAATTCACCGTAAGTTATCCTGTCAATTATAACTGTGATAACACCAAGTACCTAAACATTATTTGTCACAACCAAGACATATAAAGCATGTTTAATACACATAAATGTTTCACTTTGTTGGAAAAAACTAACTATGTAACAAGATATTTTTCAACAATGGAAGTTTTCAAAACAATTTCATATTTCGTAATTGCTGGGACGTTGAGAATTATTTTAATAATGCAAAACTGTTACCCAATCATTGCAGTTGATTAGGGAAAGACCTGCGATCAACCCCGGAAAAATCATTGCCAAGAAAATTAATTTGTTACTCTACTACGGCGCTAATCTAAGCAAAGCTCATTCTGCCGTTGGCCTTGTGGCGTGAAGAGCTCCGGATTCCTCCTCCTGCCGAAAGATCCCAAAACCTTCTTTTGATCATGTTCATTTGGTTCTTTCCTATGTTTTAGGAGCATAGGGGTGTCCTGCCATTCATTTTGACTGTTTGCAATTTGTTTATTTAAAGGGACATTGTGTAGGAATTTCTCCCATCTAGCGGTGAAACTGTATTTTGCATTCAAACGAATTGTGCTCTCCAGCGCCTAGCATTTTCAAATGCGTGTTGCATTTACGGTACCCGCTATGTAGCAAAAAGCTATGACAAACAATGCAAGAACAATCATATGCTCTATTAAAATATATTCTTATTGAATTTCTAGGTTACATAAAAAGTAAACTTACAAACATTGTTTTTAGCGCCTCCTCAACTTTATTCAATAGCTGCTATTCATCAAAGAGCCTGTTTAACTTTTAACTATAAATGTTCTACTGTCTTTATAATAAAGTACACAACCAAGCAATGAAAAAAAGCATGTCATTAAGACTGTAAAATTGACTTAGCCTACCTGTCGAGGAGAAAGCAGGACTCTTTTGAAATCTTTCTCCTGCATTAGCTCTTTCCACCTGGAAAAAGCTATGCCGACATTGACTTTTTTGTAATCTCCGGTCACGTTTCCTTTTACGTTCAATTTTGGACTTTTTTGGCGACAAGGATTTCTTCTCCTGTGGCTCGGCATATGTATGCCATTAAAAATAACAGTGCAATGCAGCCTTTTAAAATAGCCGGGGAAGTGAAGCGCCTCTCACTGCTCTGATCATCCGTTTCTGCTGCTTTCAGTCACATGACGCTGGCTCTGAACGAAAACACGTTGTGGAAACGCGTTGGCCTAGTACTTTTTGACCCTCTCTGCTATTATAGTTTTTGAAGATGGCGGAACGACATGGAAGCCTCCGTTGACCTACCCGTCACATGTATATAAAGATAATAAATTCTTAATTTACGAGGATAAGTCAGATAATTGGCAGAGGTATTTGTACACCATTGAGAACATATTTATGAATAAAAATTGTCGAACTTGTGTTTTGTGTCTTTGATGATCTGTCAGCTGCGGCTGGCATTCCTTTTTACCAACTGGATTTCAGGATTCTCCCAATCAAGTAGAGAGGACTTGAGGCCTCATTTATAAAACTCCAGGTCAACGTTCATATTTATAAAAATGGTCTTTGATGTGAAAAAGTGCTTAGCGCCATGACAGGGTCGGAGCAGACGTACGCACTTTTCCTCGTGGCAGAGAGTCGGAATACTGCAGGTAATTGGATTTGGACGTTGACTGGTGCTCTGTTATATGTCAATGACATTAATTAGGCGGTTTTTACAAAGCGGAGATCGGAAAGCATTCAGCTGCACACGATTTCAAGATTATTTAAGATTTATAAACTTCACTTCTGGAACAGAGGCGTATGCACGTTTTTTGTGCATATGAATCACACATATGCACATTCAAGAAATGATCGTAAGATCAAATTTAGGTTTCTACTCAACATTTTATAAATGAGGCTCTTGGTCTTGGGACGCCCAAAATAGCTGCCCGGAGATGTTGCTAAGGAAATTTGAGCCAATGCTAATGAGTGACACCTGTGCAACACACCAGTCCTAAACAAAGTCTAACGTCTTTTTCTTGAGTCCCACAAAGGAGTTCCAGAAGGATGTAAGGAGGACAGATGACACTGAAGGGCGAGAGAGGACAAATCCTGGGCCATTTTATGTTTTATGAATGGCACTCGGTTGTGAGGTGGCTGCAGTTTCATTTTGTTTTATTATTTACTTTTTATTTTCACATTAAAGTTTACGTCTGACAGTTACCATCTCCTCCTTCCCTGAACTTTGCTACAGACATGCTTTAGGTTTTGTTTATAGATTTATTTTTGGGGGGTAAATAAATCACTGCTTTTGTATTCATCTCCTGTCTTGAGTATCTGTGACAGCAGGGTATAATATGCATTTAAAATTGATGATGGTACATTAACTAGTTTATAATTTAACAACTATATGCTGCTAAATTGCAATTATATATGATAGCTGACAAAACAGTTTTGTGCTGTTAATTTCAATAATAGTAACAAATCATAATTTTTACAGTAAAATGCTGGTTAACTACTGCTGCCAGTAGTTTACTGTGTATTTGCACAGGATTTCTTTTTACCGTGTAGGCTACCTCTTGACACTTAATTCAATTTATTTGTAGTACTTCAGCAACAGTGTTTATTAAAGAGTTCAGTTCTGGTTCTGCTGATTCATGGTGCATTCAAATGATGTTGAAAAGATCAAATGAGTTGAAATGCACATGAATGGCACCACAATGTGAAGAATGAGAACCCTACATTTTCAGAGTTGGTCTCAGCGACAGTAAATTTTTGTCGAAATTTGTTTATTGATTTTTAACATTCAAAGTGCAAAAAGAAATGTAATATCATTTTGCAGAAATGTTACCACAAGCACATTTTTTTCAGTGAGCATGGGTTGTTCTAATATTTCCAGTTAGTCACAAACATCAGTAATATAGAATGTCGTTATTTATGAAGTTATTCAGTACCAAAAAGTTATTTGAATAATCTCTCACCAGCTGTACAAAAAGAAGATGAAGAAAGGGAGACAGACAGCCACTTGTATTTTACGCCAGTCTTTCAAACTGTATGCAACTCCAGCTAGAACCATCTGACCAAACGTGAAGAAGAAAGATGATAAGGTGCCCACCAGAGTTCGAGTCTTAGTGGGAATCCACTCCACTTCTGAGAACACAAACATTTCAAGTCAAGTAGAGTAACATTTACTTATATAGAGGTTTATACAATATATACAAACATTTCAAGTCAAGTCACATTTATTTATATAGAGCTTTATACAATATATAATGTTTAAAAGCAGCTTCACAGTAACAAAAAGCAAAACGCATTCATTATGAAAAAACAATAGTATAATTACTTAGCTCAATTCACTTTTATTTTCATCCAATATTGTCAGTGCAGTCAGCTCAATACTGATATTAAATGTCTTTTAACCCAGCAGTTTTCAATCCTCAACTTGGGGACACACCGCTCTGCGCATTTTCTATCTGACACACTCAGTTCAGTTCATGGAGCTCTCAACTAATCAGCTGATGAACTGATTCAGCTGTGTTAAATAGGGAATATATGCAAAGTGTGCAGAGCGGTAGGTCCCCAGGACCAGGACTGAAAACATCTCAGGTTACGTATGTAACACTTTTCCCTGAGAAGGGAATGAGATGCTGGATCACTGTGTTGATGCTATGGGAACACCTCCAGCATGACCGATGTCTGAGGCATGTGTGAAAACGCCAATTCTATTGGTTAGCGGAGATCCGAAGATGTATACATGCCAGAAGTGGTAATGTGACGCAGCATTTAGTTCCCTTCTTAGGAAACTGGGTTACATATGTAGCCTGAGATGAGGGAACTCAATGCTGTGTCCTGGTGTTAACACTATGGGAATATTAATACCAACACCACCATAAAGGCAATCATATCATATTAGAGCCAAGCCCCATGTTACAATAAGATTTGCTAAAAAAAGAGAGATATTGATTACAAAACCATCACAGGCCTTGAAAATGAATGCCTTGGCCCTTCGCTTGCATTGCCTATAACTACCTGCCCACCTTAGCTGTGAAAGGCTATGACAGACTTAGTGAACAAGAGTTACTAGCCCAGAAGGCTGACCTCAGTCAATTGAGCAGACCATGGCTGAAAGACTCTTAAAAAGCCTATTAAACCAAGCAGTGAAAAGCAATCACAGACTGGCTGAAAAAAGTTAACCCCAAAATATCTAATCCTAGGGTTAACACCATACCTGAGAATGGGATTTTAGAATTGTGCGGAAATGCCTTGCCTGACACAGCACTGAATCACTGACAGGGAGAGCTCATAATCTGAGTGTCTAATCAAGTCAGTCAATAGACCAGGTAACAACTGAACGCTCTTTAAAGTGCTTTCAATAAACCAGACGCACAATATGGTTCCCCCTTTGGGGGCAGTACTGTTCGCATCCCCAGCTTGGGTGGCAAAACCAAGCCCTGTGCCCAGAAAGAGACAATAAGTCACACCTTGGGGCTTGAGGGAAGTGGGACAATCGGGCATAAGCACCAAAGGTTGTTGTCAACTAAAAGCCTTGAGCCCTCAGACATCTTTATACTTTCCTTTTTCCTAGTCCGTAGTTTCCTATAAAGGACGTGTGCATCGCAACAATGATGGCAATACACCTCAATTGGGGGGTCCAGGGATGAAGCCGGGGTCAGTCCATATAGATACGGTTGAGTCCTGCACCAGTCGTGTTTGGTAAATCCGCACCTGTAGCACTTAACAAAACAAACAACCAATTATCAGACAGCAGCACTAATTTAATTCCGTACCTGAACCATATCTGTATTAAATCTACTACATCAGGTAGACAAAAATTATGTATTTTCTCATATAACACAAGCAACTAATGCAAGCAATCAGCATTAGGCATTCTGAGTTGATGCTTTTAAGAAAAATAGACACGCAGCCCAACATGGTAATAATTAAAAAAGAATGAGAATGTGCATCTGTGGCTGACTGAGTGCAGGTGGGTACCAGGAGGGATGCTGGGAAATGTAGTCTGTGGTGACTGGACCAGTGACTGAGGATTGTGACTGTACTCCCCCCTCCCGGAAGGTGGGACCTTGGACCAAAATAAATCCATCTGGGGAGGAAGAAGCCAGGACAGAATGAGCAAGAGTAGAATCTAGAGCAGAAGGTCCATGATGCTGGGCGGAGTTAAAGACTCCCAAGGTGGAGCAGGCAGAACAGTAGATCCCCATAGTGGAGCTGAAGACCTCGAAGGTGGGGCGAAGATCACCACATCCGAGCAGATGAACCTAACCCCAGACAGATCGTTTGGCAAGAGACCATAAGGAGGATTAGCTGGCTTCATGTCTGGAAAGCCAGCTGGCTTAAGATCGTCTGGATGGGTGACAGGCTTGAGAACATCTGTATGGGTGTTCAGCCTCTGTGGCTACGATGAAGGGATTTGATCGTCCCCTGCGACCGCGAAAAAGGGACTTTGATCAGTCTCTGTAGCTGTGACCGAGTAGAGAGGAGGTTCGGGGACAACCTCTGTGGCTATATCAAGGGCAAACTGGAAACTCGGGGATGACCACCTTAGTCGCATCAGGGCAAACAGGAAACTCAGGAATAGGGATGTCAGTTTACACAAATTCCCATGATCGATCATCGTTTAAATTAACAATTTGCGGACTCAGGGGTTGGAGCCGACACTGCAGCGGACTCAGGGGCTGGAGCTGACACTGGAGCGGACTCAGGGGCTGGAGCCGACACTGGAGCGGACTCAGGGGCTGGAGCTGACACTGCAGCGGACTCAGGGGCTGGAGCCGACACTGCAGCGGACTCAGGTGCTGGAGCTGACACTGGAGCAGACTAAGGAGCTGGAGTCGACACTATAGCGGACTCAGGGGCTGGAGCTGACACTGGAGCGGACTCAGGAGCTGGAGTCGACACTATAGCGGACTCAGGAGCTGGAGCTGACACTGGAGCGGACTCAGGAGCTGGAGTCGACACTATAGCGGACTCAGGAGCTGGAGCTGACAATGGAGCGGACTCAGGAGCTGGAGTCGACACTATAGCGGACTCAGGGGCTGGAGCTGACACTGGAGCGGACTCAGGGGCTGGAGTCGACACTATAGCGGACTCGGGAGCTGGAGTCGACACTATAGCGGACTCAGGGGCTGGAGCTGACACTGCAGCAGACTCAGGGGCTGGAGTCGACACTATAGCGGACTCAGGAGCTGGAGTCGACACTATAGCGGACTCAGGGGCTGGAGCTGACACTATAGCGGACTCAGGAGCTGGAGTCGACACTATAGCGGACTCAGGGGCTGGAGCTGACACTGCAGCGGACTCAGGGGCTGGAGCCGACACTGCAGCAGACACAGGGGCTGGAACTGACACTGGAGCAGACTAAGGAGCTGGAGTCGACACTATAGCGGACTCAGGGGCTGGAGCTGACACTGGAGCGGACTCAGGAGCTGGAGTCGACACTATAGCGGACTCAGGAGCTGGAGCTGACACTGGAGCGGACTCAGGAGCTTGAGTCGACACTATAGCGGACTCAGGAGCTGGAGCTGACAATGGAGCGGACTCAGGAGCTGGAGTCGACACTATAGTGGACTCAGGAGCTGGAGCTGACACCGCAGCAGACTCAGGAGCTGGAGCTGACACTGGAGCGGACTCAGGGGCTGGAGCCGACACTGGAGCGGACTCAGGGGCTGGAGCTGACACTGCAGCGGACTCAGGGGCTGGAGCCGACACTGCAGCGGACTCAGGTGCTGGAGCTGACACTGGAGCAGACTAAGGAGCTGGAGTCGACACTATAGCGGACTCAGGGGCTGGAGCTGACACTGGAGCGGACTCAGGAGCTGGAGTCGACACTATAGCGGACTCAGGAGCTGGAGCTGACACTGGAGCGGACTCAGGAGCTGGAGTCGACACTATAGCGGACTCAGGAGCTGGAGCTGACAATGGAGCGGACTCAGGAGCTGGAGTCGACACTATAGCGGACTAAGGGGCTGGAGCTGACACTGGAGCGGACTCAGGGGCTGGAGTCGACACTATAGCGGACTCGGGAGCTGGAGTCGACACTATAGCGGACTCAGGGGCTGGAGCTGACACTGCAGCAGACTCAGGGGCTGGAGCTGACACTATAGCGGACTCAGGAGCTGGAGTCGACACTATAGCGGACTCAGGGGCTGGAGCTGACACTGCAGCGGACTCAGGGGCTGGAGCCGACACTGCAGCGAAAACAGGGGCTGGAACTAACACTGGAGGGGACTCAGGAGCTGGAGTCGGCACTGCAATGGACTCAGGAGCTGGAGCCGGCACTTCAGCGGACACAGGGGCTGGAGCTGACACTGGAGGGGACTCAGGAGCTGGAGTCGACACTATTGCGGACTCAGGAGCTGGAGCTGATACTGCAGCGGGCTCAGGAGCTGGAGCTGACACTGTAACAGACACAGGGGCTGGAGCTGACACTGGAGCGGATTCAGGAGCCGGAGTCGACACTATAGCGAACTCAGGGGCTGGAGCCGACACCGGAGCGGTCTCAGGGACTTCTCTCACTGAAATGGACTCAGGAATTTCTTTCACTGTAACGGACTCTGGAACTGCTTCCTCTACTGTCTAGGATGATCCACACAACCATAGAACAAAATCAATAAACCTCCTCAAGGAACATGTTGTTTTTAGCCGCTGGAACCTTTGGAATCATCCAATCCACACCAAAAAATTGTCTTTAGTATGTCATCATTCCAGGGTTCCTGATGTGAGAGTTTGAGGAATTCCTCTACAAGTCCTCAATGGGGCGACCATCGTGAAAGCGGGAGAGGAGCAGATCAGCGGGTTAAATGGGGTGAGGAGAATGCTCATGTTGTTTTCTGTTTGAGGTGTGGTCTTCTGTCAGCAAACAGAAGAATACAGCACAAAGTTCACTTCCACAAAGGGTGTTTATTTGCAGGTAAGTGCAGGAAACAAACGATGGAAACAGGCGTGTGGCTGAGTTAATTAAATAGCAGCAAACACTTAGCTGTGAATAACAGTTCTTATCATTGTAGGTGCAGACTGGTGAAAACTAGAGGGCTTGAGACTGAAGATGACTGAAGATTATCAAAGGTGGGACCGTTTGGAAGAAGCTGCTTATCAGTGGTTACCGAATTGAGTCAAAATAGTCTTGACTATTGGACCCACAGTCCGCCCGTGCCTATTGATTCCTGACCCGCATCACAAATGCCAACATAAGTATTTTTCCCACC
The DNA here is from genome assembly GCF_051911475.1 of Siphateles boraxobius. NCBI lineage: Eukaryota > Metazoa > Chordata > Actinopteri > Cypriniformes > Leuciscidae > Siphateles > Siphateles boraxobius. Next base: position 2,183,984 of record NW_027509222.1, read on the forward strand.
TGTTACATTCAATATTATTCACTTGTTGGGTACCCTCTGGCTAGATTGACAGTAGAATCAACATAAGCATCCTTTACTTGTGAAGCAGCCTGGGGAACTTCCCATTTTCAGGCAGAGAAATATGTACCCTTTTGACTTGATCAATTGTGGCACACCAATCCTTAAATTGGGACACAATATTCAGCTAGAATTGGACACATTCCTCAAAACCCAAACAACATTTACATCCAAGAACCCACAAGAAAGGAAGTATATCTCTTTCAGTATGATCAGTATGGTACACTTGCAGAACCGTAACGTTTGCAATGCAGCATAGCTATACACCCAGTATTAAGGCAATTAATGAATCAGGCATGTGATTTGCTAAGGACAAAAAAGCAGGAAAATACACTGAGACCATATCCCGATATATTTTGGCTGAATATCGATATACGATATATATCCCAATATTTTTTCCGCAAAGTGAGAGCAAATGTTCAGTCAAAGTCAAATATAGTCTTCACTGTATAAATTATACATTGATTCTTATTAAAGCTACTATTAAAGTTCTCAGTCAAGAGCAGTGAGTGATTTCCTCTGTGTTTTGTTGTTTTATTAACATTAAATAGATAGTTCTCCTAAAAATTTTAATTGTCATCATTTACTCTCTCAAGTTGTTTTAAACCTGAATAATCCCTATGGAAGACAAGTGGGACCAGCAACTGTCTGGTTACCCACATTCTTCAAAATATCTTCTTTTGTGTTCAGCACAAGAAATACATTAATACAGATTTGGAACAACATTACAGTAAATAAATAATGAATTGAATGAATAATAATGAATATTATAATGATATGACGTGACATGTCTATATCATAGGTCTATACACGCATTTGACAAGCAGATTTCTCTCAGTTTTCTCGTTTTGCTTTCAGTTTAGACATAACCAACTTTCCTTATGTAAACCTTGTGTGCATTTGAGAGTATTAGCGAAATAAGACTCGAAAGATAACTTAGTCCAGTAACCAGGCGCTGTTAGACAGGCTTTTAGTGCATGTGCGCGTCGGGTGTTTCGCGCTCAGTAAAGCGCATGTTGGAACAGCGCATCAGCAGTGAATGACATGTTTAACCGGCAAGGCTTTAAAGCACATGCAAATAATGAACTTTTGTGAACTCACTGAACTGATGTGTCCCGTTCCTCTGCGTTAATATTTGATGTGAGTATTTGTCGCGTTGTACACTAATGCTGTTGAGACGGAGGCGCCAGAACTGCAACTGATAGAATGCACGATATACATATTTCTACAAACGCAGTCTGCAGCTTGCTTGGAGCAAGGATCATAGCGCAAATTTGAACTATATCGATATATGCGATATGGTCTAATTCCATATCACATTTAAAAATATATCAATATATTTTTTATATCGATATATCGCCCAGCCCCACTGCTGGCCTAACGGCGATGTTCTTGTCAACTGACAACGATACCACTGTAGCGCGAGAGCGAACAAGCTGAACGCAAATAAGTCCTTGTTGATACTTGGAAAGGAAGGAAAAAATCTGTAGGCACGACAGCCTGTTATGTCCTCATATCCTCTCCTTTTCACTCCGACAGCTATTGACCCCCCCTTCCCTTATTCTTTGGGATCTGCATGATTCACGTAGATCACATTTTCAGGTAGGAAAATCCGGAATTCCGGATTAATCCGGAAAAATCACATCCCTGATTAATAAATGAAATGAATAAAAAGAAGTGTGGAAACAATGAACATATGACGTACTGAACATCTAACTCCTCTGAGTCAGATGCCTATTCAACATTTAATGCTGGAGGCTTTCCCATAGCATCAACACCATGACGCAGCGCCAAGTGCCCTTGAAAGGGAACGACTGTTTTAAACATTTACCTTTATAGTTTTTTTTTGTTGCTTTGAAATAAAATAGCACATGCATACACGTTTAAACATTTAAATAAGTAATTGCCTTATTTCATTTATTGAGAGATTATTTTCATTGTATTTTTACTTTGTAAATCTTTTTTGTATAATGTATGCTGGATGACAGTGATGAGAGACACTCACTGAGTGAGACGCCATTGAGAATGACTCCGGACACAGACATTCCTGTCAGGAATCTGAGGATGCAGTACACCACGTACGACGGAGAGAGAGCTGTAAATGTGCCTAAGACAGCGAGCTGAAAATATGACCAAATCAGAATAGCCTTTCGCCCAAACCTACACAAGAATATAAACACACAATAAAGAGTTGAATCTGAAATCTCCTTCAACAGTTTAAGATGGTTCTGTAGTGTTTTTTGAAATCCATAAAATTGTTAACAATATTGGGATGTGGTGCAGATAAGCATACATAGATATTAAATGCTGTAATTTAATATAATAATAATTTTCAAAATGATGTCTTAATCTTCAGAAGAGAAGTGAATTTTATATTGTTACAGACAGTCTTTTTGCCGTTACAGGCTGCCTAAATTCACCCAGTAGGATGCATATGCTCTCTGAATCACTCCCTATACCCTATATAGTGGATTATGTGCCATTCACCATAAGGAAAACGGTAAATGTGTTTTGTCAATGTTTTGGAGCACACAAGCTAATAGATAACCTCAAGGTTCATATTTATATTCATAATGAAAGCAAAAAAACTTAAATTTCATGTAGACTTGTCTCATGGGGTCTGTAAATTTTTAAATAAATTTCTATTCAATAAGTTAATTGTTAAAAATATTTAATTTAGTTCTATATTAAAATTTCTGTGATAATGGGAAAAAAAATAGATATCAGAAATTGTTTTTGATTCAACCTGCAAAGAGAGGTGAGTTGTCAGATTATTATTTTATATTTTCATTTAATCCAATGCTGTGTTTAGAAGATCTGAAAAAGGTAAAAATCCTGCATATGAGCTCATGACGTAACGTATGCATATTTATCTCATCCATGGTGGCTACCTTTCAGTTCTCATTTTTCTTTCTGCATGTTATACATATTTTATCAAGCAGTCTTATTATTACCAGTCTTATTTGAGATCATTAGTGTTCTTATGCAGCTAAAGATTATGGTGTTGTTTTCTTGTAAAAAAAAAAAACACAAACCTTCTGATATGTAGGTTTAAATGCACTTGCACATCATGTATATACTATAATGTGTACTATATATTGAATCTTTTAACTTTCCAAAAAGGCATCATATGTGCATATGTTTTGTCCAAAGATGTGACCGTGTACACAGAAAGTTATGGATGCTTTACCTGTCTGATAACCCTCCAAATATAATGGCACCTGTCAGTACTCCTCCCATGTAAATGGTCTGGCTCATCTGTTTGAGTGGACGAAGTGTACAAACTAAATCCCACTGTGACAAATGAGAGAAGAGTTACTACAAAACATTACACATGCCTTTTACTCTTTGTGCTTGACAAAAATGGTGGTCCTGACTCCCTCACTTGATTACTACTGGGTCATCAAGTGTAACTAATTTTGTAAACTAAATGATCATCTAGATAGTCCCTTTACAATCACTGGAACTGTCAATCAAACAGCGCGAGTGTTCTGGACTCTCGCCAAAACTCCAGTTATAATTAGCGAATCTCTTATTTACATTGTGTTTGCACTGTTAGTTATGATTCGTTAGTGTGCAGTGTGAGATCGCATACATGTCTGTGATCGGCTACAATGCTCACCACTGCAACCTTTCATGCCACGATCTAAATATGATATAATGAACCATTTTCACGATTAGAGAACTGTAATAGTAAAGACGTGCTTAAAGTTTTCGAGAGAATTCCACATATAAAACTTTAACTATTTATTTTGCAAAGATGTCAGCTTATCACAGCAGTGGGCGTTTACACTGAAGTCTCACACAGACACGCCCCTTCGAACAGAACGATCAAATCAGAGGCTAAAATCAGGCTCGGAAAAATGTATTTTATTTCTAAATTATTACAATTTTTGATGTAAAAATAATACTGACATTATAAGTGCACCTCAGGAAACACTCTAAAATAATAAAATAACACATTTCATGATCCTTTTAACATCCCAAGCATACATAAGGGCTGATAGAATGGTGCGTAAACAAATCTATAAGAAAAAAAAAACTATAAATAATAAATTAGCTACATATTGGAACTCAAGTGATCATGGGCTTAGGGTGTTCCACTTAACCCCTTTCTAGACACCTCCCATTTTGATAAGTGAGATGTAGATGACATCCCCAAAATAAAAAGGTTGCTGCTCATAAGTCATTCTGGATAGACACATAATCAACATACAGTATATAAGCTGACACTTGAGAGTTTACAGTTCAAGACTCAGAATGAATCAGATTCTTATTAAAGCTGCAGTGTGTAACTTATTTTTGTAAAATGTATATAATAAGAGCGTACATCATGAATCCATTTTCCAAACCGTGTTTTTGTCTTATCCTGAATCCTACGGTACACCTAATAAGTGTTTATATTCAGACTATACAGTATTAGACCGGTCGGGTTGTACCAGTGCGGAGTAGCCCAATACATGCGTGACTCATCATAGACAAAAACAGAGAAGGAAAACCCCGGTTCTCTGAAACATCGAGTGGAGAGATCAACCTCTGGGAAGGGCATCCGTACCTGACCTCTGCAGAAGCATCCAATTGCACCAAGTCTGGCTAGACAGACAGAAGTGCGCAGCCAATGCCAGGTGAGGCCACACCCCCTCACCTACGGGCATATAACATCTGGGCGCGCTGCTATTCCTCAGTAAGTATATTCGCTTCTCGTGCGGCAAGCGGGGCAAAGCTGGTGGATCTCTCCACTCGATGTTTCAGAGAACCGGGGTTACGATAGTAACCTATTGTTCTCTTTCATCATCTCGTGTTCGAGATCCACCTCTGGGAGAGACATGGACAGCTCCCCGATTGCCCAATACACTCACAGTGAGGTTCTGAAAACCAGAGAAAGACGGTCACCTCGGGGAGGCGGTGCCTGACACGTCCATTAATCATGAACCTGCAAAGGTGACGCCACACCAACTGCTGTGGACAAGCAGGACATGAAGCATGCATGAGACACATACATGATAGTACCCCCAAACCACCAAGGCACATAAACTATACCCATAACGGGAAGTAAATGTTTGGTGGCAAGAATGAACATGACCAGCCGGCCCATTCACTCTTATTGGTTTCAACAGGGTACAGGGAAGAGCTAAGAAGACCACACCCCTAAAACCGAATGTGCTACTGAGGTTCTGGTGACATCCAGCCGGTAGTAACGCACAAAGGTATGAGGAGAAGCCCAACTGGCAGCGGAGCAGATGTCCTGCAGTGACACTCCCCTAAACAAAGCCCAAGAGGCGGCTAAGCCCCTTGTGGAATGAGCTCTGATGCCCCTTGGGGGCTGCACTCCCTTTGCTTCATAAGCCATAGTTATAGCGCCCACAACCCAATGTGAGAGGCGTTGCTTCGATATGGGACCCCCTCTGTGCGGAGGGGCCCATGAAACAAAGAGCTGGTGGCTCTTCCGGAAAGGTTTGGTCCTGGTCATATAAGCCTGTAAAGCACGGACTGGACACAAAGCATTCAGCCTCTGATCCTCCAGAGAGGTAAAAGGTGGAGGGTGAAAAGCGGACAGCTCCAACACCTCTGAAGTGAACGCAGGGAAGCACTTCGGCATGAAGGCCGGGTTAGGCTTAAGGGAAACCTTATCTCCACTGAGGGAGAACTTAGTGCACGAGGGATGAACTGAGAGTGCATGTAGCTCACTGACACGTTTAGCAGATGCCAAGGCCAAGAGCAAAGCTGTCTTGAAGGACAGCAGCTTAAGGGAAATACTCCCCAGGGGCTCAAAAGGATGTTGAGACAGTGCTTCCAGCACCATGGAGAGGTCCCATTCCGGAACAGTTCTCCTGATGACTGGCAACGAGCGGCGTGCACCCTTCATAAATCTGCGGATTAGAGGGTGCTGCCCGACAGTAGAGCTCTCAAAACCCACATGACAGGCTGAAATCGCAGCCAAATAGACCTTAATGGTGGAAAAAGACCTCCCTTTTTCCATGAGGTCTTGAAGGAAACACAAAATATCAGGAACTGAGCACTGATAAGATGTGAGACTGCGCCCATCGCACCACCCTTCGAACACGTGCCACTTACAGCCATATAAGGACCGTGTAGAGACGGCCCTGGCATTCTGAATAGTGGCGACCACACGCGGCGAAAGCCCAAGTGCGTTCAGGTTCGTCCTCTCACGGGCCAGGCCCAGAGAGCCACCCTGTCCGGGTAGGGGTGGTAAATCTCCCCGTTGGCTTGGGACAATAGATCCGTGCGAACGGGAAGGCGCCACGGCTCGGCGTATAACAGAGGAATTATCTCCGCCAGCCATGGTGCCTTGGGCCACCTGGGTGCTATAAGAATGAGAGGTAGGCCCTGCTCTCTCACCCTGGCCAATGAGGGAATTATCAGGCACAGGGGAGGAAAAGCATACAGGAGCACTCTGGGCCATGGGTGGGCCAGTGCGTCTACCCCGAGGGGCGCGTCCATGTCCCTTAGAGAGAAGAACATAGGACAATGGGAGTTTTCGCGCGAGGCTAATAGATCTACGCTCGCCCGTCCGAATCTCATCCATAGCATTTCCACTATCTGAGGGTGAAGACGCCAATCTCCGTAGATTGGGTTTCCCCTTGATAGCAGATCCGCACCTCTGTTCAGAATGCCCGGAACGTGAGTTGCGCGTAACGACAGGAAAACCCGTCTGATCCACACCAAAAGCTTGTAAGCTAGAGCGTGGAGTTTCGACGAGCGCATGCCGCCCTGACGGTTGATATAAGCCACAGCCGTGGTATAGTCGCACCGTACTAGAACGTGATGTCCCTGCAGGCGAGGCAGAAAATGATTCAGAGCTTTCCAAATGGTTAAAAGCTCTAAATAGTTTATGTGCGCTGAACGTAGTCTGTTTGGCCACAGACCGTTCACCGTTCTACCCTCCTGGGTGGCACCCCAGCCTGTCAAGGACGCATCAGTCGTCACAACTTTCCGCATCGTAACCGCCCCCAGAGGGGTTCCCCGTGCGTAAAAGTTCTCGCTCTCCCAGTGGCGCAAGGTCGCCGAGCAGGCGCGTGTCACTGTTACCGAGCGGCAAAGGTCGCGAATCGGGCTGAAATGTAGTGACAAGACCCATTTCATGAACGCCCTCATCCTCAGAAGTCCCAATGGCACAACTTGGGTGGATGAAGCCATGAGACCCTGCAGCCTGAGACATGTGCGATATTGCACTTTCGCCCCTTCTCTGAACTGCGTCAGACAGTTCATCAGAGAACGAACGCGCTCTTGAGAGAGGCGCGCTCGCATGGAGACCGAATTCAACTCCAAGCCCAGGAAAATGACATTCTGACTGGGCGTGAAATTGCTCTTGCTCACATTCACTTGGAACCCGAGCGATGTGATGTGCGCGAGCACACGGCCGGTGTCCTGCAACACCTTCTCCTTTGATTCGGCTATGATGAGCCAATCGTCTATATAAATCAGGATTCTCAGACCTGATATTCTCAGAGGTGCTAAGCCCGCCTCCGCGCACAGACAGAAAGACCGGGGACTCAAACTGAGTCCAAACGGAAGAACTGTGAATTCGTAACATATGCCCTGGTAGGCGAAACGAAGAAACTTCCTGTGCGGAGGATAGATGCTTATGTGAAAGAAAGCATCTTTCAGATCGACTGATGTGAACCAGTCGTTCTCTTTTATGGCACGGGCGAGTGCGCCTTGCGACAGCATTCTGAAATTGTATTTCCTCAAATGTTTGTTCAACACTCGAAGGTCCAAGATAGGGCGGAGAGAGCCGTCTTTTTTCAGGACCAGAAAATAACGGGAATAAAAACCCTGGTTCATCAGATTGGGGGATACCACCTGAATCGCTCCCTTGTTTAAGAGAGATGAAATTTCCTCTTTCAGAATGTGAGAGGCGTTCTCTTCCGTGTGAGAAAAGAGAATGCCGTTGAAATGCGGGGGTTTTACTGCGAATTGCAATCTGTAACCCTGCATTACTGTACGCATCACCCACTCGGGAGTTGAAACGGTTCGCCAAGCCGCTCCGTGACTCGCGAGAGCTCCCGCTCGGGCCAGAGCGGAGCTGTGTGAGACCGACAGGTTTATTTGTGATGCAATGGCGTCATCTAGTGGGCACACTAGAGGCGACATGCAGGGGTTCGGAGGGATTTCCTCTCTCTGCAGTGAGATGAATTCTCTCTGCGGAGAGAGGTTTTCTCTCCGAAACGAATTCATTTGATTCATATTTTTTTGTGTTTTGTGTGTTTTTTGTTGGGCAAACACTGGGGCCGAAGCCTTTATTGAGAGAGTGAGGGGAACAGAGTGTGGGCAGTGTGGTGTCACTGAGCTTAAACTTTCCCTCACAAAGGGCCCCCTGAACGTGGGGGGAAAACACACATTTCTCGAACACACAAGCTGGGCAGTCTCGTTTACAGGCGGAGAGCTGACCCATCCGCGGGACTCCCTGGGTCTTTTGGACGGGGGTCCTAGAAGAGGAGGGGAGTCCGAAGGGCTTGCGGCCCGTGAACATGGACTCGAAGCCCCCATCGGCTGAACATCAGGCAGGCCGCTTGCGTTTCGAGTCGGTGGGGTTGGAATTCGCAGGTCTCCCGGCCGCGGCCGCGGAGGGAGCGGGCTTACCCCAGTGCTTGTGTGTAGGTGCTGGGTTATGTTGCCGAGGGGGTGGTTTGTTGCGGGGCTTTTCTTTGCCCTGATGAAACTGTGGTCCCGTGGCCGGTGGGTTAGGCAAACGCACAGGGGGCGCCTGGCGTGGGACTGACTTACTGGGAAGGCAAAGCTTGAAAGCCTCATCCTCCTTCTTCTTATCGTCACACCGTTGTTGCATCAGTGGCGCGCCCGCGATGCGCCGTTTCTCACTGTCAGGGAGTCCCGACAGGTTCAGCCAGAGTGCGCGCTCTCCGACCACGGAAAGCGCCATGGAGCGCCCGCAAGCTTGGACGGCCTGCAGAGAGTTGAGGAGGACGAGGTCGTTCACCGTGAGGATCTCCTTCCACAGGGTTTCAGAAGGATTTCCCTTTTCTAATTGTTGCCCTAACTCTTCGAGGATCTCGCCTGGTAGGCGGAGAGGAGCGAAGAAACGTTAAGGGCCCTGACAGCCACGGCCGAGGACTTATAAACTGCCTGGTGAACGGAGGCTGCAAAACGGTCCATCTTGTTGGGCAAGACCGGCTTAGAGGGAGCGAGCAGCCTGCCCTGAGCGGGGTTAAGGTGCCTGGCGATGGAAGGCTCAACGACGGGAGGTTCGCCCATACCGTGCGCCGCTATGTCCTTAACCTCGAGTCCCGTGAGACCGTGTTTGAAGTCGAGCGGGTCGCTCCAATAATTTCTCATGTGCTTGGCGCACGCCGGGAGGATGGGGAAGAGTTGTTTCCTCGGGCCGGGAGGAGGTCCCAGCACTTTCCCATCATAAATATCCCTCTCCTGGTCGGTGGCGCTCTGCGGTGCCGGCCATTCGATGTTGAGACGAGCGGCCGCTCGCTCACACACTTCCAGGAGGATGGCTTGAGGCAGAACCGCGTGGGCGGTAGCCTGGGGAACACCAGAGGGCGGGATGGCCTCCTCGTCCTCTGAAACCCCAAGAATGGCCGCATCCTGCTCTTCGCCAGAACCGGGCAGTTCGTGGACGAGAGCGAGGTTGTCCCCAAAGATGTCCTCCTCGGGGAAGGCGGGATTGGGCTGGTCAGCCCAGACGAGAGACGTTGCGCCCCGGGAGGCCCCCGGTACCGCGTCGTCATCACCGTGTTCCCCGTCCGAGTCAGAAGGGCTGAGCCCGGTGCACTGTGTCACTGCCACCTTAAGACGGCGTTTAAGCAGCTTCCTAGGCAGCATGAGTCAGAAACTGCAATTCTCCGGGTTCTCCAGGGCTTCCCGAGCGTGCTTGAGACCCAAACAGACCACGCAAAGCTGATGAAGATCCTTAGCTGCGATAAGGGTACCACACGCGGCCGGGCAGGCCCGTGATATGCTATCCCTTGGAGAGGCTGCAGGCTTAGACAGTGACATACCAGCGAAGAAAATGGAGAAATCCGTGGCGGGCAGCCGTGAGGAGAAACGGTGAAAATAGCGAGAGCGTGGGCGGCTCCGAATGCAAAGCAGCAGTAGTTGAAAAATAAACAACTGTCACGTCCGGCGGAGGCTGATCTGGTCGATATGTCCTCCTGAAGACACGAGGTGAGCAGTGTAAAAAATCAACCGAGCTGTGAGATGCAGAGATCGTGAGAAGCGAATGTCAACTGAGGAATAGCAGCGCGCCCAGATGTTATATGCCCGTAGGTGAGGGGGTGTGGCCTCACCTGGCATTGGCTGCGCGCTTCTGTCTGTCTAGCCAGACTTGGTGCAATTGGATGCTTCTGCAGAGGTCAGGTACGGATGCCCTTCCCAGAGGTGGATCTCGAACACGAGATGATGAAAGAGAACCGGCTACAATGTTCTTCCACAAGACGCATGCAGTTTGTTTATTAACCGCTAGAGCAGCAAAAGTTACGGACTGCAGCATTTTATTAATAATTTCATAAGATCATGTTATGTGTGTTTTTAGAGAAGCCTAATAAAAATACTAATGAAATAATTTATAGTCCCTATAACTCCCTGCACTCTAATGTCTGGCGCGGAGAACTGCCCATTCACAACTCTATTGTCTTCTCTCAACGAATAGCACCTCTGAAAGTATGAGACTTAATCTTCATTATTCTTTTGTTTTTATTCAGACATTATTAGCCTTTATTTTGCCATTATGGCTTGCCCATTAGAGGGATAGTTCACTTTGAAATTAATTTTTGGTATGTTTTAGCTTACCTTTAGCATACTACATACTAGCATACTTTTTCCGCAGTAGTTTCAATTTTGATATTTTTAGGTCAAACCGTTCTTGTCTGTCAGTCATATAATGCAGGTCTATGGTCACCACCTCAAAGAGCATGCACAGAGAAGTCCAAATTAAACATGATTTAATGACTCGTAAATGTAAGTACACATTGATGGCCTAAGACATGAAACGAGCGGTTTGTGTGAGAAAACGAACAGTATTTATATTGTTTTTACCTCTTGTAACCACAGCCACGTCCAAGTACTCTGAGGGCGCGGGCGCTCGGGCAAGCCCCGGAAGTGATCTCTCGCGCGTGTACGTCACTCATTGTTTACACAGAACAGAGATTGTAGGTAAGGTTAAGACGGCTAATTAGAATGGTACTAATTTGCGCTTATGCGGGATGTTTAAACCGTCGTAAAAGAAAACAATTACGTATGCTCGCGTGAACTCATTCGGGAGTGGTGAGTTTTCACAAATTCCCAATTTACTGTATGAGCCTTCTCTCTTGATGATATGGTTGATCGCTCTTCGGCTGGAGATCAACACACCCATACACTTACTGAAGTTGAGGAGGGTCTGCAGTTATCTTTTTTCAGATGTAAAACTAACATATAATATAATAGTTCGCTAATTTTAGTTCGCTGGGAATATAACATCTGGAATCTAAACTTTGATTTCACGTTTCACAAAATATGAAAGGATCATGTTCATCCTAAACTGGACATGTATTCACAAACATTTTAAAGGGGTCATGAATTGAGAAATCTAATTTTCCTTGATCTTTTGATCCTCGACAGACAAGAACGGTTTGACCTAAAAATATCAAAATTGAAACTACTGCGTAAACAAAGACACGTACATTTTGGATGCCTTTGAGGTAAGCTAAAACATACCAAAAATTAACAATCAAAGTGAACTATCCCTTTAACACCACTTTCATCCCACTATACATTGATCCACATGTTATCTGAAGTCTTTTTAAGAAACAATATTCTTGGGACCTTATGTGAATTCTTGTAACAAAATAGATTGTGAAATAGATATAGCTCCTGACGCAACAGGTGCATTAGAGATGCAATTAGCATAAAGCACAATTTAAAAGATTCATATTAAGCTTTTACTCAAAACTCACTTTAAACCACCAGAGTGTTTGTAATAACTTCTGATTTCGATTTAAAATGGATTTTGGTCATATAACGTTGTTGATATATATAATATAAAGCATTTAAATTGGGCTAAGCGCAACACCTGTTTAGCATGTATACTGTAAACATATCTTTATTCATATGAATATACCCCATATCTCATGAAAATCACACACAAACCATATAGTATCATAATCGTGTGCTTATTCTCTTCGTTTTTGGGCTTTGTTTTTCACAGAGTTCAGAATGAGGAAGTGTACAGGACAGCGTCTTCCAGAAAGGCAGGATTAAGATGATTGACAGCTGTACTCAAAATAAGTGTGTGCTGAGATCATAACTGACACAAACCACAGGAGAGACAGAGCTCACTCTGAACGCTCTTCAGAATTCAGTGAGAAATGAATAGAAATGGTATTCTGTATGACGAAATATTTTGCAAATGTGAAAATAAATCAATATTTCTATAAATATGCACTCTTTTTGACTAAGAGAGAGCCCTAACGGACGCTGTTCAGTGAAGCTATGTGAACACAAATGAACCGCAACAGAGTAAATCAATTCATATGCGTGTGATATTCTATTCCAAATATCAAGCCTTTCTACAGAAAAAAGAAAGAAAGATCAAAGTCAAAAGTCTGAGCCGGTGACCTCTGGTTGAGTTGATACAGAGTGACCCTAGTAATACTTTTCTCTTTTAATATTATTTTATTAATATATTTCATTAAAAAATGCAAATTCGATTATCACTGTAACAACGGAAATGTTGAAAAATAATTCATGTTTTCATGTTCATTTGAGAATGTCTCAGTATTTGGTGTGTTTTCTTTTGCTTTCAGCCATTTGTATGCTGGCATGGACTATAAACCTAGGGATCCATGTTATCCAGTATGATTTGAAAAGAGCATCTTGTGCTGCAATAGAAAAAAAAATTAAATCTGACCTGGCTCCATGTCTGCAATTTATTCACATATCTCATTGCTACTAATTTGCATAAACCTAGAAGCGCAGAATTTGCAATATTTAGCCTATTTAGAACTTTCAAAACTTTTCTTTTCTTTTTAATCCTAAAACATTTGTACACCACTATATACATTTTGACCAATAATGTTGAGAAATAGGCCTACATATTTTATGTCAGAAGAACTAATGAAACAACTTACTTCTGATACTATAGATGAGCTGAATTCAGTCTTGTCATATGTCCAGCCATCAGCACAACTCTCTGTCTGCAGTTCAGTCGCATTTCTGTGACTCAGTTTGTCTGTGATTAAATGCCACTGAGTTTCAGTGTAGCGAGTGCATTTGGACAGTGTCAATGATGAATCCAGTGGGATAAACGCACGCAGGACTGATGAGGTGCTCTCATTCAGTGCAGCCGTTATATTCGGTATGCGACAGTGATGCTCCGGCACACCAGCAGTAAAGTTATTTAGTAAATTCTGGCAAGCCATCAGAAGGCCCGGGATGGACAGAAGAAGAACATGAATCAGCTGAAAGCGTCCAAACCCACCAACTTCATCCAGGAGATCCGCAAAGCCCATACTGATCCGAGACTCCCGTAATATTTCTAAAGTTTTCCTCAGCAGATTGACACAACTCACCACAACTGAACTCTTTACCTTAAATGAAAAATATGCAGACACAAAAAAAAAGCTATTTAAAACTTTGAATGATTAATTTTGGGGTTAATGGTTCCCAAAGGAGTTTCTGATTTCTGAACACAAAGCATTCTTCCAAACACTGAGCTGAAGTGAATTAAAAGTCACCCCCTCCATGACACACACAGAGTGCAATACGTTTTAATCTGATTAAAATCCCATGCACTGGAATTTTCATAAAGAGCTTGTGCAGAACAAGTGACCTTGAGGAAACCCGTTGAGAAAATAAGATAAGTCTCTTTCTTTACTTTTTTGTCTTTTTATATGAATAAGAAAACAATGGTTTTGTAAAATGTACTTTAAAAAAAGTTTGTCAAATATAAACTGGTAACCAAAAATACTATAAATAAACCAAGTTAACAGGGAATGTTCTCAGAAATTTGGTCAAGGTTTTGAGAACTTTCTCTCAAAGTAATGAACAAACATATTCCAGAAACATGTTCATTCAATCATCTTTGTGTGCCCTTAGTGTTTATTTGCCTGTGTTTCAGTTCTCATCTGTCGGTTCGTTAACGTTTATGCTGAGTTTGTTTGTTTCCCTTTGCTACATTAATTGTCTTCATCGTGTTCCTACACCATGCTTTGCTAAAGCGTGACAATATCATCAATTTAATTTTTTTTCCCTAAAACGTTTTTGGATGCTTGCCTAACATTTTTTAAATGTTAACTCTTCTTTCAGAATGTTTAGAACATTCAAAAGTAACATTCCCATAGTGTTTTAAAAATTATAGAATGGAATGTTCCCATTAGTTAAACGTCTTTAAAAGTTTTAAACATTCAGAAATAACGTTTTCATAACTTAATTGGAAAGTTAGCAAAATATTTTAAACATTTTAGTTCGCTGGGAATCTAACCTCTGGAATCTAAACTCTGATTTCACGTTTTACAAAATATGAAAGGACCATGTTCATCCTAAACTGGACATGTATTCACAAACATTTTAAAGGGGTCATGAATTGAGAAATCTAATTTTCCTTGATCTATTGACTTAAAAGAGGTCATTGTACTAAAACAGCTTTTATGGAAACCAAGTTCAAAAAACAACTCATTACGGATTATGTTGTATTATTGTGTCATAGTGCGACCAAAGACTACCTCAGCAGGAGAAGATCAGTGGGTGCTTCGCATTTCATATTTGTGCATCCTTGTTTTCTTTCCTCATATCTTAGCTCAACTTAGGATGTGAGGGAAGGATACAACTGTCAATCCTCGCTTATGACTCCTCAGGAAGCTTTCTCACTCCTCCTTCGTCGCCTCCCTGTGGTGCAATTAGAGAATTGAGATGTCCTACAAGAAAGCTGAATTTAAATCAGTTAAAGCAATTATTCATGAATATTCATGAAAGTTCCCCTACTGTGGGAAACAAATGGAACTGGAAATATTATGCCGACTACACGATATCAACCCGATTCACTTGGCATAGGGTGTCGTGGTGATTCATAAACGTCAATGGGTGTCGGGATGAAAGAATCATCGTTTCATCTCGTATAGTGAGTCATTGTATTGCAACCGACACTCCACAATGTCACAAACGAAAGACTAGCATGTTTAATTTTTTTTGGTCCTCCATTATGGGTTCCGTCATATCTGTGACAATGACCATTAGGAGCACAGAAGCTCTTCAATACGAAGCTTTCAAACATGGAAAAATAAAGAGAGACGATGGTATTGGTGCTGCAAGGAAAATGCAATAGATGAAAGGTTGCATTCCATCTGTGTTCTGTAAATTTTGTTTGTTTTTTTCTTGCTCCCCTCAATTGCTCTTCTCCGCTGTTTCTATATTCTGCTCTTAGGTTCACGACCATTGGAGAACTCGACTGTCAATCATAGTGGTGACGACAAGACACTTGACCAATCCGCTAATGTGCCGCCTGGATAAAAAGCCTTATTTGTCACTGCTTGAGTAGTGAGCCTGATCAATGTCAGTTAACTCAATTCTGTGCCTTCAGTCGAGCTTATTTCCTTTCTAGTCAGCGATAAATTTTCTTTTAAAGGGTCATTCCACCGGTGGAGACATGAATATGTATTGAAAGTGGGTCATATATGTAGTAGAATAGTATCATAAATTTCTAATTTGGGACCTTCTTGGCCGATAAAAGGCAGAAAATGACTTTTTAGTGCTTATGGATTGTAGACAACAATACCCATAGTTAGGGCTGGGTATCGTAACAAAATTTTCGATACGGATACCGATACCGAAACCTTGACTTCGATACCGGTTCCTGAACGATACTTTTTTCGATACCAATTTTATCCATATTACATTGCCTAAAAAAAAAACTTTTATTTTTTACACTCATATTTTGAGTCTGTAAAAAAGCACCAGTGCTAAAGTTTTCTATGTTTCCTAATCATTTAACAACATGTATTCCTTACTTCAATGAGCTCATTGTTTCTGCCTTAACTTAATGCATTGTTTAACAATGAAAATGAAAGAAAATTAATTGAAATGCATTACACACAGTCACCCCTGATAACAGATCACTCTAAATTGTAATTTAGACACATGCATTTTCTGTAAAGCTCCTTTGAAACGATATGTATTGTGAAAAATGCTATACAAATAAATGTGAATTGAATTAAATATAGGCTACTGGGGTGCGGGATATATGCCTCGCGCACACGACACAAAGCAGTGGCAAAAGTAGCCTAATGATTATGGATGTGTCGGGAAACGATAGCAAGGAGATATTTTAATTGTTTATTAATGAACAAGTGTTTTCTAAACGTGTTGGCTGCAAAGATGATTATTGCGAATTTTCGATGCTGACTCGTCATCCCTGCAGTAGTGAACGCGCGGACGCCTATATGGATTAGGTAATCAAACTATTTATTTTGAATTGTTTCGTTTTAAAAGTAGACATATTTTGAACATATATAGAACTATTTCTCATGTCTGTGAGGCAAGTATCCTATACGCTGAGTTTTGGTTTATATGTGACGCGCTCCAGTTCTTGTAGTCGAAGGCGGATAAACTTTCTACTCTCGAGTTTATTCTGTGCGCTTTTAAGTGCCTTATAAGATTTACCGTGTTGCCGGTCTTGGCAGCAATTATCTTGTCGAAAATATTGCATTGTGTGCTTAATACGCTTATGGTATCGAGTCGGGTACATAGGTAGACTTTTGATCATTTCTACATATTCTATACTTCTATCTATCTGGGTTGGACGCTTACACATACACACACACACACATACACTACAGCCTCACGTGCGACGAGGCAGAGGCACGTCTCTGGGCAGCCGCGTAAACTAGTGTTTTTCCGCGACAGCCAATCATTCTGCATGTTTATTGTTTCACTGACGTTGACGAGATTAACCACTTAGGTACCGAAACTTGGTACCGAAAAACAAGACATGCTTCGGTACTCGGTAGTATCGGAGCAATTCGGTCGGTACCTAAAAAGTACCGAACTCGGTACCCAGCCCTACCCATAGTGCATTGCAATGCTCAGCTCCGCAGGCCACTCCCACTACTCCGTGCCGCCACAGTAGCTAGCATAACTGCAAGATATTTGTGCAATGAACCTGCCACGTTAGCGCGTTAACAAAATGAAAATAAACTTACTTTACAGAAAGACGACCATTTGACCCTGTAGGCTTTGGCTGACGTTGACAGTTGACGTTAGGTATTCTAAAGTAGGTCTCCAGGACGCCGCTATCCATATGGGGTGCGAAACTCAGTTGAGCAACTACACACATGTCCGTGTCATCCTCCGATTCAGTAATTTCGTCAATTAGAAATTGGCACCGCTGGAATTCTCGGCAGCAGACACTCTTCTTCTGTGTCCATTGGCGCACAGTGAGAGCAAAGGCACCACCAATCTGCCCCAGCTCGAGCCATTGCGGGCTCCTCGTCTGCGGCAAGCAGATCGTCTGCATCGGCTGTGGTGGCAGCAGCTTCAGCCGCCTCCGGTTCCTCCATAGCCCTCAGCTGCTCGTCGCTATACTGTGGCTCATAAAGGTAGCCACGAACATCCGTTTCTACCATAACTTCGTCAAATTCCAGATCCTCCATAATGCATCCGTCTGCGTATTCAGTACCTTCGTCCATATTTTCAAAAAGTTTCTGCCGGTGAAATCAAACGCACTGGCACTGATCTGTGATAGGTCTGTTAGCGCATTAGGTCCAACCCCCTATGGGTGGGTTTGAAAGGGTGGGAACTAGTGCTTGTAGTCTTTACAGAAACCCCCCCCTTTTACACTTCCTCCTACAATGACGTAAAATGACGATTTTTGCGTCATTGTAGGAGGAAGTGAAAAAGGTAAATAGAGGATTTCTCTCGTCTCAGGGGAAAATGAAAGAGTGTTGCACGACCATTCAATAGTATGACTGGATTTCTAACAATGGAAATCTTAATGCAAATGGGTGAAGAGTCCCTTTAATGTGTTCACCATGTGATCTTGAATCTTTGGGTTCGTACTTTGGTTACCAATATGTATTGCAGTATTCACTCCATTTGACTCCATTGTCTTGATTCAACTGATTCAGCATTATGTAATTAAGTCTTGTGTCAAGTGCAGCGTGAGTGTGTGTAGATGAGATCAGAGCCAAATTTGTGTAGTCTTTGTTCTTGATTAGCCAAAGTTACAGTGAGGTGTGTTTGTGGTCTTGCCACTTGATCATGTTTTTGTTAATTATCTAATTCTGAATTTACTACTTGTTTAGCTTACTATATGTTCGAACTGTGTACCACTTCCTAATTCTGTCGATTGGCGTTCTTACAGCAATTAGCAAACAACTACAGGTAGAATCTTCATATTTAGTTCGGTTAAGAGTGATCGCCACTTTTTGTATGTAAACCAATGAATACGATGAAGATTTCAGTTTTGTTTCTACATTTTCTTTTTGGTTGTTAGTTTTAGAGGGTGTGGGTCATCAGTTACGGTAATCATTTGGTTTTAATCTTTTCTTTGATTTGGCGACACTCTTGTTTTTTATGTTTGTATTCTATTTTATTTATTGTTTTGTAACTTGGTAATACTGCGTTTTTTCTAATAAACTGTACTCAGTACTGCATGTTATTCCATTTTATTGGTTGTAGGGCCCCGAACCGGAAATAAATATTTTAACAGGAACAAAGTTAGTACTGTGGCACTTGCGTCTGTCATTATATTAACATTTTCCCAAAATCAAGCTCGAATTAAGCTTTGAGGTTTTTCAGCAGTGAATGTTGAAGATTTGTGTTTTGTCAGTCATTAACGGCTGCATTTGAGGCAGTAATTTCAGCATTAGGTTTACATTAACTTACAGGTTACAAAGGTTATTGACAAAATGTTACGTTAAAATGCTGATTCTGCTCGAAGTGAACCGATTTATTTTTTCCCCCATTTTTAATGCCCTGGTTGGTTGTTTCTATCGATTTCACATGTTGTGGCAAATAGCAATTCCTATATCTCACTCAAATGTTACACAATCATCCCTCTATAATATCAAGCATGTAACAAAAAGGAAGACTCAAAGGGGGTAAGAGTGCAAGTTTGAAATGTGGGACAAGGTACACTAAAAGCCACGGAAGTGGGAACCATTGTAAAGATTGAAGAAAACCCTGCTGACAAAGGAAAGGTTAAAGGTAAACATGGACCACTGAACACTACACATTCACTCTAGGGCCAAAAAGCAGTCTTAACTACACATAATTGGCTTCTAACAGTTAATGTGTAGTTTAAAAAAATTATCCTGGTTAGTTTGAGTTTTAATGTGACACCAAGGTTCTGTCCTAATACACACACCTGCAGTATGGGCCTCTTGAGAGCATGTGCATGCGGCAGAAAGTAGCTGCACAATACTGTCCCAGAACTGAAACAGCCAAGCGCAATGCTTTTAATCTAAATCTATCTATTGAACAAGTTCTGCAGTTTAGCAACAGTAGACTGTACTTTACAGCAATCACTGATCTAATTTTGGCCTTTTAGGGAGGAACGAAAGCGCACAGCTGTCGAGGAAATAAAATAACTAAAATCGTACAGCCCTAGTTTCTTGCTGTCGTTGGAATGTCTTTGCCCTCTGCAAAGACGTTGCAAATGTATTGTCCTTTTCAGACACCTGGTAGGACAGTCAATTGTCTCTCGAGTTTTGTGTCATCTGATCGGCCTTTATAGAGACCACCGATCAAACTATATAAAGTTATTATCAGCTGATAACGATCAGCGCCCGATCAATCACAGTGTGTATGTGTACGCCGTTAAATGTCCGAGCGAAACGAAGCAAAATGTATATCTACATCTGGGGAGCAATATTTTTTTTCCTAGGATGGTAGGGAAAGACTCATAAATGGTATTAACCCCAGGTTTAGGGACGGGGTTGGGGTAGGTCATATATTTATATATACAGTGATGTAACGTTAAGTCAACGGCGTTGCTAAACACGCTGAAAAGCGATTATGCATGTTGATAGCATGCCAAAAATGGAAATATGAATTGGCGTGTCATACATACGCCATTTCATGAGATCAGTCTGGAATAGATCTAAAGGACGCATTCTTCCATGTCTCCATTCTTCCACAACACAGGAATGCGGTTCGGCATTGAGATGTCGTTCTCACCCACATGCTAAAGTTGGGGTTGAGATTGAATGCCAAGAAAGAGTGTGCTTTCTCCAGTTCAGAGGACCACTTTTCTTGGTGTGGGATTCAGTGATGATGCAAGCCGTCCTATCGCCTGCTCGTGTTGCTGCTACCCTCACTGTCGTAAAAGAGGTAAAGCTAGGCCAGTCACTCACTGTGAAACAGTTTCAGAGTCTGTTAGGTATGATGACAACTTTTGATCTGCTGTACATGAGACCCTTGCAGTGGTGGCTCAAGACCAAGGGGTTTTCCCCAAGGGGGAACTCACTTCATATGATCAAGGTCACACGGAGGTGTCTCTGTGCCTTGGTTATATGGAGGAAGCCTTGGTTCTTGATCCAGGGTCCTGTGTTAGGAGCTCATGGTCATTGAGTCACTCTCACAACAGATGCTTCTTTCATGGGCTGGGGAGCTTTAATGGAAGGCCGCTCAGCTCAGGGTCTGTGGAGGACTCGTCATCATCATGTGCTTTTTTGGCACATAAACTTCCTGAAGATGATGGCTGTGTTCATGGCTTTGAAGCACTTCTTTCCAGACCTATGAGTTCATCATGTGCTTGTCCGCACACATTGATGGTCTCTTACATAAATCACCAGGGGGCACAACAGATCCTTCTGTGGTCCCTAGGGAAGATGCTCTCTCTGAGAGCAGTGTACATCCTGGGATACCAAAATGTAGGAGCAGACATCCTTTGACCCATCCCCCCTGGGGCCGGAGGCTATGGTACAGACACGGCTGAGGCTACGTCTGTAAACTTTTCCCCCGATTGCTCTGCTCTCAGGAATTCTGGAGAAGGTCCTGCGGGGCAAAATAAGTGTACTACTGGTAGTGCAGTACTGGCCAAACTGAATATGGTTCTCGGACCTGTTGTCCCTCATTGATGACTGTACCTCGGAGATTCCGGTCAACAGGGACCTTCTGTCTCAAGCGGGAGGCGTGATTCTTCACCCCTGTCCAGAGAGCCCTGTTTTAGACCCGCCCAAAAAATCCGGAAAATAGCAATGATGAAAAACTGTTTAACAGTCTAACTCCACAATTCAGTACTTCACAGTTCACAGTCTTTGTAATATGTTTTAGGAATACATTTCTAAAATTCATAATGTGTTTAGAATTTTTTTTTTAAATTGCCTTTACAGGGACATTAAGGACAGACGAAGCTCATTTCAAAGCCATGATGCTGATCCGGGAAAGGCCTGGTCACCTTTACATTGCAAATGAGATCAAGGAACTGCAAGACATAGCTGATCATTTGAGCGATGTGCCCTGTGAGATTGGTGAAGACTGATTAAATCAGTAACATACTTTGGTTATACATACTATGTGCTAAGCCATGCAAATCTTTGAATAGATATAACCATTGACATCATATAGAGCTAGATGCCCTACTGCCTGCTGTGAGGCAAGAAATGCGGCCGCCATCTTAAACCGGTCATACACCTATTTGCGCTGCATACAGCAGTAGATGCCAGGGCACTGTGCAGCATATTCCTGCTCAAATCGGCGGACCATCACTCGGGGATTACTTTTCACAAGTAAGATTTAACATTTAACATTACCGTACTATTGGTTGTATTTTGTGAACAAAATATTCAATGTGTCCTGTATCGTAGCTATGTGTATGACCTTTGCAGCGAAAAAACCTGCGTGAAAATCAGTTCGGTATTCAGTGAGATATGATTAATTAAATGCGCTGACAGCTCATTGCACCTGCCAAACAGATTACACTGAGCGGAGCGGGTGACCGTTTTAAGATGGCGGCCCCACGGCTCGTCCGTTCCAATAGGCAGTAGCAGTCGATAGGGCGTCTATCTATTTGATGTCTATGGATATAATAGGCGGTCTGTGTTTGTGTTTGGAGCACCGTCGAATTGATTCATTAATCCCTGATTTTCTTCTTTACCACTCATTTATAAACAAGCACTTTCTATTTTTATATCATGTGAACTTATCCTCGACACTATCCCTTATAAAAAACTATCGGATTGCTTTGATATCGCTACTTAGATCCAACTTTCCGAATCTCGGCTACTAGCCTTTAGCCCGCTGGCATTTCACGCGTGGTCTTGCGCCTATCGACCGTCATTTTACACCCGTTTCACTGAAAGGATACGGGTTATATCCATCATTTCAGTCCTAAATTAGTAGTGATATTGGTAGTATCACTACTAATTTACTGTTCATCTGTTATAATGGCGAACATATCGGATGTGTGTCTAACGTTACCTCTGAGTGCAGGTGAGGACACATTCGAGCTGTTTTCGGTACGATTGGAGCTGGAGTCGGTGGAGAAGCAGATCCGTGTTCTGCTGGAGAAGCAAGCAGAGCTGCGAGATCGGCGATCAGCGCTTGAAACATCACGCGCCGATGCTCACAAGTCAGTGGTTAGTAACCTTTTGACTCTGACTTCGTCTACTCCGTGCGTTTCTCTGCCCAGGAGGACGCGATCATCTCTGCCTTCACTCACTCCGGCACCGAGGCAACACCATGCGCCCTGGGTGATCCCACTGCGGAAGACACGAGCCAGGACCAGACCAAGGACCTCCCCGCCCCTCCCGGTCTTCGAGATCTCCACCCGGAACCGCTTCTCCCCTCTTCGCGAGCCGGAACGTGACGCCGCCGTGATCATCGGCACTTCCATGGTCCGTCATGTCCGTGCTACCTCAGGTAAGCGTAAGGTGCGCACTCACTGCTTTCCTGGTGTTCGTGTTCTTGATGTCACTGCACAGATTCCCGAGATCCTGAACGGTGACGAGCGCGTCGGAGCTGTCGTGCTGCACGCGGGAACGAACGACATCAGGCTGCGGCAGACGGAGGTTCTGAAGAAGGAATACAGAAGCCTGATCGGGACGGTTCGCAGCACATCGCCTGAAGCAACGATCATCGTGTCTGGACCGCTTCCCACGTACCGACTAGGACAAGAAAGGTTCAGTAGATTATTTGCTCTAAATGAATGATTAATGTCATGGTGTAATGAACAGAAACTGCTCTTTGTAAATAATTGGGATCTGTTCTGGGAGCGACCTAGGCTCTACCGTGCTGATGGCCTGCACCCCAGCAGAATCGGAGCGGCTGTTCTGTCCGACAACATCTCCAAGACGTTACACACCAACTGACTAGTAAGTCAAAGTCCAAATCACAGTCTTTGCTGTCCCAACTTAATTGATATAAGGAGTGTAGAACATTATATAGAAACAGTGTCTATTCCTCGCTTAGTGAGGCCAAACAATAAATCTAGTGTAGGATCTAGCAAAAATCTTATTGTAAATAAACCAGAAAATCTAAATATCAGTGAACAAAAACAATTTCTAAAGCTAGTTCTTCTAAACATTAGATCGCTCACACCTAAGGCAGTTTTTGTAAATGAAATGGTCACAGATAATAGTTTCGATGTACTTTGCCTTACTGAAACCTGGCTTAAACCAAATGATTATTTCGGTCTAAATGAGTCTACTCCACCAGGATACTGTTATAAGCATGAGCCCCGTCTGATCGGTCGTGGCGGCGGTGTTGCAACAATCTATAGAGATATTCTGAATGTTACTCAGAAAACAGGTCACAGGTTTAATTCGTTTGAAGTACTTGTGCTAAATGTTACGCTCTTAGATGTAAGAAACAAATCCATATTATCTCTAGCCTTGGCTACCGTATATAGACCTCCAGGGCCATATGTTGATTTCCTAAAAGAGTTTGCAGACTTTCTCTCAGATCTATTGGTCAATGTCGATAAAGCAATAATTGTTGGAGACTTTAACATACACGTAGATAACACAAATGATGCGTTAGGGGCTGCGTTTACAGATTTCAGAACTCCTTTGGGGTCACGCAAAACGTCAGTGGTCCCACTCATCGTCTAAATCATACATTAGATTTAATTATATCATATGGAACCAATCCAACTGATATAAATATTATACCGCAAAGTGACGATCTCACTGATCATTACATGGTAACTTGCATAATACGTACTGATGAAATTTGTCATGTTGCGCCACGTTTTAGACCAGGCAGAACAATCCTTCCAACCACTATAGATAGATTCTCAAATAGCTTACCTGATCTATCTCAGCTGCTCAGTGAACCCAAACAAACAGATGAACTAGAGGAAATGACTAGCAGTTTGAGCACCATTTTCTCTAGTACATTAGAAATTGTTGCACCAATTAGATTAAAAAAGGTTAGAGAGAAAACTAAAGCACCATGGTACAACAGTGGTACGCATGCTATCAAGAGAGAAACTCGTAACTTAGAGCGTAAATGGAAACAAACTAATTTAGAGGTCTTTAGAATCGCGTGGAAAGACAGTATGTCACGTTATAAAAAGGCTCTAAAAGCAGCCAGGGCTGAGCATCTCCGCAAGCTAATAGAAAATAACCAAAATAATCCAAGGTTTTTATTTAACACCGTGGCTAGACTAACAAATAAACAGACATCACCAGAGCAAAATATTCCGTTACAATATAGTAGTAATGATTTTATGAATTACTTCGATGAGAAAATAGAAAGCATCCGAAACACAATTGTAAATGTACAATCCTCTATGGTGTCTTATGATTCAGCCTCAATTATGGCCCCTCTAGAACAACTACACCGCTTTACAACTATAGGACAGGAAGAGCTAAATAAACTTATCATTGCATCTAAACCAACAACATGTTTATTAGATCCAATACCCACTAAACTACTGAAGTAAGTGTTACCTGTAGTGGAAAAGTCTCTTCTCAATATGAATAACTCGTCTTTATTTTTAGGTCATGTTCCAAAAATTATTCAAGCTGGCAGTACTAAAAACCTCTCATTAAGAAACCGCAATTAGATCCAAATAACTTAGCAAATTACAGACCCATCTCAAATCTTCCATTCATGTCTAAAATACTAGAAAAAATTGTGTCCGCTCAACTGTGCTCTTTCTTGCAAGAAAATGTTATCTATGAAAAATTTCAGTCGGGATTCTGACCGCATCATAGCACAGAAACTGCGCTAGTCAAAATTACAAATGATTTACTTTTAGCTTCTGACCAAGGCTGTATCTCAATACTAGTTCTACTCGATCTTAGCGCTGCGTTCGACACTATAGATCATAAAATACTCTTGGATCGACTCCAAAACTACACTGGTGTTCAGGGACAGACATTAAGCTGGTTTAGATCGTACTTATCAGACCGTTATCATTTTGTCTGTTTAAATGGGGAAAAATCAAAGATAACATCAGTAGACTATGGAGTGCCGCAAGGATCTGTGCTAGGCCCTCTGCTATTCTAAATATACATGCTGCCACTTGGTAATATTATAAGAAAACATGGAATTAATTTCCACTGTTATGCTGATGACACTCAATTATATATCTCATCACGACCAAATGAAAACACTGACTTACCTAACTTGACAGAGTGTCTAAATGATATAAAATGCTGGATGACGTGTAATTTCCTGCTATTAAATAAAACGGAGGTATTACTTATTGGTCCAAAAAACTACCCACAAAACCTTGTACAATACAACTTTAATTTAGAAGGATGTCCTGTTACTTTATCCACTACAGTAAAAGACCTGGGTGTTATACTAGACCGCAACTTTACTTTCGAAAATCATATTTCATATGTTACAAGAACAGCCTTTTTCCACCTTAGAAACATTGCTAAGCTACGTAACATGCTATCTGTTTCTGATGCAGAAAAGCTAGTTCATGCATTCATGACATCGAGAATAGATTACTGTAATGCTTTATTAGCTGGTTGTCCTGCATCCTCAATAAACAATCTACAGTTAGTGCAAAATGCAGCCGCTAGAGTTCTTACTAGATCAAGAAAATATGATCATATAACACCTATTTTATCATCTCTAGACTGGTTATCTATTAAGTTACGTATCAATTACAAAGTATTCCTCAATCAATCAATCAAGGCCTTTTTACAGCGCAAGCGTCGATCTGAACGGTGTCTAGCCTGCCGTCTTTCTGTGCAAAAGCTGGTGTAAGCATGTCAGGACAGAGTCGTGCCTTCTGTCAGTGCAGACCGCCAAGCTGCCCGGTCTTCCGCAAGGTGATGCCATTGGTCAGGGTTGATGTTAAAGACATTCATGTCCCGCTTGACGACATCCTTAAAGCGGAGCTTGGGTCGGCCACGAGGGCGGTGTCCCACAGCTAACTCCCCATGGAAGATGGACTTTTGGGGACGTTCATCTGGCATACAACGTACATGGCCGATCCATCTGAGTCGCCTCCTCCGGAACATGGTGTACATGTCACTGCTGTTAGTGAGCTTCAGCACGGTTGTGTTCGGGACCCGATCCTGCCATGACAGGCCAAGGATCTGTCGTAGGCAACGGAAGTGAAAAGCATTAAGCTTGTGCTCCTGCCGCTGGTATGTAGGCCACGTTTCGCTTCCATATAGCAGAACGGAGAGCACACAGGACTCATATACGCGCACCTTTATTTTGAGAGAAAGGTGGCTGTTGTTCCAGACGCGAGACTGAAGCCGCCCAAAGGTTGTTGAGGCACGACCGATCCTGGTATTCAGTTCAGCATCAAGGTTGTTGTTTGCTGTCAAGGTTGAGCCGAGGTAGATGAATTTCTCGACAGCCGACAGCACTGTGCCATTGATGGTGACGTGAGGGGAAGCAGGAACGTTCTGAGCCATCACCACTGTCTCCTTGAGGCTTATGGTAAGTCCGAACTCTGTGCAGGCAGCAGCAAAATAATTGCACATCGCCTGAATTTCTTGTTCAGTGTTAGCCAAGAAACTCATGTCCAAGGTCGAACGACCAGCACGCAAGCCGAACTGACTCTCCGGCAGCACCTGGTCAGCAATGCGCTGCAGCCTTGGAAGGATTACGCGGGCAAGTCATTTTCCCGAAGGCTGAGGAGCGGAATGCCTCGGTAGTTGTTGCAGTCCTGCCTGTCGCCCTTATTTTTATAAAGAGTGATGATGTTGTTATTCTTGAGTTCACTAGGGATGCATTTGTTCTGCCAACAGCATCGAAACAGGCAGTGAAGCCGCCTGACCATCACTGGCCCACCACACTTCAGCAGCTCCGCTGGAATTCCATCGCTGCCCGGTGACTTGTTGTTCTTCAGAGCTGCAATCGCATGCTCTATTTCCATTGCTGAGATCTCCGTATCCAGCTCGTTGTGGACAAGTAGTTGTGGTACAGCAGCAGAAACAGCGTTCTGTTATATATGTTATAGCGATATGTTATGCCCTAAATTAATACATGATTAACTGACTGTATTTTTCTATGTACATTTCCGAAATGCACTTTCTGTAAAGCTGCTTTGAGACAATGTGTATTGTGAAAAGCGCTATACAAATAAATTTGAATTGAATTGAAAATAAATTTGAATTGAATAACAGCACTTTATAATTAATTATGTATCGTTTTCTATTGTCTCCATTTCATGACGATGTTTTACGAGCTATTAAACCCTAACTAGAGGCGTCATGCCAATTCAACCCGAGGGTGGAACATGCTCCCTCAGATTTTTTGGCCAACTGACCATTCCCAAAGACCCGACCCCCTTAGTTACTGTCGCTATGTCCGACAGCTGCCGGTTCCAGCCATGGCGCTCTCACTGTCAATTCGTGCACTCCCTGAGGAAATGGTGAATCATTTTTGCCAAAATGATTTGTTGATTTCAGACAAAAAGGTCTGCAATATGCTTTCGAGGGATTTATTTAGGATGTGAACGTGACTCGAAAGGAAGAAAATAAAATAAAGATTGGAGCTATAGCCTACAGGTCACTGGGAAAAAGTGAACTACCTCATCACCTGGCGATTGAGACTAAGGATAAAATGAGGATAAAGAACAACACTGTTCCTGTAAAGCTGGGTATATAGCTATCTATTCACTATTACAATAATTAAAAAGCAAAAGCAGTATATATTTATAACAACACATTCAGTAAGTCATCCCAGCTAGCGTTAGCTAACTACCGTAACATTATTTGTGTGCTGTAACGATATAACGTCTGGTTAGCTCCACAGGTTTCTGCGCCCATGTCGTTGGTCTTATCTATACCCTGGACCTCTGTAAAGCCCAAATATTAACAGTAAGTCAGCCCAGTCCTCCACAATCCTGCCACAAAAGTAGCATTAGAAAAAATAACACTGTTGCTCGTAACAGCTGTTGTGGTGGTGAAGGCGAAGACAGGCCAAAAACGGAAGCCCATCTTCTGTCACTACAGCAAAGACAGGCTGTTTTTTTATGCTTTATAAATAAGGATAGAAATACCAAATTTGATTAACTAATAACTTACTGCGGCATTGGAGTACCAGTAATCTGGACTTTAATGATTCAAAAAGACACAAAAAATTGTATATTGCATAGCCTGATTTGGAGTTACTGAGAGGATTGACAGGGATACCTATGAGCTACATAGCAAACAGGCCATCAATAGGTAGTAGTTGGGAATAGATATTACCTCTTGGAAGTTGTTTGAGCTACCAGGTAAAGCAGTGATGCAGATTAAAACTTGATACAGAATAAGATTAATTTATTATCATTTGCAGGCAGCCACAGTTCATTACAAAATAAAAACATTCACAATCTAACAAAAATTTGAAAGGTTAAAAATGGGATACAAAATGCAAATTCATTCAGTAACACTTTACAATAAGGTTAATTAGTTAACAACCTTAGTTAGCATTTACTAAGGATGAACAATACTTCTACAGCATATTATTAATTATTATTAATAATCTTAGTTAATGTTAATTTCAACATTTGCCAATACATTAATAAAATCAAGATTTGTATTTGTTAACGTTAATGCACTGTGAACTAACATAAACAAACAATGAATAGCTAGATTTTTATTAACTAACATTAACAAATATTAACTAATACAGTAACAAATGTATTGCTCATTGTTAGTTCATGTTAGTTAATACATTATACATAACACATTTTATTAATTCTAATAACTTGTGTGACAGGCAGACAAAAATCAAGGCCACATGAGTTAGTTCCAGCACTTTGCTGTCCCTATGTGGTTTCTTCAGCAGCCAATGCCTAAATAATGTGTAAGGGAACTAGAATCAATATAACTCAAAAGGGTGATTGAATTACAGCGAATAAGAACCTAATTAATATGTAAATGATTCAGAATTACTTTTAATACTTTATCATCTCTTCATCCACCGGTAAATTAAGATTAGGGTATTTTATCAATTCTGGACAAAGTATTATCCTGTGGCCTACGGTTGTCACGAGGTGGTTGAAACAAGGAAGAAGCAGGATCCACTTGCAGCACACTTTATTAAACAAACTTGACAAGGACTCAGACAGGGAACAGGACTCAGGAACAGAACAACCAACATCAACGCTACAACATCAAGAACTCACAAGGACTGGACTGAAACACAGGGCTTAAATACAAGGGCAAACAAGATAACTAGGGGGCGTGGTTAATCGGGGACACCTGGGAAGACTAATAGACATAATGGGGAACTGCTAAAACAAGAGATGACAGGGGAACACAGACTGACATTACAACATTGCCCCCCCTCTATGGGCGGCTCCTGACACCCATCGAAACAAAAAAACAGACGTAGGCGGAGCTGAACTATGGAACGTGGGCGGAGCTGGCTGCGCAGGCGACCAGGGCGGAGCAGACTGTTTAGGAGACCAGGGTGGACCAGGTAGTTCAGGAGACCGGGGTTAACCAGGGAGTTCAGGTGGCCGGGGTGGACTAGGCAGTTCAGGGCCAAGGCGGAGAAGACCCTTCGGGCGACCAGGGCGGAGAGGACCCTTCGGGCGGCCAGGGCGGAGAGGACCCTTCGGGCGGCCAGGGTGGAGAGGACCCTTCGGGCGGCCACGCCGGAGAGGACCCTACGGGCGGCCACGCCGGAGAGGACCCTTCGGGCGGCCACGCCGGAGAGGACCCTTCGGACGGCCACGCCGGAGAGGACCCTTCGGGTGGCCGTGGGTCCCTGGGCGGCCACTGCGCGGACCTACTGCCCCCCCAAAAAATTTCTTGGGGGTAGCAACGGGGTCGTAGGCTGGAGCAGGCACCGGCTCAGGAGATACAGGCAGGGCCAGAAGCTTGGGCGGCGCCGTCAGGGCTAGACGCTTGGGCGGCACCGGCAGGGCTAGACGCTTGGGCAGTGCCGGCAGGGCAAGGAGCTTGGTCTGGGGCGGGCAGGGCAAGGAGCTTGGGCGGCGGCGGCAGGGCAAGGAGCTTGGGGACAGCCTCTGGGCTGACAGCAGGCTTAGGAATGACCTCCAGGCCCTGTGGGATGCAGGAAGTCTTCCTCCTCCTCCGTTTCCGAGAGCGAGAGGGTGCTGGACTGGACTGTACAAGCAGCGAAGGCTCTGGGCTGGACGGGATCAGCGGCGAAGGCTCTGAGCTGGACGGAACCAGCGGCGAAGGCTCGGGACTGGACGGGACCAGCGGCGATGGCTCGGGACTGGACAGGACCAGCGGCGAAGGCTCTGGGCTGGACGGGAGCAGCGGCGAAGGCTCTGGGCTGGACGGGAGCAGCGGCGAAGGCTCTTGGGCTGGACGGGAGCAGCGGCGAAGGCTCTGGGCTGGATGGGAGCAGCGGCGAAGGCTCTGGGCTGGATGGGAGCAGCGGCGAAGGCTCTGGGCTGGACGGGAGCAGCAGCGAAGGCTCTGGGCTGGACGGGACCAGCGGCGAGGGCTCTGGCTGGGCAGGCGGGACGTGGACATACTCTGGCTGGACGGGCGAGATGTAAACTGACTCAGGGGGTACTGTGAGCTGGCAGGGTGCTTCATCAGCCAAGCCCACAGTAAATGCCAAACCGCCTAAGTAAAGGGCAAGGTCAATATATCCCTCCAGAGTCCAGCCGGTATAATCGTCCGGCATCAGCTGAGTGATATCCGCGTCCAGCCCGCTCGGGAACAGTTCTTCTGTCACGAGGTGGTTGAAACAAGGAAGAAGCTCAGGAACAGAACAACCAACATCAACGCTACATCATCAAGAACTCACAAGGACTGGACTGAAACACAGGGCTTAAATACAAGGGCAAACAAGCTAAACACGATAACAAGGTGGCGGGGTTAATCGGGGAAACCTGGGAAGACTAATAGCAGGGTATCTGCACATTTTTAACAGCAAATTTAATGACTTAAGACCTTTTTTAAGTCCTCTAAAAGGGAAATTTAAGACTTTACCAC
The DNA here is from genome assembly GCF_051911475.1 of Siphateles boraxobius. Taxonomy (NCBI): domain Eukaryota; kingdom Metazoa; phylum Chordata; class Actinopteri; order Cypriniformes; family Leuciscidae; genus Siphateles; species Siphateles boraxobius. The sequence goes on from NW_027509222.1 coordinate 2,215,336, forward strand.
GAAAAAAAAAAACAGGAAAATGTTCAGCACGACTCGTCAGTGTTAATTTTGGCAGCCATTTTTGTTTTAGTCTTAGTCTTCATCTTCAGATGAAAATGCTTATTGGTCTTAGTCACATTTTAGTCATTTTGTCTTTCAAAATGTTGAGTCTATTTTAGTCTAGTTTTAGTTGACGAAAAGTCATTGCATTTTTTGTCAACTTTTAGTCATTACTTTTAGTCAAACTTCAGCTACCAACATTCATTTTGGTAGCTATTTTATATGTAGTCTTTAGACAAAAAATGTCATTATAATTTTTCGCTTTTGGCCAATAGGTTGGTTTCACGTGACGTCACGCTGCTGCATCGCGAGAGCGCGGAAATTCAGATGGAGGGCAGGAAGTGAAATAGCTGAGGATCTGCCATCAATGTTTTTATGTAGTTTACGGCTGCTCCAATCTTTCTAATCGAGAAAAGGGAAAGGATTTATATAGAGTACCAAAGATTGTCATTCATAAAGGTGAGAAATGTAAAAAGCTCACATAACAACGTCGTAAAAAGTGGATTTTTTACGTAACGTTACGTCTGCGGTTTGGGAGGAGCAGAGTCTGTTAATGCCGTTTCCCTGTTTTTTTTTTGAGAAAGTGGCCTTTAAAGATTTTTATGGCAAAATTCCACTAATTTCTATTGAAAGCCATGAATTACAGACAAAATATGCTTTGGGTCCAAGTAAAATCCATGTATCACACTGTTTAACATCCAAAACTCATTATTGCTTAATCCATCACTGATCATAACATGCAAAACGTCTCAGGTTACGACTGTAACCTATGTTCCCTGAGAACAGGGAACAAGACACTGCGTCGATGACGCTTTGGGGAACGCCTCAGCGTGACAGGTGTCTGAAATCACTATCAAATCATGGCAATCACATTGACCGGCGACAGCCCGTGAATCATTAGCGTGAATGATTAACATGCGACCTGGAAGTATTAAAGGGCCCCTTGCAAACATGACAAATCACCTTATGGTCTGAAGGGACTGTTCGGTAGGCAAGCCACAAGGCATGGCAAGGAGAAGCAGTGTCTTGTTCCCTGTTCTCAGGGAACATAGGTTACAGCCGTAACCTGAGACGTTCCCTTTCGAAAGGGAACTCGCACTGCGTCGATGGCGCTTTGGGGAACGATATACCCACGCCGCCATGCTAAGGGGAGTGCATGCCATGTCGCAGTGACAACTGTCAGAACCAGCAACTTCAAATGAAACGCTAGAACCCCTCAAACCTCAGGTCACACTGGGCTGTCAGTGAAAGCTTTCCCTACGGTCATAGCCCAAGCTATAAGCCTCGCAGGAAAACCTTCATAAACATGGTTAAATGAAAGGCCTATCTGGGCCTGCTCCGGGCCTGGAACCACAGCTTCCAATTAGAAGGGGTCCCTTCTAGGGAATGTGGCTAGGGGGAACCTGAAGGAACCCCAGCCAATCACTATTCAGGGGAATGTACTCACCCTGAAATGCCACCAGGACGGCCTGACCTGGCGTCAGTACATAGACACTTAGTCTGGCCACTTCCTGTCTGTCCGAAGACAGAGCCTCTGGACAGTTGTCTTAGGTAAGGTATCCAACCCGAGGGACTGCGAAGCTGGCAGTGAACCACTCAGCCCGGATCTCAGAGACGGGATATCCCGGAGAGTATGACTCAGCATAGTGCTTTCCATCCCTTGCTAGCGAGGGGAGTCTCTCTACTCGATCCACGGATCTACCCAGTCTCTGCGTTTCAAAATACTGAGGAGGCCTGTGAAGGCCTAAGGGCTGATCTAACTGGGAGGCCTAATGAGAGGCCTACGACCATCTGACCAGACTCAGGAGGCCGCATGCTCATAGTGACCCTCGGTGAGGGGAGCACAATGTCCGCCTGGTAGGCAAACCAGGCTGTAGGCAGGAAAAAGGTTCCGGGAGGGAACCAGTAGCAGAGAATGAGCACTTTAGCGAGCCAGGGCGCAAGCTCGCCTTCAGCAGCTGCCTACTAAGGCTAGCTGAAACTGACAGCAAGAGGCCACTAGCTTCCTAAACCCAGCACCACTAGGAAACCATTCACAGGGAGGCCTGGTGAGGCCTACAACCTGATAACCACAGTATGTGGGGAACTCCCCTTCAGGGAGGCCTGGTGAGGCCTACTACCTGATGACCACAGTATGTGGGGAACTCACCTTCAGGGAGGCCTTGTGAGGCCTACAACCTGATAACCACAATCTGTGGGAACTCAACTTCAGGGAGGCCTTCAGGGGCCTACTACCTGACCGTTCCCATTCAGGGAGACCTGGTAGGGCCTAAACCCTGATAACCACAGCATGTGGGGAACTCACCTTCAGGGAGGCCTGGTGAGGCCTACTACCTGACTGTTCTCATTCAATGAGGCCTGGTGGAGGCTACTACCTGATAATCACAGCATGTGGGAACTCACCTTCAGGGAGGCCAGGTGAGGCCTACTACCTGACAGCCAAAATATTTGGAAGTTCACATTCAGGGAGGCCCAGAGAGGCCTACTACCTCACAGCCACAATATTTGGGAGCTCACATTCAGAGAGGCCCAGAGAGGCCTACTACCTGATATCCAACATAAGTGGGAATTTGCCTTTAGGGCGGCCGGGTGAGGCCTACTACCCGATTACCATTTTAAGTGGGAATTCACCTTCAGGGAGGCCTGAGTGGCCTACTACCTGAAAACCACTGGTAGCTATGAGCCCTGAGTCCGGGTGATAGTACAAGGTGGCCTGCTAAGGCCAGCCGGCTGGGGACTCGCCTATCAGGGAGGCCTGGTTGGGCTTACTAGCTGAAAGCAAGTCATTCTGCTATAACATACACTGTTGGGAACCAAACTACACAAGCATATTTTACTATTGGGCTTCCAGTAGCGCTATAAAGTATGTCCCACAATGTTGGGACTCACCTCCGAGGAGGCCTGTTTAAGGCCTACTACCCATCAGTGAGTCAACTGCCCGAACCACCAAGGCCAACCACGTAAAGTAAACTGGCCTACAGCGCCCTCATGGGGGCTGCCCAATCAAGGAGGCCTGCTGAGGCCTACCACCTAACTGCGCAGCCTTCGTTGGCAGATAAGCTGTTTATACAGCGCCTACAGCATCCTGGTGCCTAATCACATTGCCCATGGCAGTGTACTCCGCAAGAAAGCTAGCACCCTTAAAACAAGGGGAGTACAACATACGCCACTCTGCCTCAACAGTACTCGACTCGAGCCATAGTGGTGCGAGGTAGGATAATACAGAACTCGGAGTGAAGTGCTCAGACCTACCCTGTATCACAGAGGAATACTCACACCTCACCCTGAGGTTACCAGGGTGCGGGCCAGCCAGCGGCTCTAGGGTTGACAAAAATGTATCTGTGCCCAACCTAGGGGAGTGGGGCTTGAATGAAAGCCAACCACCTACAACCCAGCGCTCAAGCAGTAGCTCAGCGAGGTGAGAAGCCTATACTGGTGGCCTAATCCGTATGCCAGTTCTGCACGGCAGGGTCAGGCAGACAGACCCAGTCTTCTTGGTGAGGGCCATTCTGAAAGCATAGATCAGCGTTTCCCAAACGGGGTGCCTTCTGGCGAGAGCAGGGGTGCCGTGTAAAAACTCCATTAAACATTTTAAAATTGCTAAAATGTGTAAAAAAAATAATAATAAATGTATCATCAATCTCGCATCGTTAACAACAAATAATGCACACAAATTTATAATAAAAAATGCAAATCATAAGTTTTCTGCGTTCGTTGAATTGCGGGGGTTCCGCATGATTTCATTCTCGTGCTTCATTCCCGTGCTTCATTCCCAGCGTCCACACATAAAGCTGCCTCTTTTTCATGGCTTGTTGCGCTTACGGTCAAATACACACGAAACATTGTCACAACGTCCGTCTTGCCGCATATTCACAAACACATCCGTTATGTCCGTGCTGCTGTCAACGGTAACGCGTGCGATTAATGTTTTTCAGTTTTACGCGTTAAAAAATATTTAAACACAATTAACGCAGCATCCGTTTTTTTATGTCATCCTTTGGCTAGCCTTACATTATATAATCACGTTCTTATTCATGCAAATGCTTTTAAACCATGCAACCGCGAAAAGACAAAAGAGAACGCGCTGTCTGTGAATGTCCTGCTGACACAGGACGACGCGCATCGCGTGCCAGAATCGACTTCTCTTTCGTGCTTGAACGAATAATAACACACAGTTATGCCAAAATGTCCGTTTTGTTGAGTATCCTCATGAGAGCAGTCTTAAATTAGTTAAAATCTTAAATTAGAGTTGTGAGAAGATGGGACGCGTGTGAGATAAACAAGTGCAGCAGTGACAACAGAATCAAAGAACAGGTAACAGAGAAAATTACTCACTGCTCTTGACTAAAGAACGCTTGTAGCTTTAATAAGGATTCATCTATATTTAATTTATTATTTATGCAGTGAAGACTGTAAAGTGTTTGATAACTTTATTCAATTTCTGTGTTTTCCTGACATCAGTAGCAGTATTGCTATCAGTGATACTGGGCTTCATTCATAAAAAAGATGCCATTAAACAATTATTTAAAATATACTGTCTTTATGTTGTTTATACATTAATTTGGAGATTAACTGTGAAATTATTACATTATAAAATATATTAAAAACAAGCTATCTTATGCAATTATAACAAAATTATCCCAATATAAAAACACAAATAGGCCTACACTGAGTGAGCAAACATTTAGGTGAGATTTGCAATGGTAATTGAGCAATGTTTTGCTGAATTATGAATAAAAGACTTAATTAAATATGTCATCATGTAAAGTGATCTCTGCAGAAGAAATTAATGATTTCCTAGACTTTAAATGGATGGACAAAAAAATTGATAATATTAAAAAATATCTATATGACAGTAGGCCTATATACGGCAGTTATTCCCTGTGGTATGAAAATCAATACATTTCAAGGTATAGTATCAAAGTAGTATCGTGACAACACTAGTGTAGGGTGCCACAAATTTTTCTAAATTTTCAAAGGGTGCCTCGACTGAAAAAAGTTTGGGAAACACTGGCATAGATCTATCTGAGGGCTCGGAGGAGCCACAGCTTTACTAAAGAATATAGTCTGTATTATTCCATACAAGGGGCTGCAGAATCGCTCAGCCTAATAAAAACCCAAACAGAGCTCAAGGTGCGAAATACTCAGGAAGAAGTCAAACGTTCCCGTAGGCCGGACATAAGATCTATCTGAAGCTCTAGCGTCAGTCAACACTCTAAGTAAAAAATTCTAAGAGAGAGAGACCAACTACTCCCAACTAACATAGTTATCGTTCAGGGCCCTAATAATCCAGGAAACTTCTCTTATCTTATTACCTTGACATGACCCCATAGCTCGATACAGGGAACGAGGTCTGTAGAGAGATACATTTCGGAATTTTAATTCACAAAAAATGACTCTTAAAAAGACCAGTCAGCTCACCTGCGGCGTGCGGAGTGAAGACTCTCCAGATAGTTCTTTATGAACTATTGGGTCCACCACTTTACATGCCTGAAAGAGGCGTTTTTACTAACCAAGTCTAGGTAGGCCTTTGCAACATCGTTCTTATCATAGGCCCAGCCCCAGGCCAGATGTAATGAACGTCTGGGGAGTCAGAAGAGAGGAGAGGGCTGTGATTCTGTAATGAAGCCCTCCAGGGAGATTATCCATCAGCAACGCTGTGTTCGCTTGTGCTGGATAACCTCCCTCAGATCCCTCTTCTTGCGGGAGTCACGCCACTTCTGCGCCCTGTTCCTCCACGGAGGGGGCGCACGAGAGGCGTCACTGGCTCTCTGGCCCTGTGTACGGTCCTCGGACAGTGAAGGGCCAGACCCTCCCGCCTACCTTGGCGTGGACCCAGATCTCAGCGGTATACAGGTCCTAAAAGCAGCTGAGCACGCCTTTGCCTCCCTGAACTTCCCAAGCACGGAGGTGCCGAAGAGTTCAGAGGGCGAAACCGGCGAATCGAGGAGAAAGGCCTTCTCTTTCTCCCCGACGTCGGCCAGGTTTAACCACAGATGTCTCTCCGTGGCCACCATCACGCCATCGACCGACCGATCGCGGCAGCAGTTTATTGGTGGCGCAAGATCCGTGGTTCGGCGCAGCTCAGTGACCACCTCAGGGGACAGGGAGGTCGGCCTGTCATGCCTTCAGCACCGCCATGGTGTGCAGGGAAGCACCAGCCTGAACCACTGCTGTGTATGCTCTGCCATTCAAACGCGCTGTTGTCTTTAGCAGTTTGGATGGCAGGGTTGGAGCTCTCAGTGTCGACGCCTGCCCAGACACGAGATAGTTCGCAAACGACTCGTCAAATGGCCGGCATCGACACATACCCATGCTCTGCGATCCCCTCAACATCAGCGAAACTAATCCGCCGATGTCGGTGAATACGGGCAGAGTATGGGCTCTTCCATGCCCTCTCGATCTCCGTGTGAAGATCAGGAAGGAATGGAAGGCTCACCGGTGGTGTGTGGCCAGGGAGAAGCCGAGCCTACCGCATGCGGTCTCTCCTTTAGCGCGTTGCCATGGCAGCTACAGCCTGCCGGCGGCGCCCTCCACAACATCCACCAGCTCTCCATACACAGGGCAGGGTGGCTGAGTGGGTTCAGGATCTACCTGATTATAAACCTCCTCAGCCATCTCCTGCTCGTCCTGAAGAGCAGCAACTACAGGAAACCGTCGGTGAAAAATCCTCATCATCGACCTGCAGTTCGCCCTCGTCAGCCGTCGAATCATCTGAGAGATTTACAGCCCTCTCAAGGTGATCGACCAGCTCTATCTGGGAGCCCATGATTCAAGTCGCCGCTCTGCCTCAGCACGAGCAGGACCTGGACCACGAGGACCAGACGTTGAACCCCCTTCACTTGAGAAGAGGGCCAGACGAGAGTGGAGCATTTAAAGAGAAAAACGCTCACAGTTCGCACAGAGGGCTCCCTCGAGAACCTCCCGTGCACACTCTTCTCCCAGGCAGGAAACGCACAGCTTGTGTGTGTCGCCCGGTGTCAGATACCTCGGCCACAGGTCGGCATATTTCTGAAAGCAATCTGCCCTCGCTGTACATTTTATTTTTTCTCTTACCGTTTCTTTGAGTAGCGTATTCAAACAGACAGTCCCTGAAGACGATAAGATGATTTGTTATGTTTGCAAGGCGCCCTTTTATACTTCCAGGTCGCACGTTAATCATTCACGCTAATGATTCACGGGCTGTCGCCGGTCAATGTGATTGCCGTGATTTGATAGTGATTTCAGACACCTGTCATGCCTGAGGCGTTCCCCAAAGCATCATCGATGCAGTGCGAGTTCCCTTTCGAAGGGGAACAACACTTCAAAACATTAAAACAACACATCAACAGTCCATTACACAGGTGAATCTGCCTGAGGGACTCACAACCACTTTAAGATCCCACAATTACAGATTTTAGTATTATATAGTAATTATACAAAAACTGAAATGTGTTGTGTAATGTAATTGTTTTGTAGTGTGTAAAGTATAATATATATATATATATATATGTGATGTATGTATAGTATATAATGTCAGAGCGCGTCACGTAGCGATTCTGAACGAATCACGTTGTCAGAAATTGGCATCAGCCAATGAGATTGCGCATTTCGAGTTAAATCACCCGTTTTACTTTCATGATTGGTTGCTGATGAACAGGAAATGACCATGTTTGGATCCAACAGCATTGCAAAGGAGAGAGAGAGCTTTCTATATATGTGTAAATATGTGTGTAATGTCTCACAGTGTGTGTGATGACAGGGTGCAGACAGCGATCGCGGATCAGTGTGATTGATTTAGAACTTTTGGTGAATTTAGGCAAAATCTACACACGCAAACAGACAAAGTGGGGTAAAATAAAGACCTAAATGTGTATTTTGGACTTTTTTTCAGCACAATTCTGAAAGAGACATGTTATTGAAGACAAATAGCCCAAAATCTCAAAATCACCAAGTGAAAAAAAAACTATGTTTTTGCCTGCCATGTCTCACCTTAAGGCAGTAACTTGTACGCACACAACAAAAGACACACAACTAAAGTCAACCAAGACTGTATTGAACTACTCTAATACGCACAAACTAATCTAACGAAAACACACAAACATTCATTAAAACAGTGACAGAGAAAAGGTGATGTTATTAACGGAGTATGAATGGAGTCCCAAATGTCTAGCGTTAGACAATATTTCTTGACAGCAACCTGAGAGAATCAATATACTAGCAATTCAACCTTCGTTCTTTTGCTTAATAGGACTTGCACCAGTTCAGTGGTGGGTCTTTTTGGTGGGTCTACAATGGGTCTTTTTGGGCAGGGTCAAGCCATCTTTCGCTTCAGGAAGAGGCTGTTTTTAGTTTGCCCGACCCCGCCATGCAGAGCTAGCATATGGACTTGGGCCACCAGAGTAGGCTTCACTCAGCTCACTGAGCTACTGCTCAAGCGATGGGTTGAAGATGGGTGGCTTGCAACCAAGCCCCACTCCCCTAGGCTGGGCGCAGGAACATTTCGATCACCTCTAGAGCCACTGGCAGGCCCGCACCCTGGTAAAGTCTCAGGGGCAGTTGGTTGGTACTCCCCTGTCGATACAGGGTAGTTCTTAGTACCCCACTTTCAGCTCTGTATCATTCTATCTCACACCACTATGGCTCGGGTCGAGCGGAAAGTTCTAACTTCATTTCATTTTGGTTTTCGAAGTACGCTCCCTTGAAGCCAGAGCATTGCCATGAGCTGACACCCATGCGTATAGATGGCAGACACCTGAATCCAGGTGGCATTTCGGGTGAGTGTGTTCCCCTCAATAATGATTAGCTGGGGCTCTTTCGGGTTCTGTAGCCACATTCCCTAGAAGGGACCCCTTCTAATTTGAAGCTGTAGTCCTAGGCCCTTGAACAGGCCCAGGTAGGCCTTTCATTAAAAAAATCATAAGGAGGAATCATGTGAAGTGTATAGCTTGGACTATGACCGTAGGGAATGCTGTCACTGACAGCCCAGTGTGACCTGAGGGTGAGTCGTTCTGGCATTTAATTTGAATTTGCTGGTTCTGACAGTTTCACTGTCAATGGGCATGCACTCACTCCAGTTAGCATGGTGGCATTGGTATATCGTTCCCCAAAGTATCAATCGACGCAGTGCGAGTTCCCTCTCAGAATCAGAATCAGAAAGAGCTTTATTGCCAAGTGTGCTTGCACACACAAGGAATTTGTTTTGGTACTGAGGCTTCCAGTGGACATATACAAATACAAATACAACAAAAAACATAATACTACAAATTATAAGAATAAAAAATATAAATATATGAGAATAAAAGTATCACAGTTCTCTCGAAAGCCAAACCAGATGCTCGTTAGATAGAAAAATAATGTCATATTTCATAATGATTTTATGCGGACCTGCCTTGTTACTGCAATAGCCTACTTTTTAAACAAATTATTTTCAATCAAAACTATTCGTGTGATGCCACTGCGCAATACACACACATTACCGCGGGATGGCGGGTGATCATGTCATAAACTGTGGACAATGGTAGCTTATTTAATGTAGCCTATAAATTAACATGTTCAAAAAACTGATAACGTCATCATACTTGTAGCAGTGCTATCATCGCGTAATAATCTGTTTGGCTGTAAAATGTATTACCTGAATGAAATGAACTCGAATGTATCGTCCTGTGGAATCATTCATTCACAGACATCATCCGAAGATGTTCAACTAGATCTTCATCGCTGGCAAAAATATGATGCATTTGCAGATTTGCTTTCACTAGACTAAAGTGTAGGCCCACGGCCACTTAATCCAACGCTCTTGATGTTCTTAAATCTTCCTGTTACGACTCCGAGTGTGAATTGAAAGCGCTTCAGAGGATTCAGTGCGTGCAGGAAACTCAACTGAACAGACCATTCAAACTGATTCGCGAACCGATTTAGACAGATCTGTTTGATGAAGTCTTTGAACAGAATCGACTCAAAAGAGTGATTCATTTGTGAATTGAGCATCGCGCATGCCCATAAAAAAGATGCAGCGCGCTTGGAATAAACTATGCATTTAACAGCATGTATTGCATTAAAATAAAGTAACGAGAGGAACGTCGCCCCAACGTAATGAAGTAAATGTGGCCTACTTTATAGACGGTTAGTACCATAGACAGTAAAAGGTTACTACCCACCTCTGTTGGGCGCAGAGTAAACGGTCACGGTGCTCTTCTTCTGTTGTTTGTTTACACTATATAAAACACCGGTATCCTATCGCGCAGTAGCCTAGGGTTTCATTCATGTTAGTAGTGACACCTTGTGTCCCCGACAGGAAAATACCCAGCTGCGCGATCTGTGACAGTTGGCGCGCCGTCAATTATGACACACTGGAATTGCGCGAAAATATAACGATATTCGAAAAAGTGATTTTATGATCGAATTTCGAACGCAGTTCGACTATTCGACTATCGCGACTCATCCCTAATCGACGCAGCGTCTCGTTCCATGTTCACAGGGAACAGCGGTTACAGTCGTTACCTAGACATTCTGTCTCAAGATGTTCCCAGTAATAATCAGGATTTGCCATCTTCTAACCGATTTGTCTTGGGTTAAAGTTGACATTTTAAAAGTTTTTTCTATAATTGGGACCACCTCTAACAAGTGTTATTAGTCTCAAAACCATTTAGTTGTTTCAGACTGGCTGGCATCCCAATTGATAGGTCTCTTATTTAATGGTCCTGGATTGTTGACTTGGGCTCTGTTGAATTCATCTCTGCAATGTTTCAGCACAGTTCTGATCACGTCATCGCTGCCTGATTCGCTCTAAGTTACTACAATAAATTTATATTTAATTTGTAGTTATTATGAATAGCACAGAACACTAATTATGCAAAGAAAATACTGCTGTATTCACTTACTGTAAATAGCATTAAATGCTTTTTGCACTTAGCCTCTTCATTTATAATTGTATAATTTAGAGGAAAATGTTTTCCCCCTCAAATCCTTTCATATAAAATAATTAAATGTATGTATGTTCAAAAAGTAATACACTGGAGGATAAATTGTCAGCACAAAGTAATTATATGCAAGTTTGAAGTTTTTTATTATTTAGTCAGACAAATAGAACATGACAAATGAACACACTATCACTTTTATCAGCAGCACCTCTATATACATTAACATTACATTACAAAATCTACTATAGTAAATGAACAAAATATTCTAAAATAATATTGACTTGCAGTAACACTTAACAATATACCTACCACACAGCTATCTGTTTGATCAACAAACTACTATCTGTCACAGTAAAGAAGCGTGACAAGTATACTACGGCTGTAGAATATCAGATGCTTTCTTTAGCACATGGCTCACGGCAGCTGGATATATGAGACCTAGACTGTCCAAAGATTCTTTGGAGAGTAGGGCAATATCCACATAGTTTGAGGCTACGGCAGTGTCACGGTGTGTACATTCCAGTAAAGAGTTATCACCAAAAGCTGCTCCAGCAGAGAGACGCTGAAAAGCGTTTTTACCTCTTGTGTCCAGGCACAGATTAACCTTGCCAATTATTATCACATACATTCCAGTGCTAATGTCTCCCTTTCTGTAAATATGTTCCCCTTAAAAAGAAGAAGAAAAAAAATCAATATGCAACATTAGTTCAATAGTAAAGTTGTAAAACTGTAAGCTTGAGGCAAATATCTCTTCCAGTTATAAACAATCAAAGATTTATCAAATGATTACCAGCAGGAAAACATTGGAAGAGAATTTTCGTGGAAAGTTCCCTCAGAACAGGTTCTGTAAAGTGGGAGAATAACTGATGCCTCTTGAAATGCTGTATGCAGATTCTAAATCAGAAACAAAATAGTAATAATAATGACCAAATTCAAAAACATTTTAATGTTATTTAAATGGGAAAAAATGGCAGAAACGATCATAACCATCGATATATTGTGCACCCCTGTTATTTTTTTTCATCTTAATGTCTGTTGGCAATGGTATGCTGTTGATCACCTCAGAAAATAATCTCTCATTCTGTAAAAAACAAATGTTGCCCAAAAAACTAGTTAGGCAATGTGTACACCAAAGCGTTTTTATGTGGACAAATACCACACCGAACAACCACCACATCTTGCGTGTACAATGTCAACAGACGACAACAAGAAACATAAATATAACTGCAAGTAGCGATACGGGCCCAACCTCCTGAAGGGGCTGGAAGTGCAATACAGAGCAGGAAGAGCAAAAACAGCAGAAATTGAATGTACATGAAAAATACCTGGTAAAGTAAAGGTGAGAAAGAATGAATTAATTAATTGGCATAAACCAAGGAACATAACACAGAGAAAACAATTTTTGAACAATGTTTTCAAAGTTACAAGCATTTTTGCAAAAAAAACCCGTATATCTCTAGAACACTAGTTGGCACTGTGTTCAAACTTCTCAGGTACCTTTCAATGATCCCTACCAAATTTTGCAAATTTTGTCAAATTGTTAAAAATAAATCACAATTTATGACAAGATTCAAAATGGAACGTGGTTTATCCGATCCTGGATAAATCAGCATCGACGGATTCAGCACGACACCAAGATCATGATTTTCTAACAAACTTCAAAATGTATTATCAAAAATAGCCATTTTTCAGATCTCATAACCTGTAGGTGGTGCTGTTCCCACATTTGGCATGGACTCTCGTATCATGGTTCCGATAAAGTGTACCAATTTTCATTCCGATTGATCAAAGTTTGGCCGAGATACAGCGTCTTTTCATAACCAATTTTGGGTCTGCATTGTTAAAGTTTATGATATAATACATTTTGAACCAAGATGAATAAAAAAATTGTTTAGTCACGTCTGTGTGGCTTGGACCAAAGATCACCTGAGCCAATTTTCGTAAGAATTTGACTAAATTTAAAGGAGGAGTGGCAAGGGTGAAGTCTTAATGTAAGATGTTGAATGTGATCAGCATAGCAAGCAAAGCGTCTCAACTGGAAAAAACAAAACAAACAAAAACAAAAAATGCTGCGCTGCCTAAGCGCGTTCAAGCACGCACAGCTAGCTATTTTCAGGTGGCTAAAAACGATTTGGTGGACACCTGGCCTTAGGCTTGTTTACCTTGACACAATCTCCATTTTCAAAGAGATGGGGATGCCTTGGAACAAAACCTCTGCGCATGTTCCTCTAGTGCGATTCCACCGATAACTGTAGAACTGCGTCACCCGATTTTGTAATGCAGATGGGATTCTTTCGTGCATCATGTGCCCCTGAATAGTCTGGAACAGATAACAAGGTTATTTGAAATAAATCATAAATAGAGTAAAAATTACTTGCAAATGATCAAACACTTTACAATGTCATACACACTGTATTTAAGACTGTTGGTCTTCAAAATGCACGGTTTACAATTACCTGCAGTTTTTCCTCAAAGGCTTCCTGCTGTGTTCTGTTGTTTGTTTGTGTAGCGATGAGAAGTCCAATTTTATAAACCACTTGAATTTTAGACAGAAACATTAGCATAACACATGCCGTCACTTCTCCAAAGTTTGTTGCCTTTATATCACCATATCCTGTTGTTGTGTAAATTTGTAATAACCAGTACGTAGCATATCTATACATTTCAGTGAAGTCATTGATCTCTGCAAAGGAGAGAAAAAACAAATTAGCCCTGCTGAAAAATCAAACATACACCAGCATAAATTCCATATTGGTCCAGCTGGTTTGAGCTGGTATTGTGCTGGTCTAGCTGGTGGACCATAGTGATGGGAAGTCCGATCCTTTTCAGTAAAACTGGTTCTTTCAGGACAGTTCATTTCAATGAACCGATTCAATAAAACAATTAAACAGTTTATGTTATCATGCAATGATATCACATTTATGCAGTGATGTTACATTTGTAATGTAATTTTGTAATTGACTCTTTGTGTAAGTGCTCTGTGAAGGCCGCCTAAGGTTTCTATTCACAATGTGTTTTTGCAGCGTTGAGCTTTGTTGCCAATCACAGACATAGTATATCGGTTGAACGTGTGAATGCAATGGCCAATCAGATGTGTTTAAGTTAGTCAGAATCCCCTCAACACCACTGAGTTTGTTCAGTGCGAGTTCTGTATAACCAACAAAGTATAAACACGATGTCCACTCCACTTTGCTCTCTGTTGGTATATAATATACAGACTGCTAACTACACATTGCAAAGTTTCTGGATTGTATTTAAATGCGCATTTCAAACCGGATGACAGTGATAACCATAGCAACGGAGAGAACAAAACAAACTGATACTGTATATCAAGTGATTAACTTTGATTTTAACTTTTCAAATCAATTTTTTTTTACGCACAAATTTTTTAATGTCAAATAGTTCTAAGCACTTTGTTTTATGATCTGTCCTGACAGTGATTATTTTTTATTTCATGAATAAATCGGATAAGTTAATTTTACAAATTGTTTCTTTGCATTTATTCCGGATTTATTGTCAGTTAATGACTAAAAATGTAATGTGTGTCTGCCAAATGTATAAATCTAAATCGATACACATTTTGTCTTCAAGTGCACAAAATAGGAACATGATAATAAACAAATTTAAGTGGAAAGAACTTAGAGCAACCTGTACTGTATATTCTGTGTTCCCCCTTCATTGTTTTTGTTTTTTTGGTTCTGTCCTGTGTCCTCAGTCTATTTAATTGACCTATGGCTAAGCCACGACCCCAAACGCGATGAGCCAAACACAGTGCGCATAGCTACCCCGATACACTCGGACATTCTCTGCTTCCTCGTCCATTGATATGGGTTGCAGTTAGTCAGTTTTCATTCGTTTTTATGTTTTTTCTTGTCATTTTAAGTTTAAAATGGTCAAACGGTGTCCATGCATGGGGTACATGCAACTCCGACACTAGGTATCCCGAGAGGCTGGGCGACGGTGTGTATTTTTTACCCTTTCCCAAGCCACATCTCAACCGAGATAAGTGTCTTGATTAAGTTATGCGGTAGACCACAAACGTGGTCCAACTAATTTAACCAAATTTTAACCCGTAATTTAATTTACGATTCTCGTTAATGATAACGTATGTGTATTTCTCCTGAGTAAAGCCCGTTTCCTGAGTATTTGTTATTAAAGCCACGGATGCGTCTCCTTGAGACCGCCGAGGCGGTAGGGCTTGAGTGGAACCCTCCACCATGTCCCGAACCTTCTCGGTTGAAGTATTCCTCGTTGTGCAAGATTATATACATCATGTTACATGATGCCCATTCTATATTTATTTCATACTTATAAGCTACACATTCACACAGTGTACTGGGAACTTATAAAGTGTGTAATTGGCACAGTACAAGCTATTAGTTTGTTTTGTTTTTAGCTAATTAGTACATTGTTAGGACAGAAACAAGTATAAAAGGGCTATAAGACAAAAATAAGACAACAGCCAATAAAGGCCTTATAAATAGCTTGTAATGGCATACAAGCACGTAACTAGTGCAAATAACTTACAAATGCAGTTATTAGTCATTAATTAGTATAACAAAATAACAAATTGTCTTATGTTTTTTATTTCCTCACCTGTGTTGGCAATCCATGACATTACTCCATGACTTTCAACAAATGAAACGCAGAGCACTGCCGCACAGTGGACAAAGAGGATTGAGTGTACAAAGTACTTGATCATCCTAATAGCCAGAACACTAAAAATGCAAATGGACATTGTTTTGCAAATGAAAAAAAGTACAATAATCTAATATATTATATATTTTAAAAATATAGATTGGTCACACATTATATCAGGTGTCTTTACCTACTATGCACTTACATTA
The DNA here is from genome assembly GCF_051911475.1 of Siphateles boraxobius. NCBI lineage: Eukaryota > Metazoa > Chordata > Actinopteri > Cypriniformes > Leuciscidae > Siphateles > Siphateles boraxobius. The sequence continues at coordinate 2,231,123 of NW_027509222.1, forward strand.
AAAAAATAATAGTTAGGTGCAATGTACTTATTGGTTTGATGTTGTTTTGTGCTGCTATTGAGGTGGAATAAGAGTTAGATTAGGGATAGGTTTGGTGGTATGGGTAGGTTTAAAAGGTCAGTTAAGGTGTAAGGGAAGGTCAACAGTGTAATTACAGGTGTAATTGTAGTGTAATAATATACATGCATTTTTTTTTTAAATATCAGTACAATGTAATAACATGCAGGCATTTTTTTTTAAATGTTAGTACACAGTAGTTAAAGTAGGACCAATGGATTTTAGGGACATACAAGAAATATTAAATGTAAATCATGTTAATGGACAAGTATCACTAAAAGACATACTTGGATGTTATTGATTGTTCTTCTTTCCACATAAACACTAATAGTGAAATTATACGTGGCAAGTGACCAATCCGGACATAAATAATCATAGGAAGGAAATTTGCTGGATCCTTTTTCATTTGGTACAAAACTAGAAGGCCATATGGAAATGAACAGATCATATCAAAGATATATCCGAATTTGTTCTTCATGTAATTACGGGTTGTTGATCTGTAATCTGTAATATCTGTTCCACTGTCATCATAATAGGAAAAGTGAAACTTCAGGAAGATCTGGAAAAAAAGGTGGGAAGAATTAAGTTTAATAAGGTCTACATTCTAACTATAATGTAGGGTTTTTGTTATGTTTGGGGAATTATCTTGAGTTAAATCCGTGATAATCTTTGGCTTACCTCAAATATCTGAATGACCTCAACAACTTTTGTGAGCAATAACAAATACCAGTTAACATCAAACACAGCGGGCTGAGAGAGAGAAAGGGAGGGAGAGAGAGAGAGAGAGAACAGAATACATTTTTTATTTAGTTTTTGGCCAGTACTTAACGTTTAACTAAGAGAATCCTTTAGAGTAAGGGATTCTGTGACAGACAGTCTGACTGTCTTAAATTATATACTTGAAATAAGCCCAAATTCAAAAAAGTTTGTAGAGTTTTGAATAAGGTTTCCTCTTTTAGTTTAAAGGGTTAGATCACCCAAAAAATTCTGTCATTAATTACTCACCTTCATGTCGTTCCGAACCCACAAGACTTTTGTTTATCTTCGGAGCACAAATAAAGATCTTTTTGATAATATATGATTGAAATATTACTGAAATATTAATCTCCATGAGAGCACCACGGCGCATGTGTTTTGCGTCTACACGAAAGCAGGCGCTGTTGCTTAAACACCTGTTGGAGATAAATATTTCTTAAATAAAGTGATTTTTTTTGGCGCAAACAAAGCACTCCTGTCACTTCATAAAATTGAGGTTAAGCCACTGGAGTCACATGGATTACTTTGATTTAAGTTGCATAGGCTATCAATGATGGGACAGAAAGCTATCAGATTTCATCAAAAAGATTTTAATTTGTGTTCAGAAGATAAACGAAAGTCTTACGGGTTTGGAACGATGCGAGGGTGGGAAATTAGTGATGGAATTTTCACTTTTGGGTGAACTATTCCTTTAAGTCTATAGGATTATTTCACCATTTTCAGCCACCATCAATGAACCATTAAAGCTCAAGTAGGAATGATTTCGATTGGCCATTAGGTAGCCATTATTTTTAATAGAGGGAGACATAGGTGTGTGATCCAAGCATTAATTGCAAGGAAAGCCCCATTATACTTTGGAGCGACAACATATTTCAAATTGCCTGAAAATCCACCATTGTACGTCATATTATAGTGGCCCCAATAGGTATTTGGACACTTAAAGGGTTACTTCACCGCTGGCAAAATGGGCTTTCAATATAACTAGCCTGCCTATACAGTAGAAAGACGAAAACATTTGAAATCAACATTTCAAACTTTTAGGCTAAACAAATAAAAAAAACTACCGTTCCCTTTCAGTCGCTCATGTTCGACGTAGTCGACGTGTCAACTGATTGGGATCACGCCAGGGAGCCTGTCATCTTCGAGTACTGTTAAAACGAGCCAGTGCACATTGGTGTGCCTGAAATGCATCACACATTCGGGTATAAATACGGAAGTGGTTGTCTTTCGCTTTGGAGACGATCGTTTTGATGTCTCTGAAGAGTGCTGTTGTTATACAACAAGCGAGTATGTTCGTGTTCTTCTTGAAAGACTCTCGGTGCTGGTGGTTCTACAGTGCAGTGCAGCGGTGATCTCGAGCTTTGAAGCTCTCAACTGCTGTTTTTACAGCAAGCAGATTTCTGTGTTTGTGTGTTTTGACGGCTGGTTGAGGGCAGAGAAGTGAGTGCTTCACTATTTCAGTTCGCTGATTTAGTGTTGATGTGTGTTCCCTGTGTGCTCCGGCACTGGTGACGGGTCCAATTTTTAGAAGGGCAACACGGGTGAGTTTGCGTGTTTTTTCAAGATGCCATTCCATCTGTGCGTTTCTGGGTGCGGTAGGGCTCTGACGGTCACGAGAGTTGTATCAAGTGTCTGGGCTTAAAGCACGCTGAGGCAGCTCTTGTGGATGAGTCATGTTCCCATTGCGGGAATATGACCGTCTCGGTGTTGAGGTCTCCATCCCCAGGCCCCGCTCTGATGTTTTTTCTGGGTTACTTTCCCAGAAGAAGCCTGGAGTGCTGTCTGGGCTGGGTGAACTGAGGATTACAGTGATGGGTAATCCGCCCGGCAAAACCCCGTGGATCCCCCACTCCTCTTTGACACCAAAGCTGGTGGAGTTCCCCGGTGAGCGTGCTGGTCCCTCTGTGGTAGACCGACCAGCTGTTTCATTCGGGGCCCCTCTAGAGGACAGGATGTCCATCAGAGCATCAGGAAGGGGAGATGGGCTCTGGAGATGATGACTCAGCTGCCCTGCCTCCCTCTGGGACACCAGCATTGCCTGAGTTGGATCCAGAGATGACAGCTATGCTAAATAAGGCTGCAGAGGCGGTAGGGCTTGAGTGGAACCCTCCACCGTGTCCCGAACCGTCTCGGTTGGATGATTGGTTTCTCCTTTTTTTGCTGAAGTGTGAGGAGTTGACAAGGGCATGGACGGTTTCTCTGCCAGAAATCGCATGAGTAGCTCCTCCCCCCTCACTACCCTTGATGGAGGAGCTGTGAAGGGCTACAAGGCTATCCCTCCAGTGGAGTGATCTGTTGCGATGCAACTGTGTCCAGTGACCGCAACCTCGTGGAAGGGGGATCCTTGTCTCCCCTCTAAGGCCTGTAAGTTTTCGTCCGTTCTGACGGGCAAGGCTTACAAAGCCTGTGGTTAAGCCGCTTCCTCTTGCCATGCCATGGCGTTGCTTCAGGTACACCAGGCACTGGCACTCATGAACATGCACGAGGGTAGCCCAGATTGTGAGCTCGCGATCAGTTTGGCGATGTCCACCCTGGTGGTCCAGGAGCGCAATCTCTGGCTCAACCTGGCTGACATGAGAGAAGCGGATAAGGTTCGGTTCCTGGACTCTCCCATTACACAAGTTGGGCTATTCGTTGACGCGGTAGAGTACTTTGCCCAGGAGTTTTCTGCCGCCTAGTAGCAGACGGAGGCCATCCGGCACATCCTGCCCCGGCGGCCTGCTGCTGCCTCCACGCGTCCGCCGGTGGCAGATCCTCCGCCTGCTCGTCGCCGAGGGTGTCCGCCTGCAGCTGCCTCCGCTGGACCATCGCAGCAGCCTCCACCCAGGTCTCAGCGTGGAGCCAGCTGCAGAAGGGGCACCTGCCCGCTTCAGGTGCTGCCAAGCCAGGTGGCAAGCGACAGCGAAAGCGTTCCTGAGCAGGCCACACAGGGTCACCGATCCAACTCCCTTCACTCGGTGGAGGGCCGGGTGAAGTTTTTGTTTTATGTGTGTCTGTCTCCCAAAAAAGCGGAGTCAGCTGTACCCACATATTCAAAGAAAGAGAAATTTCTACATTCCTGGGCCCCAAGAGGTCTAGTCTGGCGGTGTATGACCCTGCAAAGCCTTCCACCCTTCAGCCTCCTCTTGTTCGCCAGCCGGCAGCCAGATGCGGTTTGAGAACCTAGTCATCCGCCTTCTCACGCATCCCCTGCTGTTCAGTGGAGTCAGGTAAGTGTTGCACTGCACACTCAGACACTGCTTTGGGCCTCTCGAGCTGCGTCCCTGTCCTCCACCTCGCTGCCCCACCTTGGGTACGTCTGTGGTTGTCACGGGCTGAGGATCTCTTTTCTAGTTTGGAGATGGATTCGGTCCACCGCATCTCTGAAAAAGAGTATGTTAGTGCTGTATAGAAGTGAGAAAGGGTTAAACTGAAACTCTTCAGAGGCTCCTGGGGCATGTGGTAGACGTAGCCGCTTGGCTTCCTCCATATGAAGACCGCTTCAGCACTGACTTTACGGCTGAATCCCGAGGTGGACATGGCAGAGAATCTGGCCTGTTGCCAAACCCTCAGTCCATAACAGACCTTTTGTTTCTCCGGGCTTGTTTCTCCGGGCCGAGTGTCCATCAATACAGGCTGAGGGGCCTTGTACAAAGGGCAATGCATAAATGGAGGTCTGGGTGGCCCCCTGACTGCATTGGCATCCATTGCCTCGAGTTGCTTTATTGTTCATCTCGCTTTGAGACACCGCTACTCAGCAAATTTGTACTGGTCCCTCGCATGTCACAACTCATGGAGTCTCAGGTCCAAGCGGTCGAGCTGTTTGGGACCACTTCGGGGCCGCACAGTTACATCTGTTGCCCCTCCGGACTCGTCCCTCCCCCAGTTGTTCTTTTCTCCTGTCTGAGTGGACATCCCTCAGCAGGGAGAAAACTCTGGCGACAGCTGGCCCCGGGGCCCCCGCAGAAATGCATTCCCCAATGAGCCTTCTTGCACCCAACTGTGCTAAAGTCAGGGAGGAGATACAGCATGTCTTGCTAGTTGCCCCTTATTGGCCCAACCAGACCTCTTCTCTCAACAGCCCTTCCTGACTCCTTCCTCTGAGTACATTCTCAGAGATGGGCATGATGGCACCCGCGTTTAGACCTTGGAGAGTTCCAAGTCTGGTTCTAAAAAGAACGGGACGCCTCTGTATTGACGCACATAATGATGCAGTGGATACAAGTCCGTGGGAAGCACGACTTGACCGTTAAGTTCGTGAGGGGAGCAAGGAAAAATAAGACGCCTTGCGCCCCTCTTTCCCTCTTGGGACTTATTTCTCGTGCTACTGCACTGCAGAGACCTCCCATGAACCCTGCAGGCAGTGAGTTAAAAATCCTGTTTTTAGAGAAACAATTCTCCTGCTTGCCTGGTCTATATATAGAGGGTAGGGACTTGCACGCATTTTCAGTCAACGAATCGTGCCTGGAATTCGGGCAGACTAAATCTCAAGATATTTGAGGCCTGGATATGTGCCCAAGGTTCCTACCTCTCCTACGGGTCCAGATGTTGAACCAGCAAGCGCTGCCCCGGAAGAGGCAGACCCAGCCATGGCTTTTCTCTGTCCGTCTGCTCCATTGCGGTTATATGTGCTCAGAAAGGGTGTTTCCAAGCAGGGGCTGGCCCACTACATTTGGTTGCCTTCATCTTGGTGATTTCCCAAGGTGCACGTGCCAACCTGGGTGGTGAGCTCCTCCCAAGTGAATGTATTGCTCCCTCCTAGGCGTTGACACCGAGTGCCCTGCTGAACAGATGATAAATAGAGATGGGGGCTGGGCGACACCTATCACGTTCTCTAGAGAACTAGCCTGTGTCGAACTCCTGCTTCCCGTGGGCTCCCTTCAAATGAAACCAGTTTCATTGTAAGCCCGGTTCGAAGTGTCGGCTTGCTGTGCCATTCCCTTCCTATGAAATGGATATGTGCGCAATTCTTGCTCCAGTGAGTTCCCCTTATTAGCCGAACCCTGTTGAGTTCCTCCAAACCTTTCGCAACGGATGTGGCGGAACGTCCGATGCCAGGCCTATCACTTGCATGTACTGATGGAACCTGTGTTAGGCTGGGTGTATATGTTGCGATCCCTATGGCGATCCCATATGTGTATTCCCTCTGCCGTCACTGTTCGGTTTTATGTCTCCCCCCTATCATAGGCTGGAGCCACCCCAGTGACATTCCATATGCTGTACTTCCCGGTCATCCACCCAGTCCATATGTGTATTCTCCACATGTTTTCTCCCTTCGGGCAGAGTGTGGCTTCCGCAGCATATTCCTTTCTAACGAAGGATCGACATCTCAGTGTTGTCCAAGTCTGACTGAGTGAGTTTTGTGGAACAGCAGTGACTTCCCTGGCCTAAGCCCTGTCCATTCTCCGCCTCAAATAATGCGGGGGGATCAGATGGCTTTTGTCTAGGCACTGGAAGGTGGCAGCACTAGTGGTGTTTTAATTGGGATCCCAATCAGTCGACACGTTGATTATGTCGAACGTGAGCGGCTGAAAGGGAACATCCCGGTTACGTATGTACCCTCGTTCCCTGAAGGAGGGAACGGAGACGCAGTCCCGTCGCCACTATTGCTGGACCACCGCTGACTCAGAGTTACGCTCGGCTCCTCAGCGAAAAACAACTAGTGCGTGATGCATTTCAAGCACGTCAATGTGCATTGGCATGTTTTAACGGTACTCAAAGATGACAGGCTCCCTGGCCAATCAGTCGACACGTCAACTACGTCGATCATGAGCGACTGAAAGGGAAAGAGGGTTACATACGTAACCAAGACGTTCTGTCAGTTCCGCCCAGCCTCCCCGAAGCAAAACATATTCGCATACAGGTAGGAAAGCTGTTTTGCTGATAAATAAAACATTAATTTTAAGGCCCAGGTAACACTGAGAATGAGTAAACATTGTTCATTACATATACTACAGACATTGTAAAAATACAAAGCGGGGTGAAAAACGACAAAGTTACACTTTGTCACATTTTAAAATTTATGAAAATCATTGCATTGCCTCTAAGTAAGAGAACTGCTAAATTGCATAAAAGATACACACCATGAATGTGATTGACCAGAAAATAATTGTGATCAGCAGACAGGATGTGTACTGAAAGACCACTCGGAAATTGTTCTCAGGAGCAATGGTTTTGTTGTGTACTTCTCTCATGTTGTTGAAAATCTTCAGGAAAAATTGGATGAGCATTGATGAGATTGATGTGCACAGTCTAATGACCAAAGGACGTGAACGGAGTTTAGCTCTGTGCTCTTTCTTAGCCATGTTATCCCTATAGAATTTTGCACCTGTAAGAGATAAAAACATCATATTACATATTGTTTCACTTGGATATATGTCCCAATAGGCAAAAAATTCGATCTCAACTTTTGTTTCATGCCGACTTCACATAAGGCAGCAATTATTAACGTTGTTTATTTGTTTACGAGACAGACAGTGCCAGATAAACCATTTAGACAATTTGGCACGTGTCTGCATACCCCATGCAGAACCTGCCAAATGTTTATCCTAAAAAAAAAGATTCCTAACACAATGCAATATATATATTTAAAGGGATAGTTCACCAAAAATCTAAATCAGCCCATACTTTACTCACCCTGAGGTCATGGTAGGTTTATATGACATTCTTCTTTCAGACGAATAGAATCAGAAATATATTAAAAACTGACCTGGCTCTTCCAAGCTTTATAATGGCAGTGAATGGTTGTATGTCTTTGGAAGTCCATCAAAGTTTATCCATCTATGATAAAAGTGCTCCACACGGCTCTAGGGGTAATAAAGGCCTTCTGAAGTGAAGCGATGTGTTTGTGTAAGAAAAATGTCCATATTTAAAACGTTATTGACTAACATAACTAGTTTCCGGCAGATGGCCGTACACAAGTTAACTTGCGCCAAAAGAGTAAAACTTGACGATGTATGACATAGATGTAGGAGTAGCTTAAGCTTTGACGCATCTCGCGGTTCAAACAAACAGGGCTGGTCAACCACGTTCGTCATTATGTTGTGCATCAAGTTCAATTGCCACTCTTTCACCGTAAATCGATGCATACGGCCGTCTGCCGGAAGCTAGTTATTTTAGTCAATAAAGTTTTAAATATGGATATTTTTCTTACACGAACACTCCCCTTCACTTCAGAAAGCCTTTATTACCCCTAGAGCTGTTTCGAGCACTTTTATCATGGATGCATGCACTTTGATGGACTTCCAAAGACATACACCCATTGCAATTATAAAGCTTGGAAGAACCAGGACATTTTTTTAATATAACTCTGATTATATTCGTCTAAAAAAGAAGAATGTCATATACAGCTAGGATGGCTTCAGGGTGAGTAAATCATGGGCTATTTTAAATTTTTGGGTGAACTATCCCTTCAATATTGGAATGCTACAGAAAAAGTCATTGCTCAACACAAGGTGCTTCTTGGTCTTTGTAAATAGTAGTCTGCACTGATTAGAGCAAAGATATTGACCTCCTTCTTGTGTTTACTCCAAAAATGTTTCCATGGCACCATCCAACCCATTCTCACAGCCCAAGGCATCAACTACTCAAGCACAGTCAAGTTCATTCCGTGTCACAATTAAGATGCAAAAGGCATCCCTAGGCATCATGGTATCAACAAACAGGGAACTCCATTGCTTTCAATGAGTACACTTTGGCATCATACACAGACAAGTTGGACATGGAATTGTTATCGCCATGATGAAATTATATATTGGGTTATAATTTTGCGATTATGAAATGTTGGGTTGTGATTCTCAATTTAATCAGCCAGCATATTTTTATTTAAATGTATTTAATTATTTACACAAGTTTGAACACGTAACCCAACCCCACCCCCAAACCTACCCATTTGTGTATTATATAATATAAAACACAGGATATAACAGGCATATATAACTACATGCACAATATATATATATATATATATATATATATATATATATATACAGTATATATATATATATATATATGTATAAACTAGTGGTGGGCCGTTATCGGCGTTAACGTGCTGCGTTAACGTTAGGGCTGGTCCGAATACCATTTTTTGAGCTTCGAAGCTTTGGTAGTAATGAACATCGAATATTCGAAGCTTCGGAGAGAGGGGGCTGAACATATTCTTCTCACTAATAAAGGCAGGAATCTCTGTGTCTTGTCTGTCTGTTTGCATTTTGATTATTTCGAGAACCGTTCATCCAACCGACTTCACAAGGGAGTGCAGTGTCGCATTTGGTGCAATATAGATGGACACGCGAGACGCGACACATTCAGAATTAATAAACTTTTAGTAAGCTATAGAACAGCGCCAGCGGGAAGCAGCGCACCTCACGCGGGCAGGGTTTATATGCTCTGAGGATGGACACTCCACTAGTGATATAAAATGCACACACACAGGTCTGTTAAATTAAGCAATACTTTTAAGGTATAGTGTAATATTTTTCTTACTAACAAATTACTGTCACAGTAAAGGGTAGATTTAAATAAAGAAAAACGAAATTTAAATAAAGAAAAAAATAAATTTAAATAAGGAAAAACTAAATTTGAATAAAGAAAAAACTAAATTTAAATAAAGAAAAATGAAACTTAATAAAGAAAAACGAAACTTAAATAAAGAAAAAACCAAATTTAAATAAAGAAAAAAGAAACTTAAATAAAGAAAAACGAAATTTAAATGAAGAAAAAACGAAATTTAAATGAAGAAAAAACAAATTTTAAAAAGAGAAAAACGAAATTAAGTTAAATTAAAAACGAGATTAATTTAGATTGATAATAACGGGTAAAAGGCTAATACATTTTGTTTCTATTATTCTATTTTCCACAATGTCAAAGCAATGCAGCTAAACCCAAAACACAAGCTTAGGGTGTACTCACACTAGGCACGGTTGCCATGAGCCGGGCCCGAGTACGATTGTCCCCCCTCCCCACTCCCCCTCTGGCCTGCACTCACATAGGGTTTCAGCATTTCTGCCGGAGCACGCTTACGTCATTATGGTGCGACGGTTTCGGGATAAACAAGAAGAGCGGCGCTCTCTGAACACAATGTCCATCGCTCTGTTTTCTTTGTGGATAATTTTGTGTTGTTTGGTCCACGGTGGTCCACAGCCCTCTCACAGCCTGTTGTTAAACAGATGTGTCGCCTTAGTGGCCCGAAAATTTTCACGTAATCGTGCTGCTCGTATGAGGAGGTTTGCAAGGTACCAGCTGAAGTGCAGCAAGGACTTTGCAGCTTTGATTACGGACTACAGTTCCCGTACACCACGCGTCCTGTTCCGTGCTCCAGCATGGTTAGCGCTCACACTGCATGCGAACCGCGCCCGAGTCCAACTGAACCGTGCTCTGGCCCACCTCTTCCAAGCGGGCCAGGGCCGGCTAATCGAGCCGCACCCGGGCACGGTTCGGAGCACTCACACTAGTCAAACTAACCGCGCTTTGGTGGTCAAACGCACTCGGGCACGGTTCAAACTGGCTAGTGTGAGTACACCCTCAGGCATGCACTTCGGTCCATACAAACTCCGCTGTTCTGCGCTCTAGCCAGAGAACACTCCCGTTGCAGTTAGGCGTCGGTTCTATTTCTAGCATGCACGCATTTGCCGCGTGGCTCGAGCCACGCCTGAGACGCGCGTTTCACACAGGCAGTGTGCAAACTCCAACCTGTTAACATGGGAGATGAAATAAAAACGTACATGCCACACAGCTGAGACGCTCATGCCATGCAGCCAGTGTGTCGCCGGCCTTATTCAAGCGCGAGTGAGAACCGTTTCGCGGGGGAATCCCAGGTGTGCAAAAAAAAAAAAAAAAAAAAACTATTTGAATGTCATATTTGAATGTCAAATTTTCAAATCGAATACCAACCCACCGAACGAATATTCGAATATTCTGGTCCAGCCCTAGTTAACGTGAGACTCTTATTGGGCGCTAAAAAAAATATCGCCGTTAATCTATTCTCAAAGTTGGGTTGGGATCATAAAATAGCTTTTCCGAATATCGTTATATTTTCGCGCAATTCCATGTGTAGCCTAGTATATTTTACATAATTGACGCCGCGCCTACTGTCACAGATCGCGCAGCAGGGTATTTTCCTGTCAGGGACACAAGGTGTATACTTTTACATGTTACGTTGGGCTACGTTCCTCTCGTTACTTTATTTTAATGCAATTACATGTTGTTAAATGAGTTTATTCCAAGCACGCTGTATCTTTTTATGGGCATGAGCGATACTCAATTTAAAAATGAATCACTCTTTTGAGTCGATTCTGTTCAAAGACTCAATCAAACAAGTTGGCAGATCTGTCTTAATCGGTTCGCGAATCAGTCTGAATGATCTGTTCAGTTCCTCACGCACTGAATCGTCTGAAGCGCGTTCAATCACACTCGACTCGGTTTCGTAACAGGGAGATTTAAGAACATCAAGAGTGTTGGATGAAGTGACCGTGGATCTAGTTTAGTCTAGTGAAAACAAATCTGCAAATGCATCATATTTTTGCCAGTGAAGAATATCTTTATTAGTTGAACATCTTCGTAAGCTGTCTGTGAATGAATGATTCCACAGGACGATATGTTCGATTTCATTTCATTCAGGAATAAATTTGACAACCAAACAGATTATTAAACCACGATAGCACTACTAAAAAGTATGACATTATCCATTTTTTGGACATATACATTAATTTATAGGCTACAAAAAACGCTTCAGAGCGTCGGCGCACTAGCAAAGGTTAACAGGTTAAATAAGCTAACGTTACCATTGTGTACAGTTTATGAAATGAACACCCGCCATCCCGCGGTAATGTGTGTGTATTGCGCAGGGGCATAGTCACACGAATAGTTTACATTGATTGAGAACTAATTTGTTTAAAAAGGAGGAGGCTATTGCCGGTAAAGGCAGGTTCACATAATATCATTATGACATAATTTTTTTGATCTAACGAGCATCTGGTTTGGCGATGCAAAAACGGACTGTATCTACGTCGTGTTTATTGTTTTTTTCTTCTTCCAATTAGCCTACTATGTTAAAAAAAAACGACGAAAACATGTTACTTGTTCAATTAATAAACAGTTTGTTTGATGACAAATCGCTAAAGATGAAATTTGGCCTCCCTTTCTGTCATTGTGAGTGTGCGTTTTTTTTTTTTTTTTTTTACGATATTCGACTTTTGCTCCTATATTGTCGAATGGCATTTTTGGCAGAAATTTACATCCCTACGCGAGGCGAACTATTCTCAAAGACTTACTTTTAGTCATTACTTGGGTAGCGCACATATTTTGAATGCCTCCGGCAGAATTCAAATGAGCCATTTTAATCTAGATTAATTCCAAGATTACAGTGAGATTAATCTAGATTAAAAAAATTAATCTATGCCAACCTCTAGTATAAACCAAATATTCCATGTAGGGCTGTCACGATGTTTTACAAGTTAGTCATCTAAATTTTTTTCATAATTGTTTTTTCAACAATCAAAAAAGTAAGTTACATAAAAAGGTAGATTGGTCTATTTTGAATCTGAAAGGTAAGACTGATTAGACATAATTAATTGCTAGTAGTCAGACTAGTTCTTAAAGCAGCACTATGTAGTTTTTCAAACTTCATAATATATTTCCAAGACCCTAGAGATGGTACATCAACTTACAACAGGTTAAATGACATGTCTGCCATAGCCTGAAAGTGGTATCGCTTTTACTGGCACTATGTAACTTCGGGTTTCGGGTAGTAACCCGAGCACAAAAAGAACTACAAAATTTGACTGCTTCACGGCATACCTCACTCCCCCCCCCCCCACTTCCTCAAATTCTGACGTGAGAGCCCAACTAGCGTTTTATTGCCGTCTGTATGTTGTTTTCATGGCCGAAGCAACAACTAAAAGGAAGAAGGCAAAGGTTTTGTCAGAGGAGACTAAAAAAAGAAAAAGGGAGAGTGACAAAATAAAAGCCCGGACGAGGATCAATATTGGTCCAGCATTCGCTCACTGGCGTGAGCTAAAGGAGGAGGAGGGGTGCCCGACCGATGCTGAGCTGGCCGTCATGCTGTTGGACTAGTAAATATATTGCTTGCATACTATCTTAATTTTTTCGAATTTGTTGTCTGCCTGGCCATGTTACGAAATCTATCTGGTCCTCCATTTACCTTCATGATAGTCATGTTTGTTTATTTATTTTTCTGGTGAAAGTGTCTTGCCTCAGGCTATAATGCAAATCGATTTTTCAAATTTGCAGATTCATCTATGGTAGCTTGATATTATAATATTGACAATATATGGCTATTACCTACCACACAAACATTGAATTGAATTAGCATATTCATTATGTAAAACAGAAGCCAATAGGCTTATATAATGACACTGGCTTGTAAACGTGAGCAACGCGATCTTTTGGCGTTTAAAAACAAAACAAAAAAAAAACCCATGAAATTATATTCATATGACATGCTAAAATATATACCAATGTACCTGGGATGAAGACATTTCACACGCAACGCTGGCAGTCTGCCCAAGACGTGAGAACTCGCGAGAACTCAAGACGGTATCGGCTTGTCAACAAATGCACGTGTATCCCCCATCGGTATCCCCTGGTGTAACCATCACAGATTTTGTAGGGGGACCAACTGTAGGGGGACCCCGAGAGCAAAAACTACATAGTGCTGCTTTAAGACAGTCTTAACTTAGAGGCTATGTTTCTGCAACTGGTCAATCTTACATAAATTAAATGCAATAGATAAACTTTTAAAAGGATTTCAAACAACTTACATCCAGCTCGAGGGAAAGTCTCTGCAGCAGAGTCAGGCTTTGTAAATGTGTTTCTCTGTTGATTTTCTTTGTGTAACGGGTCTTTTATTGAGTGAGCTGTGCTTTGCAAACGCGTGTAAATGCTGGGATAATGCTTCAATATCTCATCAAGGCTTTTCTTCGATAACACATACAGCTCACAGTTTATTGCAGCCCTGAAAAACACATGGGGAAAATTAATAAGCTACACATACAGCAAATTTTTTCATTATATATCTAGTTTATGTCCATTGTACATTTAGCATTTCCTTAAACCTAGTGTCTAACTAGCCAATTTTCAGTTGTAGGCTTCGTTTACATCGTTTCTGGGAGAATCAATAAGAGTCTGTGCACACAGCCACACTTCTCAGCGGGAAGCATTAACAGCCCCAGGTACTCAACTTCTTGATTAAGTTTAAAGACATAAAAATGTCTTTGTTATCGTTTGTAGTGATTGGTACTCATGTCACCGCTGACGTTGTGATTTTTTAATCGCACGTCAGTTTAAGGTGTGGTTATTAATAATTCATTACATTTATATAGCGCTTTTCTCTGCACTCAAAGCGCTATACATAGAAGGGGGAATCTCCTCAACCACCACCAATGTGCGCATCACCTAGATGATGCGACGGCAGCCATATTGCGCCAGAACGCCCACCACACACCGGCTTATTGGTGGAGAGGAGACAGAGTGATGAAGCCAATTAGTGTATATAATGTATATATGGGGATGATTAAGAGGCCATGATGGACAGAGGCTGCTGGGCAAATTTGGCCAGGATGCCGGGGTTACACACCTACTCTTTCGAAGGACATCCTGTTTTTATTTTTGTGACCACAGAGAGTCAGGATCTCGGTTTAACGTCTCATCCGAAGGACGCGTCATTATGACCACTTCCCCCCTCTCTTAGTTCAGTGCACCAGTTAAGGATGTTTACCTTGGCAGTATGAGAACACTCCCAACAGGAGCCTGTTCAATCATTTAGAAATTTATGAAAAGGGAGATCGTTGACCTGTAGAGCTTCTTACTGTATTATTAACACAAGGAAGACATACGTGTAATAAAATAAATTTTATTAACAAAATATAACGAGAATAACTAAAACAAATACTAAATTAATGTCATGAAGGAATAAACTGCATTAGAGGCATAAAATACAATTGATTAAATTGAGTGTGGCTATGGAAGAGTTACGTTATCTTAAGGAAAGATAAACTGCATTTCTCTGAAACTAATAAGGTGAAGAACTACTACTTAATAACAACTAATGTTTTTTTTTTGTGTTAACTAGCATCAGCTATATTACCTCTAATGAATAATATAAAATCATATACTGATAATATACAACAATGCCAAGGTCTCTGGAAAGAGGTTTCTCATTGGCATAAAGCACACAGTTAAGGCCCGGGTATATTTAATTTTCCGTCTTATGCTCCATCTCGTGCACAGTTGAGCATGCAAGCCTTTCAAAGTATACTCCTTTGTCTGTGCGTGTGGAAAGATGTGTTCGGCGCGTGCACTATAAATCTCATTACTCCAAACATACCAACATACTCTATGTACCACTAACTAACTAACTAACTAACTAACTAACTAACTAACATGAAATAAATAAAGGCAATACTAACCTTACTGTGGCAGGTCTTGGTTCTCCTAAGAGCAAACCTCTCTCACCAAAATAATGGCCAGGTTTTAGTTTGAAAAGAACTGCTGATTCATCATTTGATAAAACCCCCACTTCTCCCTTTTGGATGAAATACATCTAAAAAAACAAAAACAAAAACAAAGTGCAATTTTTAAACATAATCATAAGCATGCTCTGTAACACTTTCAGTCTCATATTAAGGCCAGTCAAAATTTTTTATATAAAATGCAATTTTTCAGATGCACGTTTCCAATGGTCTTGATCTAAGGGAGTTCAACTTGACACTATGAACATAACAGCAATCAGAGGTAAACGTCTCACAGTGGTCTTCGCCTTGGTTTAACGGTAAGCACTTGGAGCCTGAGAGTCACCCAGAGAAAATATCAATAATATCAAAAGTCTAATATCAATTCCAGTCCACAAGTCTCCTTTAACTTTTCATAATGCTTGCAAGAAATTAACTCAAAATGACCTCCTGCAAAATTTTGTATGACATTAAACATTAGGGGAAAAGGTCATCATTTTACATGTATATTTATACATAGAAATCAAAGTTCTGTGGCTCTATAGATCTACAGTACCTACCTATGTATTTACATTTATGCCCTTCATAAATAGTAATAGTATTAATGATAATAACCTCTGATCCAATGTCATCTTGCTTATATATGATGTCACCGGTTCTGTACAGGGATTGCGACATACTTCTGGCTAATAAGCGAATGAAGCATCCATCAGATTCTAATTGCTCCAGACACTCCTTTGTTAAGATCTTCTCAAAAAATGGCCCCTGCAAACAACACCTTGTAAGTCAGAGTGTTTTAGCTTATTAAAATAATCAGCCAATTCAACATGCATTTAATTCTAAACAAAAATTAAAAATAGCAACACATGAACAAGATCAAGCAAATTGAGCTGTCAATCATGTTATTACATTGAGTTTCCCAGCTTTGGTGATTGCCACATTAGACAAAAGACATGTCTCAGACTTGTGTGTTGACTTCCTCAGGATCTTAAGACCAAACAGCTAGAAAAAGAGATGATGCATTTACAGAATTAATGTGGCATTCTTCAGTAATTGTTACATCAGTAATAGCCAAGAAAACATTTTACCTTTGCTATAAAATCAGCATAAAGAACTGTTGTAATATCACTGACTAGTGAAGAGGGCAAATACTGAGTCAGTTTATCCTGATCGAATCCTTTTGTGTGCATCCATCGGAATGTGTAAAATCCAATTACTCGGTCATATAAAGCCCCAGTAATCTTGTGGCTCTTAAAAAAGGGTGAAAATTAGTTAATAAAAAACACGTTACACTAACATTCCGAGATATCATTTGGAAGAATTTCATTCGCCTACAATGAATTACATTGATCAAAAGTTACTCCAAAGGCATTTATAATGTAACAAATTGTGACCCGTCACAGAAACCAGGGACACAAGTCGGCAGCACAACTTTCGAGGAAAATGAGAAAGAAGAGTTTTTTTTCAAAATTGGTGAATTTCAATTTTTTGCAGAATCTGTTAATTGAAATCACGAAGAAGCCTCTCCATGTTTGAGATAGCAGTATTGGTATATTTAAAAGCTTACATTTTGAGGTTGAAATCGGCTTGTTTTCGGAGATTCTAGCATGCAGTAAGGGCGTGGCGTGTCATTGTCTGTGTGTATTTCCATACTGAATAACCCGGCGCTTTTGCCCCCGCCCTCCAAGTCAACCGCATGGCTACTTATTATGCTGTGCTCTGGCCGGGTCTATCTGATATCAAAATTCAATGAAGATGGATGCCGCAAAGATTGTTGCAGACGAGCTGAACCGTGGCACTTACACCGAAAAGTTTTCGCCGCACTTGGTGGGCTCGGGAAACTGAACCGGAGGTATTGGCGTGGCGCGCACGCCCTCAGTGCTTGAATACGGCGGCTCGGCTCGCCGACAGCGGTGGCTAGCTGTTTCATATGTGACCTCCCGATTGCTTTGAATGGGGAACGTTTTGTGAACAGATAACAGAGTTAATGGCTGGCAACAATCTCCATAGAACATGAAATGGCACAGAGAATCGAAATAGAGGATGCAGTTAAGACCTTTGCTGTGATGAAGGCCTGCCGTGCGCGTTTCTGAAATGTAAGTTAAGCTTCATTTGCTCTTTAGTCGTTATTTAAGATGCTGAACCTGCTGATGATATAATGTGCTTGCGGCCATTTCATTTGTGTGTGTATACGCACATAAGAAAGTGGTGTAAAGAGATTTGCAACAGTAATTTGAGGAGGTGAAATGTGATTATTTGGAAAATTCCTGTCATGACTGCTTAAAGAAAAATGCCAGTAGGCATTTGCCTCCTGCATAAACTTTAATATTGTTGACATTTTGGGCACACGCGCTATTTGCGTTATACAGTATGTAGGCCTATGGCTTATTGGTCTTTGTGTGTTGTTGCTGGTTTTGCGTTATATGTATATGGCATATTGGTCTTTGTGTGTTGTTGCTGGTTTTGCGTTATATGTAGGCTATATGGCATATTGGTCTTTGTGTGTTGCTGCTGGTACGTTGCAAAAAGAGGGGCAGCACAATTGTTTTTCGCCTAGTGCGGCAGAAGTGTACTCATTCGAAGTGCAAAAAAGCTGTAAAGCACAGGGGGGAGCTTTACAGGGGGTATGGCTGATCTAAATGAGATGTAAATGAGCCCTATTGTCACTCCCAGCAGCAGAGACAGGTGAGAACTGCACAATCTTTAGAGGTCGTTTTCTCATCTTTGAGCTTTTTTAAGTGCCTATCTTCAAATGGCCACAACTTCTCCAAATATTATCAGATTTCCACATGTTACACATCGTTGGAAAGCTGGGAGACTACACTTTCAAAATCTATGAATAACTCAAAATGCCCCAGAACCGACTTGTGTCCCTAGTTTCCGTGACCGGTCACAATTACTATTTCCATTTTAAATAAATACTGTATTCAGAATCTCTGTTCATCAAAGAATCCCGTGCAGCATGGATGTGTTTCTGTTTAGCAATTTTTAAACCGAAATACGACTTGAAAATGAACAGTGATTTGCTAGAAATGCACATGGCATACACGGCATTCTTTAAACAGCACAATCATTTTCATCATTGATTATAATAAGAATGTTCCTAAGTGACCAAAAAAGCACATCAGAAGCATCTCTTAAAGATTATTAACACATATTGTTCTAAATAGATTGGATCAATGATTGCTGGTTACATTACATTACATTGCATTAAAGCAAAAAACAAAAACAAAAAATCAGAAAAAGACTTTCAAACAGTACTTTATAATAACAGTAATTTACAATATTACTGTTTTTGATTGTATTTTAATTAAATAATACATTAGTTATCAATAAAAGGAATTTCTTTTATCCATATTTCAATTTCTTTTTTGTATCTTTAATAAACAGACTCTGGGTGAAAATAAATACCTTCAAGAACAATTTCATGCTGTCAGTTTTCTCTGTATAAGCAGCTCTCATAGCATCTGTGTTCGCCAGCATAGCAGTTACAGTGCTTGATAACCAGCCACAAAACAGTGTCGCAGCAATCATGAGGAAGATCATCAGAACTTTCTGAAAATGTTGTTTATGCACAATGAAAAGTCAGTAGCTGGAGATGCATAAAGAAAACAAGTCTCTATACATGAATATGACAAAGAAAAATAAAGAGGCTTAAATTTCAAAAAGAGTGAATTCAAGTCTGACAGTTAACTTTTAGCATTATAACTAAATCTCAATTTGTCTCACTCTACTAAATGGCAGAATATTACAAAACCTGGTTCCCTTTCGAACGGTCACTTCGTATTGCGTAGCTATAGGCAAAAAAGGATATGAGTCGTTACCGCCCCTCGAAGAGGCGTTGGCCGCTCATCTCTGCCCGAACACAGCTGCTAGCTGGCGAACTAGAGATGTTCATCCCAACAAGCCGTGTCATAGCACTTCAGCCCTCGCTGGACGCGCGTATTCCGCCTCCGGTCAGGTTGCATCGGCCCTGCACACGATGGCCGTGCTGCAGGTTTACCAGGCCAAACTCCTCCGGTCTATGGACGAGGCTGGCCCGGACCCTGAGGCCTTTCGGGACCTTCGAAGCGCCACGGACCTGGCCTTGAGAGCTACCAAGGCCACAGCGCAGGCTATCAGGAGGAATATGGCGAGTTTGGTCGTGCTCGAGCGCCACCTCTGGCTTACCCTCACTGACATTAAGGACGCGGAGAGAACAAAGTTCCTCGATGCCCAAGTATCCAGCACCGGCCTCTTCGGCCCGGCAGTGAAGTGGTTCTCGGAGAGATACACCGAGGCACAGAAAGCGTCCCAGGCCATGCGTCACTTCCTGCCTAAACGCTCTAGCTCGGCGTCGAGTGCTCACAAGCCCGCGAAACAGGCCTCTCAGCCCCGCCCTGCGGCTGATGCCCAGCGCCAGCCGAGAGCAACCAAGCGCTTCCCCGACGCCAAGGCCCCAGACCAAGAGCCGCGCCCCACACAGCGCCGCCAAAGTAGTCCTAGCATGCAGGGGAAAGAGAGAGGGCACGGGTCCCGCACTCGCCGGACCACCCTCAAAGAAAGCCAACAAAACTTCCCACAGCCCCCTGTTCAATTCAGGCGGCTGGGGATTTTATTACTGCACACAGGCCCGCCACAGTAAGCGCGTTCTTGCAAACAAACGCCGTTTTCACGGCGACCCATATAAAGCAAAAAAAGAGTATGTTTCACAAACAACACAACGCGTGGGTTCACGGTCCCCCTTCACTAGGCGGCCCCTCCCCTGTTGTAACACTGACTTCCCCACACGCAAATGCTTGTACAGTCAGTCCAATACTCAATGTATGCACAAATCACAATATAAGGGTATCAGGTCCCCCTACATAAGGCGACCAGCCCCAATCTGTGTGTCAAGCCCTAGCCACAAGGGTTCTAGCCTGGCAAGCCATCCCTGGTGTGTCGAGTTGGGTCATAAACACTATAAAGCGAGGTTACTCGCTCCAATTCGCTCGCAGACCCCCTAAATTTCAGGCGGTTCTCGAGACTTCGGTGAGAAGCAACGTGGGTCACGTGCTTCGCACCGAAGTACAAAATCTATTAGCAAAAGGGGCAATAGAATTAGTCCCCCCCGCGCTAAAACATATGGGTTTTTGGTTTGTCACAATGGATCTGAAAGACGCTTACTTTCACATTCAAATAAACCCTCGTCACAGGCCATTCTTGAGATTCGCCTTCGAGGGCCAGGCTTATCAATACACCGTTCTGCCGTTCGGTCTATCGTTGGCCCCCCGTACATTCACGAAGTGTGTGGATGCAGCGCTTTCTCCTCTGAGACATCAGGGAGTGCGTGTGTTAAATTATCTCGACGACTGGCTGGTGCTGGCACAGTCGAGAATCGAGCTATTAGCTCACAGGGATTTGATTCTCGTCCATCTCAAATGCCTGGGTTTCACAATCAATGTTTCAAAAAGCAAACTAACCCCCAGCCAGAGCGTGATCTTTCTGGGCACAGTTTTAGACTCGAGAGCTATTACAGCGCGACTCACACCAGAGCGCGCGCTCTCAGTGCGAGCGCTTGCAGGCACTTTCAGAGCACGCGAGCACGCGCCACTGAAGAAATTTCAGAAATTGCTTGGTCTCATGGCAGCAGCATCGCCAGTACTCCACTTGGGATTACTGCGAATGCACCCACTGCAGCATTGGCTGAAACGTTGTGTGCCAACTCATGCATGGCAGTCAGGCAATTTGCGCGTTATGGTAAATCACGGTTGTTTAAGAAACCTGATTCCCTGGCGGCCTCAGAACTGGTACCACGTGGGGGTGACAATGGGAACAATTTCCAGGAGGAAAGTGGTTCTTACAGATGCGTCCAACCTGGGTTGGGGAGCGCTGCACGAGGGCATGCCTGCATCCGGCCTCTGGTCGAGCACGGAGCAGAGCTTACATATCAATTGTCTGGAGATGAAAGCAGTTGGATTGGCCCTGAAGGCATTTCTGTCGAACCTCAGAGGTCACCACGTTTTAGTCCGCACAGACAATATGTCAGTGGTGGCCTACATAAATCGCCAGGGGGGCATCAGGTCAGGAAAGCAGCGCATATACCGGGCGTCCAGAATGTGGGCACGGATATGCTTTCACGGGGCAACACTCCCCTCGGCGAGTGGTCCCTGAACCCACAGACGGTCAGTCTGATATGGAAGGTGTTTGGCGAGGCCGAAGTCGACCTGTTCGCCTCGAGAATCAACACCCACTGCAAATTGTTCTTCTCGAAGGACAGGGACGCCCTGGCCCATGTCTGACCCAACCGTCCCCTTTATGCCTTTCCCCCCGTCTCGATGATTCCACAAGTCATCAAACGGGTCAGATAGAGCGGGTGCCCAGTCCTTCTGGTGGCCCCTCTCTGGAAAACCAGACCGTGGTTCCCGGAACTGGTTCAGTTATCGGAAGCAATCCCATGGCCTGTCCCACTGAGGAAAGACCTCCTCACACAGGCGAACTGGACATTGTGGCATCCGAGACCCGATTTATGGGCCCTCCATGTTTGGACCCTCAACGGGTACCCAAAGACCTTCCTGAGAAGGTCTTAAGCACTATATCTGAAGCCAGGGCCCCATCGACTCGGCGCCTTTATGCTTCGAAATGGTCAGGTTTTTCCAGCTGGTGTTCGAAAAATCAGGCTGACCCAGAGTCATGTGAGATATCTGTGGTTCTCTCATTCTTACAGGAGCTGCTGGATGCTGGTCGCTCCCCGTCCACGCTCAAAGTGTATGTGGCAGCCATAGCAGCACATCATGTTCTGGTGGCTGGCCAGTCACTGGGAAGAAACGACCTGGTCGTGAGATTCCTTAAAGGTGCTAGGAGAATGAACCCCTCCAGACCTCCATCTGTGCCGTCTTGGGACCTCTCCACGGTCCTGGGGGCTCTGAAAGGTCTGCCTTTCGAACCGCTCCAATCGGTTGATCTAAAACCCCTCTTGCTGAACACCGCTCTCCTTATGCCGTTGGCATCTATCAAGCGAGTGGGAGATCTGCAGGCGCTCTCTGCGAGCCCTGCATGTTTGGAGTTGGGTCCAGATGACTCCAGAGTCATCCTCAAGCCCAGACATGGTTACGTTCCTAAAGTGCTCTCAACACCGTTCAGAGCACAGGTGGTGACGTTATCAGCCCTCCCTCCTTCTGCAGAGGATGGAGAGGTTAATCTTCTCTGCCCTGTCAGAGCGCTGAGAATCTATCTGGAGCGTTCTGCGTCTTTTAGACAATCAGAACAGCTTTTTGTCTGCTTTGGTGGTAGATCCAAGGGGGATCCAGTCAATAAGCAAAGACTGTCTAGATGGATAGTGGATGCTATTTCTATGGCTTGTACCGCAGCGGGTCAAGTTTGCCCTATAGGCATCAAGGCCCATTCGACCAGAGGTATGGCCTCGTCATGGGCTTGGTCATTCGGCATTCCCATTAGTGATATTTGTGATGTGGCCGGCTGGTCCTCGCCTTCCACATTTATGAGTTTTTATGATATGGAAGTGCCTTCCCTGCAGGCGAAGGTGCTTTCGGTATGATTAAGACCCGTCGGTGGCCGGTCTTGTCATATATTACTGTGCACAATCACATTCACATATATATATAAAACCCGTTGCAGTCCGGTTATATTTAATGCATAAACCCGCTGTTGCTGGTTATATTTACATATATAAAACCCGCTTTTGGCCGGTTATATGACATATATAAAACCCGCTTTGCCGGTTATATTCCATACATATATAAACCCGCTTTGGCCGGTTATAATTCCATATATAAACCCACTTGACTGGTTATATGTTCGTATACTAATAACCCCGACAGTGTCTGGGTTCAATGGTGTAGTATATTGGGTTATTTCTAACTGATGTATTCTATTTTAGACCTGACGGTGTCTGGTCTATTTATACATAATTATGCGGTTATGGCTTGTTCTGTATGCTCAGGGGTCCTGAGTTACAGTGGCAGCCAGTTACTCAGTGCGGCGTTTTGCATGGCGTCCCCACTGCGTATAGCTACGCAATACGAAGTGACCGTTCGAAAGGGAACTACTCGGTTACTCCCGTAACCTCAGTTCCCTGAGTTAGGGAACGAGTATTGCGTAGCCAGCCGCACTATGGTAGCATGGCAAGTTGTCGCTCGCTTCAGTCGTTAAACCTGCTATAATGGCGAATTCGGGGAGTGGCGAGTTCTCATTGGTCGCACGTCAGAGGCGCCCGCGCCATTGAATGTGCAGTTGCCACAGCGCAGCATATGAGCGAGCCAGACGCTCATGTTCTAGCTGTGCAGCTGCAAATGCACTTTACATAAAGGCTTCAGTAAATCGAGGAAAAGGAGTTTCCCCACTGCGTATAGCTACGCAATACTCGTTCCCTAACTCAGGGAACTGAGGTTACGCGAGTAACTGAGTAGTTCTATTTCTTCTCAAAATGGAAGAGAAAAATAGCAAAACAAAGCTTATGATTGTTTTTAACCATCTCTCCTTCCAATTATCATTACGTAAGAAAGAAAGAAAGAAAGAAAGAGAGAAAGGGGAAGGGATTTATTTTTCTTAAAAAAACTTTAAATGTGTGAAACCTGTCACCTACATGTCTTAGTGAAATTCATCTAATATTTGACTGCTATGATACTTACCGATGAAGTTACATATGGATGGATGTCCCCAAATCCAACACTACACATTGTTGTAGCGACAAAGTACAAGCTCATTAAATACAGCTCCTGGAAAGTAACAGTCACTGAAAGAAAAAATATATAATTTTAAAGCTTTAAATAAACAGATTTATTTTAATTTACTAGAAATATGAAAAATATGATGAATAAAACATTAATTAGTTTCAACAGTCAAAGGTTTGATGAACAGCACGTACCAAAATCAATATTAAAAGAGGTATCCAAGTGTGTCACCCAGGACAATTTTGTACAGTTGAGCTTTATCGTTGGTAATAAATAATTACTTGTGTTTCCATAAAGGTTCCCTATAGGGCATGCACTTGCAAAGATAATACAAGTGCTGAAGTGCACAAAAAGAATGAAATATAAAAATAATTTAAAAAAACAAATGATGTTCGTTCCTGCAGCAATGTCAGCCTGCAAGAATGAAAATACAAAGGGAATGCGATATAACTGTAAAATATGTGGAATCCTGAAGCATGCATAAAGATGCAACGCTTCGTTACTGGAATAAAATCCGTTCTCACTGAATGGTGACATCCAAATCCAACCCACAAGTTCCCAAGGAAAGCAGGTTATGAAATCCATAAAGAACCCGGTTTTGATATAATGATGTGCTGTTTCTAAGGGGTCAACTTTGAGTTCATTGCCTTCATAGAAAGCAACATGCATGCGGAGATACATGTCCACCCAACAAAACAATCCAAGTATGTAACAAACAATCCACAGCTCAATATTGAAGTGTAGAAATGCAAAAAGCAAAGAGGTACTGATGCTGACAGTGACAGCCAAAACACTCCGGAAAAGCTCCCATTGAACATAAAATGAGCAGCTGGGCAAAATGGAAGTCCTGCAAAAAAATGCATAAATGAATAAATAAATAAGTAAATAAATAAATAAATCATATTGCTCAAGCCTGGAAGTACTGCAATGGTTATAAATTAGGGTGCTCAAAATCACTGTAGTCTTTGAGTTAAAATAATTTAACAAAAATGTTTTACTTTACTTATATAATTGTAAGAAAAATACTGATGCTTCCAATTTTTCTTCCTGATGCGAGGACATTATTTTCAGGAAACATATTTAACTGTATCAGTATAATTAAAACACCACAATAGCACTGCATTTACCTCATTAAGAAAAAGGATGGACATGACCACAAGAAGAAATGTACAATGTGCTCCATTAAAGTGCTGTAGAGACAAAAACAAGAATAGTTCATCAACACCATTTACTCACACTCATAACAGAATTTTCACTTTCATTTGAACTACTGTATTTCTTTAATAGTTTATCAGTTCAATGCAATGGAATATCAATTAAGCAATGAAGTCAAAATTCTTTCAGATTTTTCTAAACTATTACCGTATTTTCCGCACTATAAGGCGCACTTAAAAGCCTTTAATTTTCTCAAAAAACGACAATGCGCCTTATAATCCGGAGCACCTTATATATGGATCAATTGGTTAATTGGATCAATTGGTTAATAACGCTCCGCGTTATTAAATTCGCCCGCGAACTCGCGCTCGTGTCCATCTTATGGCCGCTCTGTCACACGGCCAGTTCAACCTCGTATAAATCAGGTTATGTGTGTAATTCACGTGCCCGCTCACGAGCGCTCACTCTTACTAACAGACATACGAACAGACACACTGTCCCGGGCGCTACTTGCGCGTCACAGAATGTTCATAAAGCGTTCCCCGTTCACAGTTACCGGGTCGTCTCATTCAAAACAGCCAGCTGTAGCTGTCAGCGAGCCGCCGCACATGAATACTCGTATGAGTCAGGCTGCGAATGTAAGTTACGTGCCCACCCCAGCGCGCTCACGCTTACTAATAAACGCCTCGCCTCCGGCGCCGCGCAATCGCTACATTCCCTTTGGCACATCTAGTGGATGCATAACGCAAACCCAGTCAAACGTTTGACTGCAGTATCTTATGCGCCTTATAATCCGGTGCGCCCTATATACAGTTAATGTTCTAAAAGAGGTCATTCATTGAAGGTGCGCCTTATAATCCGGTGCGCCTTATAGTGCGGAAAATACGGTAACGACTGTTTGGACCTGTAAATTAGATAGATTAAAACAACAAATAATGAAATTATTGCTTTGTAGTTAAAGTGGTTTTGCTTTTCCAGCATAGTTATATTTGAAAGCTAAATGGACTGTTCAAATAAAGCAATAAATTGCAACAGGCCAGGAAGTAACTTTGCCTAGTTTTGACGTAAAAGGGCACTATGTGATGTGTTAATGAAAAGGACAATTACATTACATTTTATGAACTGTATCATTCACATTAAAAGCAAGTCATTAAAAGTTGTACATGATGGCACTGTATACATTTTCATATCACCAAAATAACTTTCTGCTTACTTCGGCCTCTGTCTGAACAGTTTAATTTGAATGGTTTCCTCTTCTGATCCAGCATACATGGGAATGTTTCCAAAGTCCTCCACATCTAGAAAGATATTTATATGTAAATTCTCAGTAGGTAAAATAATCTAATGCTTCTGCTTCGGTTGGTTTTAAATAAGGTAATACTTTATGTGGCAAGGGGGGCGTGGTTTTGCGAAGTCTGTAGCCGGAGAGAAAGGAGGGAGCCGCGCGGTAAGTAGGTTAAGTGCAGATGATGAACACCTGTGTCTGATTGCAGTGATTGCTGTGGAGAGACCGCATGTAAGCCGTGGGAGCGAGAGAGCGAGAGAGAGAAGGACTCGGGACTCGTACCCCTCCGACGAACTGAGAGCTGATCGTCTACAGCGAACTGAGAGCTGATACAGCGGGAAGAGTTTGTTTAAAGTGGACTGAGAGCTGATACAGTGGAAAGAGTGTTCGTCTGAGTGAACTGCCAGCTGATTCAGCGGGAAGAGTGTTCTGTGAACATTGTTGTAGCCAAGGCTAAGGTGAAGGCGCATGTGGCGCAACTTTTGTTTTCTTTTTGACATTTTGAGTTAATAAAGTACGAGTCCCAGTCACACCGACCCTGTCTTCTTCCTTCCATACATCGAACCTTACCACACTTTACAATAAGGTTTCAATGGTTAAAAATGAGTTAAATACTTAAGTTAACAAACTAAGAATGAACAATACTTTTATGGTATTTATTCATCTTAGTTAACTTCAGCATTTACTAATACATTATTAAAATCAAATGTATTTGTTAATATTAGTTAATGCACTGTGAACTAACATGAACAACTGTATTTGTATAAACTAACATTAACAAAGATTAATCAATAATGTAACAAATGTTACATTGTTAGTTAATACATTAAATAATGTTAACAAATGAGACCTTATTGTAAAGTGTTACCCAAAATCCTTACAGCCTTTTCAAACCAAAAACAGAATGGATATTTGTAAGGCTGAATAAAAACAAATTCATTCCAATTCAATAGGTGGTGCTGACACTGACCAATGTACTTTCAGCTGGTCTGCCATCCAACTCACAAATGACAGGTAGAACACAGTCAAACAGCTTTGCAAGAGAAACAGGGTGCAGAAAAAGCTCAAGACTTTGTCTAATGTTAGTAATAAAAACAAACCTATTCTGAGATAGATCATAATTGTAATCTGTTCTACAAGTGCATCCAAGTGTCAACATGAATGCTTTAACGAGAGATTAAATATGATGAATACACTAAAAAATGCTGGATTATTTTTTTCTACCCAAATGCTGGGTTGAGACAGTTGGCTTTTTTGGGGTTATTTGGTTGGGTTAGTGGATCAAACTCACTGACAGTTGAAACAATACAACATTCCCCCAGCCGCCATCCGACACAACAACCCAGCTGTTGAGTTATACAGAACGGTGGCTTTCTGCATCTTCGTCAGGAAAGAGTAGTTCTCAACTGTGCCAAATTGGTGCATTTATTCAGTAAAATAAAGGTTTGTATACAATTTACCTAGTCTATAAAGACTTTATTGAGCTCTAAGTAAATATTTTATGCAGCACAACATACAGAGATGAAATGTCAGTCAGCTAAATGTGCCATCGTTTCGCATGATGGAAAGGCCTTTTTCTCATTTCTGTACCTTACGGCACTCCTCTACTTTTCGCCATGCCCATTACTCTGACCTGCGAACAAACCGGAATGAAAGTTATTCAAAACTTTTTGCATTTATTACAGGTTTTCAGTCTTAGAAAAAAGCTAAATATGGTCAAATTTGTTCTTAAATGTAAGTTGTTAAAGCTTGTGAAATTTGTAATATGTACCCCGACTGAAAACTGTTTTTAAAAGAAAACCCACCACTTCAGGTCGACTTTGCACTGGAGCCAGCCTTTTTTTTTTCTGCGGGAATGCAATATCCGATCTGTTTTCCACATACAGAAGCCACTTGATGTGGACAGGTGTAAACGCACCGTGTCCTGATTGGCTTATGATCCGATCTGCTTGATCAGATTACGGGGATCGCATGTTACTGCCAAGTGTAAACACAGCCCTCGACTCCCTCCGAACCTGGACACGCTGATCGGATAACATTCCGATCAGAAGTGCGTTTACACTTGTCTTTTCAATGTGTATGTGGACAACATCCGGATACAGGTCGCAAACTGCTCCGAGTCAAGGTTGAGGATCCAAATGCAGTTTATTAGAGTAATCCAGAATCGTAATCAAACAAAGGCAGAGTCAAGCACAGGAAGGCAGTCCAAACACACAAACAAACAAACTGACAGGGGTCAGAGGCAAAAATCCAAGAACCAAGAGACAATGAAACCAGGGAGAATGCTCAGAAATGCAGCCCAACAACATACAAAACTTCAAAGTGAGTGAATGAGAAAACCAGGCTTATATGGGGTGAGCTAAACAAGACAATGAGACACAGGTGAATATGATAATGGATGAAGAGTCCGGGAATGAGTTATGGGACATGTAGTTTATTAGGGAATGACAATAGTCTGATGTGAAGTGCCCTCTGGTGGCTCTCAAGGGCACTCCAGCTGATGACCGTTACAATGCCAAGTGTAAAAATTCGAGACACTCCCGAAATCTAAGCTGTTGTCCCGAATCCCGAATCCGGCCTTAATTGTCATGAAAATTATACTAAAGCAAAATCTTAAGTAGTTATTGTCTGATAAAACATTAAAAACTGTTCATGGAGATTGAGTCGTCCAGCATCTTTTTTGTTTCTTTTTTTGAAGTTTTACAAAGATACCGTGGGAGCGAATTTAGATATGCATTGATAAGCTAATTTTCATTCATTTGTTTTGTTGACATGGCTGGTGTACCGGAACCCCAACACGCCGCTTTTTTGTGGCAGACTAAAGACTAATGACAGACTGTTGATCTTTGGATAAAAATATGCTTGGTTCAGGTTTGAAATTCATTATCCTTTATTATAGGCTATATAGTCTAATATCATAGAAGGCCTACCCATAAACACCTCCCCTCCCCCCAGGATCGTATTTTGCATACATTACATACTTCTAGTGGAGAAAGAAATGAGGGGGTGAGAGGTTTACATTTCCAATAAAACATTTTTACCCCCCAATAAGGGCCATCCTAATGTACACATATTATATAAAAATAAAAAACAAATCTGATTTTTTAATTAAAGGATAATATGACACCAGGTACTAAAACTGGCTGTCAACAAACATTTATTTTGTTTTAAAATAAGGTGCATGAAATTAAATTATTTAACCTATAGCCTTCTCAGACCAGTTACAGTATTTATGTTTGGTTTTAGTCATCATTTTTGTCTTATGAATAAAAGAAACTTTTTTTGTCAATATTTCATCGTCAAATACTTTGAAAATTTTACTCTAAAATGGCATCTACTTTTAGTCAAGCAATTTTTTAGTTGTCAAAAAGTGTGAAATCAAATCAAATATTCAAACATTTTATATATAAAGAGTACACTGCTGTAATCCAATGTTTTGTTATATGTGTATTTAGTTATTATTCAGTGTTATGGGAAGAGCATATTCACTAGAGGAAAGAGGAACAACAAGAACAGAAAAAAAAGAAAAGAGACAGACAGAAACACAAAAATTACATCTGACATATAGCACCACAACATTAGATGAAATCAAATGCAAATTAAATGAACACATTAAATCTCTCAAGAACTCAGCAGAGTCTGATTAAATAACTCCAAGAACAGCAATACCAGCTTCACTTATTACAAACCAGTTTGTGTTTCTTTCATACCGCTACAAAAGTTTATATACATTTTTATTAATAATAAAAATAATAAGGAATACTAATAATTAACAACGGTTAACTTCAAGATAATGTTGTTTTATTGAAATTTTCATAAATCACTATTATGGTGATTAGTGTTTCCTTCAGTTGGGCTCTTGAACCTTGACTTACATTAGTTTTTCCCTGACTGCTGTTAACACTGTTTAAGAAACATTTGTTGTTGCAAAGCATGATATTGGCTACATTGTAATGATGACATGATCTTCATGAGGTGGCTTAATTCACTGATCTCATCCTTATCCAGAAATGCTGCAGCAATTAGTTATTTTGACGGATTTAAAAAACGTGCATAAATGCTTTGAACTACTGTATAATTCAGACACACACAATCAGCAGTGACACAAATCAACAATCAGCATATGAAACAAAACAATAGTAACAATTAAAGGTGGGGTATGTGATTCTCTTTTTTGTCCATTTTTTCAAAATAACTTGAAATCGTATTCCTAACCCACTTACAGCCACTGAGTTAAAAGCACTGAAATGAAAATTAAGCAATTTAATCATCTGTGGAACGGGCAGGACTCAAAAAACTCCAGCCAATCATTTCAAAGACCACCTAGAATCATTGGACAGTAAGTTCGTCAATCAAACGGTCATACCACATACCCCTCCTCCCAGCGCGCGTGACCCCCTTCGTGCGTATGCTCAAAGCCCGTGACGCACGCGCATCTCGTCAGTAAAGCCGGTTCCATGATTAGTAGTAAATCGTCATCACAATCTCTCGCGCATCTGAGTTTTCGCTCGTGCATGATTGCGCGTCCATGTTCTTCGAATGGGTGGAGTCAGGGCCAGCGTTGGAGGAAAGAAGCTAGGACCATTTGAATTGTGTATTTTCAAAATCTGCCGGTCGTTTTCCAAATCACATACCCCACCTTTAACAAAAAAATATATGCTGCAATACATGCTGGGTATTAGGCTTGTTACGATGGTTGGTGTTACACAATGTTTAGTCGCAACAACGGTTTCATCACTTGCCCACCGCGTTAAGTCCTGCCTATTACACACACACACACACACACGACCCACAGAAAAGACGCGCGTCAGTATCGAGATCTCTTTCGGGATTGAACAAACCATAACACACACAAATTATGCCAAAATGTCCGTTTTGTCGAGTGTCCTCATAAGAACACTCTTAAATTATTTAAATAAAGTCTTAAATGAACACGCTGACAGACAGGACCGAGCAGGTAATATTTAATATGAAACAAAGTCTCAACTTTCAAATTTGGTCAGAAAATAAAACAATAAATAGGCCTACCGTTTTGTGGCTCTTTAATGTGTCGTGACAGATTGCCTCAGTAAAAGCCAGGTTCAAATCCACCGACGTTAATCTACTAACTCTCCTGACTGCTTTGTCGGACAGAAATGGTGGATTTTGATTGGTCAGATCGCATGTCAATCAAACTCCTTGCGGAGGATGAATTGACGGTAATTTAAAAGTGAAAGTGGAGTGCACACTGCCGCACCATCTTTTTATAAGCGATGTAAAAAAAATGTAGTTTCGTTTTCAAATTAGCGCCAATTCAAGGGACAATAACAAAACAGTGCTGCTCCACACGACCGCACCATTATGCATGCCCGTGCAAACGTGCGCATATTACGTTTGCCTTTAAATTAGCGATTTAAAAGCCCGATACCGGTAATACCGGTGTGTCACAAGTCGATTAACCGGTGGGAAAATATCGTCACCGTCACATCCCTACTGGGTATCAGCATAGTACAAAACACCTCGGTTACGACTGTAACCTCGGTTCCTTGAAGAGGGAACAAGACGTTGCGTCGAGATGACACTATGGGAACGTCTATACCAATGCCACCATAGTGACCATTGCCTGTCTTGTGTGAAATCAGGCAAGCACAACAAAGACAGAATCACCTGGGACCCAGGAGTGAAACCCAAAACTAGGTTGTAAACCCGATGAGTGTGTGTGGAAAGGAACATCACACACCTCTTGTAGGGATACCCCAAATACAAGGCTACAAAGCCACCATACTCCTCCTGCTCCAACGCACCACGGAAGAAACCGTTTTCTTCCTGTGCAGGGAGCTCTAGAGTGATCGTGGCCTCAACAACTTCAGTTGAGAAACCTGAGTCTATGAGTTGAGCCTCGTCAGAGGCCAAACCCACACTTCCATAACTCTGTTCTTCAGAACTCCTGGAAGTACAAACAATCAGGGAAACAATGTACAGATGCAGTAAAGCCACGTCTGCAACTCCATAAGAGCTCCATCACCTCGGGGTGGAGTCTCCCTTCCCTGGGCCTCTGCCCCTGCCTCGACAGGATGTCTGCTCCCTGAATCTGGTGCCCAGGGATGTAGAGCCTGAGCCATCATCACCAGGTGATTAAGTGCCAGGTGAGATGGTGACCCATCCACGGGCACCGAGCGACCATCCATGATCGCTCCCCAGCCCATGAGGCAAGCATCTGTCATAAACGTTAAGCGACGACAATGAGCTCCCAGCACAGGAGCCTGGTACAAGAATCAAGGCTTCTTCCACATAACTAGGGCACGTAAGCATCGCCGCGTGACCCTGATCATGCGAAAGGGGTTGCCCCTCGACGAAACCCTTTGGTCCTGAGCCACCACTACAGGGGTCTCATGTACAACAGGCCAAAAGGTATCACGTTGGACACTGCTGCCATCTGACCCCAATCTCTGAAACTGTTTCACAATGAGTGACTGGCCTAGCTTTATTCTTTTCACAGCCGACAGGATGTACTCTATGCGTGCAGGTGAGAAGTATGCCTGCATCGACATTGAGTCCCAAACCACGCCTAGAAAAGTGGTCCTCTATAGTGGAGAAAGAGCACTCTTTTTGGCGTTTAGTCGTAACCCCAACTCTTTCCTGTGGGTGAGAACGACATCTCGATGCCAAACCGCCAACTGATGCGACTGATCGTGAAAGTGCGGGGTGATAGTGCTAGACTGAATGGAAGAACTCGATATTGGTATGCTTTGCCCCCTGAAAGCAAACCTCAGGAACTTCCTGTGATATGGAAGGATGGAAATGTGGAAGTATGCGTCCTTGAGCTCTATTGTGACAAACCAGTCCTCGGATCTGATCTGTAGCATGATTTGTCTCAGGGTTAAAATTTTTAACTTTAGCTGAATGACTGACTCGTTCAGAACTCTCAGATCCAAAATGGGATGCAAACCCCCGTCCTTCTTTGGAACGATGAAATACCGACTGTAAACCCGGTGCTGCTGAAGGGAGATACATGTTCTATGGCCCCTTTTTCCAACAGGGTTTTCACTTCTTGTTCCATTACCAGAACATGCTTGGGGCCCACCATGGTGGATAGGACCCCCATAAACCTGGGCGGGCGAGACCCGATGATAACCCTTTTCTATGGTCTGCAGGACCCAACGAGAAATATTTGTGAAGTGAATCAATAAAACTGACTTGAAATAAATCTAAATTCTCTTGATAGCTTTGGGTTAGCAAGCATTAGTCACAAATAAAAAAGTATCTAAATTCATTAGCTACAGTAAAGCCCAAAATGATAATATGAAGATCAGCTTAGTCAGATTCACTGATTCATAAAAATAGCAAAGTGTTCAGATTCAGAAGATATATAATGTACGGTAATTTGTAACAAAAAAGCAAAACATAAGAGATTTGTCTCAAAATACTCACAGCATTTTGACTTCTTGGAATATCTACGGCCTTGAAATGTCAATGGGATTTTTTGTGTCTGTACAGCATCAGATTCTTGGTTTTTGCATTGCCTTTTCAATACTTTCTCCGCAGTCCCTATCAATGTCTCACAGCATTTTGGATTTCCTTGGAATTCTTCAATTTGCCTAAAGGATTGACAATTTTCTCATAAAATATTCTTT
Organism: Siphateles boraxobius; assembly: GCF_051911475.1. Classification (NCBI taxonomy): domain Eukaryota; kingdom Metazoa; phylum Chordata; class Actinopteri; order Cypriniformes; family Leuciscidae; genus Siphateles; species Siphateles boraxobius. Next base: position 2,265,087 of record NW_027509222.1, read on the forward strand.
AATGTTACAGAGATTTTACTCTAATATGTAATTTGTTTCTTAGTTTTTAAAACATACCTTTTAAACAGGGGATGTTTCTCAAGAAGTACTCTGACCTTGTAAAAATCAATTACTACAATTTCACAGCATGTCATAGCCTGCACTGTCAATGTGGCAGGTTTTCCAAACAAAAAACTTGCCTGAAAAATGAAAAGAAAAGTTAATTTATTTAAATGATGTACACAAAAAAACTGCTTATGTACACAGTATAATAACCCAGGTACCCTTTCAGTCTGTCACATTCGAAATTACGTCAGAACGGAACTGACAAATTGAAATCTCACCTGAGAGCCCAATCACCTTTGAGTGTAAACTAAACGAGCCAATGGACATTGGCGTGTAAGATTTGCATCGTGGACTCCGCCCCACGAAGAGGGTATATAAGGAGGAGTGCGTGTATTCGCACATTCAAGCTTTCGCTTCGGAGCAGAGCGGTTCTTATTGTTCTGGTCTGCAATCATCAACGTGTTTACTACGAGTTGGGAAAAGCTCTTCATTTTGTTTTTGGTGTGATGGCGCTGCAGTATGATGAGTATGATGCCTAATGTTTTAAAATCTGTTCAGATCTTACACATTTTACACCACATATTGCTTACTGTACAACATATAACATAGAATGTATTATAGGCTACAAAAAAGTAAATGTGCTTTCGGCAAATTCTAAAACACTGGTAGTCTTGGCAGACTTTAGAATAGATAAAATAGAATAGATAAAGGCAGCTCATTCCACAGCTTTGGGCCCATTATTGCAAAAGCTCGATAAAAAAAAGAAAGAAGAAGCAGTTTGTGATTTTCTGATCTCAGTGTTCTGGAAGAGTTATATGGAGTCAGTCAGAGGTGGAAAGTCCAGGTTCAGAAAGTAAAAGTCCTCCTCAGTATTTTGTTCCAATCACCTGGATTTGCTAATTCAGACAGGATATAGAACTAATTAGTGAAATCAGCTGACTGAGTTCATGGGTGGAATAAACATATGGCAGGACTTTTACTTTCTGACCCCTGGACTTTCCACCTCTGGAGTCAATAATTTTGCAAGATAAGGAGGAGCGTGATTATTTAAGTATTTATACACAAAAGTCAAATTGTTAAATTTAATTCTAAGATGGATTGGCAGCCAATGTAATGAGCCTAATACTTAAGTAATGGATTTGTGTTTCCTCATCTTCTTCAGAAACCTCGTCGTAGCAATTTGCACTGTTTGTAGTCGTGCTAGGATGAACAGTATACTGATTTGAATTGCCTAAGCCATGACTAAATAAAGGCTTTTTATATATATTTACTTAAATTCTCGAGTGCCTTGCCTTGATACATTTTTTTAGTACATTATAGTTAGAGACACCTAATATAAAGCGGGACCAAAACATTTTATGCCGTCCAAATTTTAATATATTTTAGTCAAGCTAATAGTCAATTCAATGAGTTGATATTAGATATTAGATAGTTGATATTAATGGAAAGTACAATTGTGTCGTCCGCTTAGCAATGGAAAGTGCTTCCTAAAAATGCTAATGGGAGAAAATATAGAGAAAAAGAGCAAGGATAAAACCTTGCAGAACCCCCAGAGGAAGAAGTATTTTACCAAAGGTGGAATTTCCATGGCTAACTGAAAAATATCTATCACTTAGATAGGATTGAAACCACTTCAGTACCTTTCAAACTTACCAAATGTTCATGGCGGGAAATGAGGATATGGTGGTCAATCATATCAAAGCAAAGGCTGCACTCAAAGCAGCACCAGAATTACATCATCTATAATAGTTTGGGTTTAGTGACATTTCCGGACATGGGATAGTCTTGCACACTTACTCTGTGCACTTAAGTAAAGATTTTGTGTATTTAGACACGTACAGAAGAAGGTGGCACACTTACTGTAAATTTATGTTGAGAAACACCTCAAAGACCATTACATAAGCGTAATTTGCCAATAAACTGGCCTGGCATGATTTTATCCAGTTCCCATAGCATTAGACACTAATACAGTGTGGAAGAGATTGATAAAAGGCGAAACAATATATTTAAATATTACCTCTCCAAAATACATTCCCTTCTGATATTGTCCAACCACTTCTGAAAGGTCATCATTCAAACTCTATAAAATATGTATAAAACAAAAGGTTAAAAAAATATATTATTATAAAAAACAACAACAATGATTAAAATAATAAAATATTAGGGTGTATTTTAATAATAAAGTTTTTTCTTATGAGTGTTACCGAGTTTTATTGTTCATTATAGTAGTCAACTAAAACGCCTATTACCGCCACGGGGACCACCGCCGCAATGCCAGGCCGTTAAATACAAACCACCCACATGTGACACTAGTTTGTGAAATCACCATCAGGTGGTGCAAAGGGGGGGTTTGCAACATTGCTCAGTAAAGTTGGAATTTTTACATTTTTACTTGTAAATGAAGATAAAATAAAAATAAATTACTTGTCATAATAATAATAACATAGCATTGTAGTATTTAATCTCGGCTAATTATTTATCATATAAATGCTAAATGTTTCAGCTATTTGACTTCTGTTACAGTGAAATATTACAGTGACAGCAGTGCATGAAGTGCGATTGCTTTTTATATACAGTACTAGCCAGATCAGAATCAGAATCAGAATCAGAAAGAGCTTTATTGCCAAGTGTGCTTGCACACACAAGGAATTTGTTTTGGTACTGAGGCTTCCAGTGGACATATACAAATACAACATGAAACATAATACTACAAATTATAAGAATAAAAAATAAAAATATAAATATATGAGAATAAAACTATCACAGTTGGGTTTAGTCAGAATAGACATTTCCAGATTTACAGATTATGAACCTATTTACAGTGTTTTGAATATTATAAATAAATAAATCTACATATAAGTATCACCTGAGTTGTGGGATATTGCACTAAACATTGGGAGTATTGCACTTACAGGCATATGCCTTGGGAGGAGTGTTAACTGTTCAGGAGGGAAATGGCCTGTGGGAAGAAACTGTTCCTGTGCCGAGATGTTCTTGTGGCCAGTGATCTGAGTCTCCGTCTTGACGGTAACAGTTCAAACAGGTGGTGTCCAGGGTGAGTGGAGTCTGTGATGATTTTACCTGCTCTCTTCCTCACTCTGGAAGAGTACAGGTCCTGGAGGTTTGGCAGGGGGGCACCAATAATCCTCTCCGCAGTCCGGACTGTCCGTTGTAGTCTCCTGATGTCTGATTTGGTAGCTGAACCAAACCAGACAGTGATGGAAGCGCACAAGACAGACTCAATGACGGCTGAGTAGAGCTGAATCAGCAGATCCTGTGGCAGGTTGAACTTCCTCAGCTGGCGAAGGAAGTACAGTCTCTGCTGGGCCTTTTTCACAGTGGAGTCAATGTGATTGTCCCACTTCAGGTCCTGAGAGATGATAGTGCCCAGGAACCTGAATGACTCCACTGCTTCCACAGTGCTGTTCATGATGGTGAGTGGGAGGAGTGCTGAGCTGTTCCTCCTGAAGTCCACGATCATCTCCACTGTTTTGAGCGTGTTCAGCTCAAGGTTGTTATAACTGCACCAGGCAGCCAGCTGTTCAACCTCCAGTCTGTAAGCAGACTCGTCACCGTTTCGGATGAGACCGATGACAGTGGTGTCGTCTGCAAATTTCAGGAGCTTGACAGTGGGGTCTTTAGAAGTGCAGTCATTAGTGTACAGGGAGAAGAGCAGTGGGGAGAGAACGCGCCCTTGGGGAGCACCAGTGCTGATTGTGAGTGTCTTGGATGTGTGTTTCCCCAGTCTCACTCGCTGCTGCCGGTCCGTCAGGAAGCTGGTGATCCACTGACAGATCGAGGATGGTATGGAGAGCTGGGTCAGTTTGGCTGTGAGAAGACCAGGCATGATGGTATTGAAGGCCGAACTGAAGTCCACAAAGAGGATCCTTGCATAAGTCCCTGGTCTGTCGAGATGTTGCAGGATATAATGCAGTCCCATGTTGACTGCATCATCCACAGACCTGTTTGCTCTGTAAGCAAACTGAAAGGGATCCAGCAAGGGTCCAGTGATGTCCTTCAGGTGGGCCAGCACCAGTCTTTCAAACGACTTCATGACCACAGACGTGAGAGCGACAGGTCTGTAGTCATTAAGTCCAGTGATTTTGGGTTTTTTGGGGACAGGAATGATAGTGGAGCGTTTGAAGCAGCAGGGAACTTCACACTGCTCCAATGATCTGTTGAAGATCTGCGTGAAGACCGGGGCCAGTTGGTCAGCGCAGGCTTTTAAACAAGCAGATGAGATGCCGTCTGGGCCTGAGGCTTTCCTAGTCTTCTGTTTTTTGAAGACTCGGCTCACGTCCTCCACACAGACCTTAAGCTCAGGTTGGATGGCAGGAGGGGGGAGTGATAATTGGAGAACAGGAGGTGATGCTGAATGTGTGAAGTGCAGATCAGACCGGGTGTGTGGTGTGAATGAGGGCTTTTCAAACCGGCAGTAAAATGAATTTAAATCGTCAGCCAGGTGTTGATTGTCCACAGATCGAGGGGATGGTGACTTGTAGTTGGTAATGTTCCTCAGGCCATTCCAGACTGATGATGGGTTGTTGGATGAAAACTGGTTTTTCAGTTTATCAGAGTAGTTCCTTTTAGCAACTCTGATCTCCTTTGTCAATCTGTTTCTGGCCTGGTTATACAAGATTTTATCCCCACTTCTGTAAGCATCCTCTTTGGCATGACGAAGGTGTTTGAGTTTCCCAGTAAACCATGGTTTATCATTAGTGAATGATAAGAATGTCCTGGTAGGAATGCATGTATCCTCACAGAAACTTATATATGATGTTACAGTATCTGTGAGCTCATCCAGATCATTGGTAGCAGCTTCAAAAACAGTCCAATCAGTGCAATCAAAGCAGGCCTGTAGATTCTGCTCTGCTTCATTAGTCCATATTTTCACAGTCCTTATTCCAGGTTTAGCTGATTTCAGTTTCTGCCTGTAGGTCGGTATGAGATGAACCAAACAGTGATCAGAGAGCCCCAAAGCTGCCCGTGGGACGGAGTGATATGCATTTCTTATTGTGGTGTAACAGTGGTCCAGTATATTACTGTCTCTGGTGGGACATGTAACGTGCTGTCTGTATTTTGGTAGTTCACGGGAAAGATTTGCTTTGTTAAAATCCCCAAGAATGATTAAAAGAGAGTCTGGGTACCTTTGTTCCGTTTCAGATATTTGTTCAGCCAGCTGTTGTAGCGCCGCGCTCACGCACGCGTCTGGAGGGATGTAAACATTCACGAGAATGAAAGAGGAAAATTCCCGAGGCGAGTAGAAGGGTTTACAGTTTATGAAATGTGCCTCTAAATTAGGAGAGCACATCTTCTTCAGTGTTGTTACATCTGAACACCAACTTTCGTTAATGTAGAAACACAATCCACCACCTCTCGTTTTCCCCGTTAGCTCCGCGATGCGATCCGCTCGGAACAGCTGGAAGCCCGGCAGATGTATTGCGTTGTCCGGTATGGCTTCACTCAGCCAGGTTTCAGTGAAGCACAAAGCAGCAGAGTTTAAAAAGTCCTTGTTAGTGTGGGTGAGGAGAAGTTCATCCGTTTTGTTAGGAAGGGATCGGAGATTCGCAAGATGAATGCTGGGGAGTGCAGTGCGCAGGCCGCGCTCGCGGAGTTTAACCAGCGCGCCGGCTCGCTTCCCGCGTTTGCGTCTGAACGCGCGTTTGAACAACAACGCTGCCCCTCCGACGAGAATGTCCAGCAAAACGTCCGAATAATCAAAAACTGTAGAAAAGGTTTCTGGTGTGTGTTTCCTAATGTCCAGTAGTTCGTCTTTGGTGAAACTGATAGGAAAAGAATGACTAAACGCAGAACAAACGAACAAAAACAACACAATAGCTGGAGAGCTCCACACCGAGGCGGCCATCCGCGGCGCCATCTTGGATCTAGATAAGGTGTGCATTAATAAATAAAACGATCAAAAAGTGGATTACTCTTAATGGGAATGAGTGATATAGCCTAGTTGTCTAACACATGGATTTATTTACTTTGTCAATATTGTGACCGAATAATTTAAATATAAAATGATTGAAACTACACTTAATAATTGTCATGAGTCTGGTATCCTTCTCTGTCTCCCTCTTCTGGTTACACACACACTTTACCTCACGCACCTACAATCATCCTCAGCTGTTTCTAGTTACACTCTCATCACACCCATTCTCTCACACCTGTTCTCTCTCTCCTCTAATGTTTTGTGCTACTTCATGCTCTCCCTTTCCCTGTTTCTTTGCCAGATTATTTCGTACTCTACCCATGCTAGTATCATCTTCCGACCTGTTGTTTCTGTCCTGTCCGAGTCCTGTCTTATCTGAGTTCGATCCGTCATCCAGCCTGGCTCAGGTCAATCTCTATTTGTTCTATTCTAACCTTTGCTCTACATTCTGTCCAGCCCGCCTGCTGCCGACGAACGCCAGAGCGTCCATCTCTCCAACCATAAGAACGCTCATTCTCTAAGGGATCAGTGAGCAGAGCCCGCCGGATCCTGTTCTCAGACTGTTTGCCGCTGTCTACTTGAAAGAGAGACTTTCTTATTTTATGTTATTGGAGCGTCAGCATTTACGGCTGCTTTTCTGTTATTTAGACTATCTCAAGACAGTTTTCCGTTGGACTGTGTACACTCTCTTAATTAAAGAAACTGTTATTTGCATTTCGCTTTTGGGTCTTACCTTTCAACACAACAATAATTCACTGATGTATTTCAACAGATCACGCATATTCATTCACTATCAAAACATTCTGCATTAATTTAGTATAAGTGGCGATTGATAGTGAATAATAATATAATGTACTGATGGTAACCAGGTTGTGCTGTTGAGGCTCATGTAGCCTCTCGAGGAGAAATGGAAACAAATGAGCGCAGCACACACAAAGAAACTCCGTAGGAATACATCGGAGTGCACTCGTCAAACAGCTTTGCATGAGAGCACTCTCTGACAAAGCATAACCCAATTCAAAAACAAATATAAAACAGTGGTACACATCGGATGAGGCACTGAAATTTGTGTTTTCAAATTTGCGTTGTCCCAGTGGAATTGCATCCGACAGAGATAACTGACGCCGCCAACAGTTCCGTTTGGTATATGTAAATACTACTTATAGTTTGTGAAAATCATGCACTGTTTGTATTTTTGTTGCACAAGACAATTTTCACAATTGTTCACACTTCTTGCTGCACAATTTGTGTTTGTTGTTCATATTCAGATTGAATATATATATATATATACAAGCCACTTTTGCTTCAGTGTTCTATTACAATGTTACTATTTATTTTACTTCCTGAACTTTTTATAATAAAAAACACCAACTTTTCACTGAAAATCACCTATAATAATGTTGTAATAAATGGCTATAACTTGCTTAGGGATTGTTACATGTAGTCAAAATTACATCTGGAAATCTAGAATATCCAAGTACAACTTTCTAAAGGTAAAAATCCAAACATCAGGAGGATTTATTTGAGTTGAGTAAAAAAAATCACTAAAAATTGCACGATCAAGAGTGCTGAATACCACCACGATTGAAAATGTGACACTGACTTCATATGACAGTTCAATAAACAAGTAATTAATATTAAGTCACTTACATTTTAGACACAATATTGACTGTACTTGTTCTATTTCAGCAGCGAAAAGTTTCAAACAAAGATCACAGCAGAACCATAACGCGATTTTTGCACAGATGATAATAATAAATCAGTTTTGTACATCGTACATTACATAGACCTGATCTATTGTTAATGCTTATCAATTATCAGCACAAATCAATGGTTTATGAAATTTAGTGGATAAAACTGTTGATTCCTCAGCCAGATATGATGCTAACTTTGCTTAAAATTGGATTTACCCAAATGTGTGTTTTGATGAAACAATGAGGTTTAGTTTGTGTTAGCTTTGATTTCAAAACCTACAAACATGAAACGGAAATTAACTTTATATGCTCACCTGACATGTTCCTCTAAGAATGCAAAATAGTTCTCTTGTGAGAGCATTACTGTACTGGATGATTTCCCCTTTAGGAAAAAAGTACATAACTGAAGATAAAGCAAGGTCCTGTATAAATGACTGTCCAGCTTGTGCGAAGTAAGGAATCTGTAAGAAGGAAAACAAAATTGTTATTAATGAACCAACCCTCATTATCATAATATTCTTTGGTAAATGAGTAAAAGGATTCTTGCCCCTCAATTTTCCAGATTGATAAACCACTCATGTGAAGTAAGCAGCAAAACAGTACTCATTCGATATGTGCACACAAGGGCAGTGAGTGGCAGCGATACTCCTGGAACGCACTCACATAAAGCTGATGCTCATACAGCGTGTGAGTACATATCTTACGGGGCTTGAACGGTATAATACACAAAATGATGTGTCAAAACGCCCATCTTTGCGAGCATCTTTGTAAATAGTCGTTTATGTCTTAGGTGACTGTAAACAGTGCATTCGGTGTTAAAGTGAAGCAGTCTAATGAAGCTCCTTGCCATTCATGTTAATCAGTCTCTCATTGCTCACAACTAAATCACTTTTGAAGATTATGCACTGTTTTTGTACATTTGATTACTTTATACAATTCATGTTGTATTTCTATTTCTAATGCTTAAGGTTTATGTCTCGAATGTTGATGGTGAGCAACTATGCAGTACAGCCGCAAATATTTTGGATGAAAAGATACGCACTAATTAATAAAGAGAATCCTGCCTTACCTAGTAGGATGTAGGAAGGACACAAATACACAGCACTTGCTGAATAATATTTCTGATCATTTTTGTATCAGACAACTCATTTTGTTAATTTAGGAGGTGCAGTGTTTCTATTTGTTTTTGTCCTCCGTCAAATATTGGACAATGTTTAATTACACCTTACGGGTTGTAATTATGTTTAGTTTGACATTAAACCTTTTAGGCTATTTTAGGCTAAGCCAGAGTATCCTAATATGGATAGTGTTTTTCTGAAGCCCTGTTATTAAAAGCCTATTAAAATGATCATTGTAAAATTAATATTTTTTGCGCTTGTTTATTTGATTCTCAATTAAAACAATCAATATTATTAAATAACATCTGTGGTATTACTTATCAGAAAAACAAAAAACAAAAAAAACAAAAACACTGACATTCAACAGAGAGCTTAATTATTACTTATAAAGTTTGAATGATCGAGATCGGCTAATCATGATGACAAAAAAATCGGTAATCAGTATCACTGCAAAAAAAATCCTGAACGCAGCATCCCTACCCAGGAGTGACAAACGCGAAGTCTGAGAAGAATAGTAATTTTTTAAGCTTTGTCCCACCATGTTGTTGTGAATGTACATATAACCCTGCTCAGTGCCATTTGGTTTCGATTTTCTGTCTTTCATGGTTGTGAATCAGCGAGACAGAAACTCTGGCTCAGACTCTGCTCTTCTTATCTCCCCAAAGAAAGCCTTTGCAACCTGCCAGATTTATTAAGTACTGATCCCACTTTGCAGAAGTTTGTCAAATTTTTTCATGTCAGTGAACATGAAGAAATGGATACGCTGTCTATCAAGGCCTTGGGCAGTAAAAACTGGTCATGTGCTCCTTCCCTCAGAGATGGTTTCTGCCACCGAAACAGATCTTTTGAATGTACTCTTTTTAAAGGTCGAGAAATTAAGACTTAAAGACTTGATCTCAGCTTGATTGATGCTTTCTGCTGGGTTCCTTTCTTTCCCAAGTAGCACAATGAGAATGTTAAGACCTGGAAGTTTCCCTACTTTGAAAAACCCAGATGTCTGGAGTGTCTTTTTTCATGACATTCAACTTTACTGAGTGTGGCTATATATTGTAGCCCAACTTTGCGGCCACATGAAAGCTTGTTCATCCGAGCCGTCAGTGATATAAAGGGATGCCTCACCAAGTATGTGATGTGCAGCTTTTGCAGCCATTACTTTCTGGGCAAGAAAAAAAAGGTCTTTTCTGGACTTAAGGACATTGAAAACAGACATTACGGAATTTTTTATTCAGAATGGTCACTCAGAATTACTTTTAGAAGCATTCATGAACAACTCAGACGGAGCTTTAGAGGAATCTACCAACAAACTCAATTTGAATTTCAGAGCTCCCATAGCATAAGCTGCTGATGCAGCCACTCGTTCACTCATTCAAGTAAACAGGGTTATATATCCAAAACCCATACGAGTTTTTTTTTTTTTAAACATACAGACGTTTTTGTATGAACCATTCTTGTATTAAACCATTCTTTAGTGGTTTAAAGAAACAAAAATAGGTTACTTTTTGAAATTCATTTAAAAAATACTGACCTGTGACAGAAGCTCCCCTCTCTCTGCCATTACGACATTCTGTTTTAGTTCATCTGGCAAGTCATGCATTATGAAAGGTCCTCCTGGGAAAGCTTCACCTCTGATAATAAAAAAAGATCAATAAACAAGGCTTCTCAAAAAAAAAAGTTCATATCTGATTTCCGCTACAGCTTATAATGTAGGGGGCGGGATATTTCAGATTCTAGAGTATTTGATTGGACAGAAAATCTTATGAGAAACTGAAGTGCAAAATTATGTCATCAAAATCTGTATGGGTTGTAGGGAGAGGGCTGGTTCACACACAGGGATGCAAACACATGTATGGTCAAATAAGAGAGAGGTAATCAAAGCCCTCGCCCCGCGGCAAATATCTAGATACTTACATTGCCACCAACCCCTGCCATCCCCGGCCCACCCCTATAGGCAAATAGAGTAAAATGAAATTAAGAGGAATTAAAGAGGAATGTTGAAAAGAATGATACTTTCAATCTAAGCCGCAAGTGGGTGGCGGCTGGCGACCGTCTTAATGAGCGAGTCATTCATTCAAATGATTCGTTCAAACGACTGATTTACTAAGAATGAGGCAGTTTATGAATGGGTAATTGAATCTTTGACTCAATTCGTTCAAATTGCTGAATCATTCAGTAATGAAACATGGCTGAGTGTTCCTGTGAGTTCTGCTATAGTTCTGCTGTGATCTTTGTTTGGAACTATTTTCGCAGCTGAATCAGAACAGTCATTGCTTCTAAAATGTAAGTGACTTAATTTAAACTATTTGTTTATTGGACTGTTATGAAATCAGTGTTTGGGTTTCAATTGTGATGGTAGCTATACAGGAAAACAGGATTCTGGTCATGTGATGTTTCTTAACTGTATAATATGTTATAAATAACTGCGCGAGGTTCAACAGCACAACTGTGTTACCGTCAGTAGGCCTACATTAGGTAGGCTTATATTATCAACTATAGGCTATCAATCGCCACTTACATTAAATAAAATAAAATCGTGATTCCGGTGATTCCCTAGTTATTTTTAATAAAAAAAATTTGATATTGAAAATTGTTTTAACCAGGGCATTTGTCCAGTTGGGCAAGTACAATCCTCTTTCACTTGTCCCTTAAAAACACACACGTGTCCCGGACAAGCGTTAATGTCGAGCCCTGATATGCTTTGCTTGATTGGTTTTCCCTGAAGAGAATTAGGTTGTTGAAAACGAAATTAAAAGAGTGACGCACGTTTATTGCGTTTTACCGTGATGAGAGATCCGTGTCTTTAAGGCGAGACACGGCAGGCAAAAACATATATTTTTTTTCACTGGTCAATTTTGAGATTTTGGGCTATTTGTCTTTAATAACATGTCTTCTTTCAGACTTGTGCTGAAAAAAGTCCAAAATACACATTTAGGTCTTTATTTTACTACACTTTGTCTGTTTGCGTGTGTAGATTTCGCATAAATTCAACAAAAGTTGGCGTTCTAAATCATCCTTCTGCTCCGCTGATCGCTGTGTGCACCCTGTCATCACACACACTGTTAGAAAGCTCTCTCTCTACTTTGCAACGCTATCGGATCCAAATATGGTCATTTCCTGTTTATCAGCAACCAATCATGAAAGTAAAACGGGCGATTTAACTTGAAATGCGGATCTCATTGGCTGATGCCAATTTCTGACAACGTGATTTGTTCAGAATCGTCACGTGACGCGCTCTGACATTATATACATGCATCACATATATACAATACTTTACACACTATTTATACAAAACAATTATATTAAACAACACATTTCAGTTTTTGTATAATATAATTACTATATAATACTAAACAAAGCTGTAATTGTGGGATCCTAAAGTGGTTGTAAGTCCCTCAGGCAGATTCATATTCACATGTGTGATGGACTTTTGATGTGTGGTTTTGATGTTTTGAGTGTTGTTTTGGATGTTATGATCAGTGATGGATGAAGCAATGATGAGTTTTGGATGTTAAACAGTGTGATACATTGATTTAACATGGACCTAAAGCATATTTTGTCTGTAATTCATGGCTTTCAATAGAAATTAGTGGTATTTTGGCATAAAAATCTTTAAAGGCCGTTTTCTCAAAATGAGTTTTTTCCTACACTCCTAGTGACGATTTTCCACTTCTGTAGCACCTACATACACCAAACTTTACAGTCCTATTCCTAACTATATTGTGAAGGTTTGTTCAGAGGGATTTGTTGATATATCATTCTTGGCCTGATTTATATGACATTTTATGCCTAGAAATAGGGCGGAAATAATTTTTTTAAGGCTATTGGCAGTATTTTCTGATTTACAGGGTAATAAAAGGAGATATTCGTAATCCCTTCTGTAAATGTCTTTTCATTGAATATATCAAAAAAATGCAAAAATAATTTTGAAACTTGTTTTTTTCATCTTCAAAAAACGTCACTTCAAAATATATGCAAATTACTGCTTATTTAATTAGATATATCCTGATTAGCATATTTAAACATAAAATGACAGAAAACTTGCAATAATTTTTTTTCTCCTATTCATGCAAGTAATCAACTAATAAACTCAACCCATTATAATGATTTATCTGTCATCCACCCTTGATTAATTGAAATGTCATTTTGTTATTACTTGGCGCGTCGGACCCGCGGATTATGATCCGTGCAGCACTATCGCCAAACTATTGGTTTGAGAATGGACATAGGCCGGTGTTGTGCCAAATTTCGACTAACAGAACCGTCACAGTGGAAAAAGTGTATCTGAGCATGTGACTGTCGGTCCGAGTTTTGTCGCGACTCGGAGGCGGCATTAAATTTGACGGAGGCGGCCGCCTCGTAATTTTCTATGCAGGAAAAACCCTGCATTACCTAACCATTTGAAATAGGCCTACTAAAATGTTTAATAAATAACATGACTAGTAGATTAGACTTTTTACTCTTACTTGAGTAAGAGTAAAAAGTATCCAATGAAAAAACTACTCTTAGTAAAACTACTTCAAATGAGTTAGTTACTAGTTACTTCGGATCATATACTGTAGGCCTTTATATATACTATATATATATATATATATATATATATATATATATATATATATATATATTTAACATGATATAACATAGTATTTTCAATTTAAATTACTATTATTATCATAATTAGTAGGGGTGCTCCGATCAGGATTTTTTGGGCCGATCACCGATCCTCGATTACTGGAAGCTGTATCACCCGATACCGATACCGATCACCAATTACAGGGTCAATTTGAAGCCTTCTATTTATCATGTAGCATTATTTATTAAACTATATTAAAGCATCAATGTACATTAAGTATTACAATTAAGAGAAGACAACGTATCATGAATTGACTCCTGTGTATTTATTTGCAAGCAACATATCCAGCATATTAACTTAGCAGCCTGTGCTTGGTTATTGAGAGCAGCTTAGGGCTTGACAAATACAACTTTCCTGTAGAATATAAAATAAAAATATATAAAAGACAGAACATATGAGTCTTTAAATTTAGCTTTAGACTACTTTAAACTAAAAACTGCAACAAAAAAGGCTATAGCCAAAATAATGTTCTGAGTCAGTCAGCCATCAGTTTTTCTAATACACTTAAAAGGACCACAGTTAGTTAAGTGCACAGCAAAAAAAGAAAATATAAATAAAAGTACTTCTTAAGCATTTTTTTTTTTTCAAGAACCCTTGCAAAATTGTTTTAAAAAGATTAAGAAAGCCACCACTACTGGTCACATCTATGGTTAGATTGATTTGTTCAGATCCAGTGAAGTCGTGTCCCACCACTGTTTCTAAGGATCGATATTGTCCCCCCACCAATTTTTGAAACATTGAGGCACGGATGTACCTAATACAAATAAATAAAACATCTCCAGTTAACTAGCAGAGCATTCATTTAGTTCGCTATTAAATAAGAAATTAGCACTAAAATGTATTGTTGTTTTTTACTCAAGCTGAGCGCTCGTTGCCGCGGCGATCAGTTGCATTGATACAGCGTTCTCTGTGGCTCGTGCGCAGTCTTCACTCGGACGCGCGCTTCAATCTATCGCCGTTGTGGAGACTCTCTATTCATTCCGGCGAAATCACAAAATAAAAAGCACACAAACGTGTCCCTGCTTGATATACTGTAACCACTCATGAACATATTCAGTTTTGATGAGAGAAAAAAAACTATTTGAGTGCGGATTAGAACCCGCAACCTCTGACACGCTTGGCAAAGGATCTATCGCTAGACCATTTAAGAACTCACACGAAGTTTGCGGATCGATGGATTTATTTACGGGTTGAACGGAGAGGCTGCACAGTTTGACAAGCGGACAGCGGCATGGTATAGACATTATAGATTGATTGATAATGAATTGTCTTTTTCACACACCTTGTAGAATTGCCAGACCAGTGAAGCCATTTTTACCAGGGCATAAAAAATTGTCTTGCGAGTTTTGCGTCATCTGATCGTCTTTTCTTGAATCAGCCTTAATAGAGACCGCCGATCACACATCCCGACGCAATTATCGGCCGATTATGATCGGCGACCGATCAATCGGAGCACCCTTAATAATTAGATAGGCTATCTTTGCAACAAAAACAGAAGAGACAAGCATTACTTCTGCCATCTGTAGCCCGAAAACCATTGCCTGTCCTTTGGTTTGTATAATAGTAACTTATACAACTACATTTGGATTATTGGACAATGTCGAAATAAAGTGACTCTGCAGAGTTTTGCATTCAAAGGCATGTAAAATGTACCATTGACACAGAGAAGAAATAGTTAAAACTCTTCACATGTGCTAGCGCTCATGAGGTGTAAAAAAAAAAAAAAAGTTTGGTTCCGGTTGGTTGTCAGTTGAGGTCATGGGTCGGTAGCCACTTTTTTTTTTTTTTTAGTGGCAGCAAGGGATAGGAAGGAAATTATTATTTTTATTTTATTTTTATTTACAGTAGCGATTGATAAGCTACTCTATTTTTTCATAACATAGCCTACCTGTACATGTACTCTACCACCTTGTGTGTCCCAGCATGTTACACACACACACACACACACACGCTGATTTTAAATGTGTGCGCGTGGGCAAACGAGGTTGCCTTATTGTAAAGTGTTACCGATTAGTTATACAACGATTCAGACGTCTCGTGAGTTCAGTGTTGGAAAGATCAGTTGTTTTAACCATTCATTAAAACGAATCGGTTCAAAAGAGTTATTAGTTCGCGAATTAGACGTGTCATTATTGGACGTGTGCGCGTTGTGTGATTATCCCGGCGGTTAGGACATCCCACAAGATTTGTGACATCACAGAAAACATTTCATCACTGGATAGTTTTTTCGTTTATTTAAAGTGTGGTTTATATGTCAGCTGAATGTGTGGAACGCTTTTCAGAGAAGATAAGGCAACGTATTTTAGCACAATTCCCACCCAGCGGTAATTCAGGAAAAAATAAATCTCTGAATGCTCCACATGAAACTTTAGTCTTCCGACCTTTCCATCGTGTCGATTTATTTTCATTAATATGTGCGAGGGAGAGAGAGCAAGACAGTGCTTAGTTTTGAGACGGTGAAGCCTATACTTTCGCCTGGCTCCGCAGAGAGTCCGCGCGCGCCACCGGGGCTCTCTCTCTATCTCTGCTCGTTCAGTTCATGCGCTCTGTCACAAGTGCAGCAGTGCATCTACATGACAACGACGATGTGTGAACGCCCGTGGCTGCCTCGTTTGTTAGCATTGTTGGAGGACAACAGGCTATACAAATACGGTGCTGTACAAAAACATAAATTATAGTTCGCCTCAAAGTTTTTTATTTGTGTATTTATTTAATTTGTATTATTTCTTCCCCAAGCTCATAAAATTAATTTGGGTCGCACATAAATTGACAGGGTCGGTCGGAAACCGGAACCAAACTAATTTTTTTTTTATGCCTGACTGCTACGGAACATCTGAACACAAACAAAGACCAAATGCACATCGAAGGATCTTCTTCTGTCTGTTATCCAAAATGTCATCAAATGTATATTTCTACAAGCATGTTTAAACTGGTTAACTGTGTCTAAGGCAGGCAAAAGCATTTTTCAAGTCATTTTTCATTACCGCAGGATGGCGGGTGTTAATTTCATAAACTGTGGACAAGCTTATTTAATGTAAATCTATAAATTAATGTATGTCAAAAAAATAATGTCAAACTTTGTAGTAGTGCTATCGTGGTGTAATAATCGGTTGGGTTGTAAAATGTATTACCAGGGTACCCCCAGGATCCTCAAACTTAAATTCAAGGCATTTTAAGACCTTTTTAATACCATTTCAAATGAAATTCAAGGCCAACTTTGTACCCATTCCGACAAAAGTATGAGGGGAAAATGTCAAATCTGTATACATTTTAAACCCTAGAAAATCATTATGTACAGGTAGGCTACTTGAATTAAATAAAACATTTTACTTAAATTATCAGTCATATTTAATACATACGCAACAGCGTTGTAGCAAAGCACGTGTGTGTAGGCCAGTGTTAATTTTGGCAGGCATTTTTGATTTAGTCTTAGTTTTCATCTTCAGTCGAAAATGCTTATTGGTCTTAATCACATTTGAGTCATTTTGTTTTTTATAGTTCTAGTTGACAGTTACTTTACTTTTGGTAGTTATTTTATATGTAGTCTTTGGACAGAAAATGTCATAATTATTCTCTCTAGGCCATTTCAATCAAGCTTATGATAAATGATTGGCATTGCGCTCTTTAGCAGTAGCACTTGTGCAGTTCTACATATATATCCCTTTTCCTATGTCCCGTGGTTCTCCAGTGTTTTAGAGTGCCGTACCCCCTGAACCCCCTCTCTTCCACTTAGACTGCACTCACACCTTTTCCGTTAAGTGACAATATTTGCCCTTTAATAAAGTTTTCCATTTCATTTTTTACCTTTATAATACCTTTAAAAAAAGAAATAATGCTTTAAATAAAACAATGTTCATTAAATATGCAATGTTAAAAACATTAAAATCGCCATTAGGTGGCGGTAACTCACAATCTTTATTAGTGAGTCTTTGAGTAATTCATTCATTGAATCTCTCGATTCGTTCAAAGCCACATATTTCGATGCAAAATAGAGCAATAAGCCTGACAATGCTGTTTTAAATGTAGTACATCATTTAATGTTACCCCTTTTTTATTTTTATTTTTTTACTGTTGTATAAAATCAATGTCACATTTGAAATCGTGTGGATATTTGAGAAACATTGCATTCTTGCTTGTATAATATGATCAATATTAAAAACACTGCTGGATATCAGCCTGCATTTTGACCGCAGATGTAGTTGCACAAACAGCGCAAGCGACTCTTGACAGAACACAGGCCGACTGAATGACACTTTAATTTAAGTAGAATATCTCAAATGAAGATCGCTGAACTCCAGCTTATCTGTGTTTTCAGATCATCTGCGCTTCTTCAGCAGTGTAGAGAGAGTGCGCGCATGGTTGCCAGATACTATTGAAAAAAACGGGTAGAAAATATGTTCTTTTAACAGAAAACCTCTGATTTGGGGTTTAAATTATTGAATTCTGTCATTTGTGGCAACAGTGGATTAAACCGACACTTTCCCATTTCAAGCGACAAACTAGGTTTAGGTTACTATCTTGTTCTGTACCTCACTTGCCTAGTAACCATAGTAACGAGTGCGCACGCTATCACATTTTCTGCTATGACGTGGAGTGCGAGGTGCACTCATTCACTGCATGAATTTAGAATTAGCCTACATTAGTAGCAGTTAATTTTGTTACGGTATGAACTCAATCCTAGGAAAGGCAAAAAAATACATATAAGACCTTTGTAACGAAATCCAAAATTTGTATACCAAATTCAAGGCTTTTAAGGCCTTAATTTGAGATTATCAAATTTAAGACTTTTTCAATGCTTTTAAGACCCGCGGGTACCCTTATTACCTAAATCAAATGAAATCAAATGTATCGTCCTGTGGAATCATTCATTCACAGACAGCATACGAAGATGTTCAACTAATAAAGATCTTCATCGCTGGCAAACAATATGATAGATTTGCAGATTTGCTTTCACCTGACTGTAGGTCCACGGCCACTTCATCCAACGCTCTTGATGTTCTTAAATCTTCTTGTTACGACTCCGAGTCGAGTGTGAATTGAAAGCGCTTCATAGGATTCCGTGCGTGCAGGAAACTGAACAGATCATTCAAACTGATTCGCGAAGCTGATTTAGACAGATCAGCCAACTTTTTTGATGAAGTCTTTGAACAGAATCGACTCAAAAGAGTGATTCATTTGTAAACTGAGCATCGCTCATGCCCATAGAAAAGATACAGCGCACTTGGAATAAACTACGCATTTAACAACATGTATTGCATTTAAATAAAGTAACGAGAGGAACGTCGCCCAACGTAACAAAGTAAAAGTAAATTTTTTTCATTAGAAATGTACTCGAGTTAAAATAAAAGTTCCCACATTTAAATATACTCTTAAAAGTACAATTAATACTTCAAGTAAATGTACTTCGTTACTATCCACCTCTTATAATCAGACCCCCCACCCCTTAAAAGAAACTCTTTGGATCTGCACAATTCACACAAGTCACCCATGCTATTGTTATAATTTGGGGATAAAATAGACAGATTTTGGAAGCTGAGACTTTGTTTCTGACCAAAACATTCAGAAGTAACAAAGCAAAAAGCTCTTTGCGATTTTTGGATGGGAGGCACGCTACAAATAATGTTTGGTGTAGGGAAAATCCGTGGACCTGGCAACTCTGGCTTCAACTACGGGCTGATTGATAGGGTCAGATAGAGCCTGCTTTAACTTTTACATGCTATTATGTTAACTTCGACAGCCCTAAATTCAACACAAGGGACATTTTCTTCACACACAGTATGAGTTGCAGTCTGACACGTTTTTATGCCACTCCTGATTGACAGGATATAATTGGCCCTGACCATTGGCTGTTTTTAAACAATTAGTCATTATTGGACGTGTGCGCGTTGTGTGATTATCCCGGCGGTTAGGACATCCCACAAGATTTGTGACATCACAGAAAACATTTCATCACTGGATAGTTTTTTCGTTTATTTAAAGTGTGGTTTATATGTCAGCTGAATGTGTGGAACGCTTTTCAGAGAAGATAAGGCAACGTATTTTAGCACAATTCCCACCCAGCGGTAATTCAGGAAAAAATAAATCTCTGAATGCTCCACATGAAACTTTAGTCTTCCGACCTTTCCATCGTGTCGATTTATTTTCATTAATATGTGCGAGGGAGAGAGAGCAAGACAGTGCTTAGTTTTGAGACGGTGAAGCCTATACTTTCGCCTGGCTCCGCAGAGAGTCCGCGCGCGCCACCGGGGCTCTCTCTCTATCTCTGCTCGTTCAGTTCATGCGCTCTGTCACAAGTGCAGCAGTGCATCTACATGACAACGACGATGTGTGAACGCCCGTGGCTGCCTCGTTTGTTAGCATTGTTGGAGGACAACAGGCTATACAAATACGGTGCTGTACAAAAACATAAATTATAGTTCGCCTCAAAGTTTTTTATTTGTGTATTTATTTAATTTGTATTATTTCTTCCCCAAGCTCATAAAATTAATTTGGGTCGCACATAAATTGACAGGGTCGGTCGGAAACCGGAACCAAACTAATTTTTTTTTTATGCCTGACTGCTACGGAACATCTGAACACAAACAAAGACCAAATGCACATCGAAGGATCTTCTTCTGTCTGTTATCCAAAATGTCATCAAATGTATATTTCTACAAGCATGTTTAAACTGGTTAACTGTGTCTAAGGCAGGCAAAAGCATTTTTCAAGTCATTTTTCATTACCGCAGGATGGCGGGTGTTAATTTCATAAACTGTGGACAAGCTTATTTAATGTAAATCTATAAATTAATGTATGTCAAAAAAATAATGTCAAACTTTGTAGTAGTGCTATCGTGGTGTAATAATCGGTTGGGTTGTAAAATGTATTACCAGGGTACCCCCAGGATCCTCAAACTTAAATTCAAGGCATTTTAAGACCTTTTTAATACCATTTCAAATGAAATTCAAGGCCAACTTTGTACCCATTCCGACAAAAGTATGAGGGGAAAATGTCAAATCTGTATACATTTTAAACCCTAGAAAATCATTATGTACAGGTAGGCTACTTGAATTAAATAAAACATTTTACTTAAATTATCAGTCATATTTAATACATACGCAACAGCGTTGTAGCAAAGCACGTGTGTGTAGGCCAGTGTTAATTTTGGCAGGCATTTTTGATTTAGTCTTAGTTTTCATCTTCAGTCGAAAATGCTTATTGGTCTTAATCACATTTGAGTCATTTTGTTTTTTATAGTTCTAGTTGACAGTTACTTTACTTTTGGTAGTTATTTTATATGTAGTCTTTGGACAGAAAATGTCATAATTATTCTCTCTAGGCCATTTCAATCAAGCTTATGATAAATGATTGGCATTGCGCTCTTTAGCAGTAGCACTTGTGCAGTTCTACATATATATCCCTTTTCCTATGTCCCGTGGTTCTCCAGTGTTTTAGAGTGCCGTACCCCCTGAACCCCCTCTCTTCCACTTAGACTGCACTCACACCTTTTCCGTTAAGTGACAATATTTGCCCTTTAATAAAGTTTTCCATTTCATTTTTTACCTTTATAATACCTTTAAAAAAAGAAATAATGCTTTAAATAAAACAATGTTCATTAAATATGCAATGTTAAAAACATTAAAATCGCCATTAGGTGGCGGTAACTCACAATCTTTATTAGTGAGTCTTTGAGTAATTCATTCATTGAATCTCTCGATTCGTTCAAAGCCACATATTTCGATGCAAAATAGAGCAATAAGCCTGACAATGCTGTTTTAAATGTAGTACATCATTTAATGTTACCCCTTTTTTATTTTTATTTTTTTACTGTTGTATAAAATCAATGTCACATTTGAAATCGTGTGGATATTTGAGAAACATTGCATTCTTGCTTGTATAATATGATCAATATTAAAAACACTGCTGGATATCAGCCTGCATTTTGACCGCAGATGTAGTTGCACAAACAGCGCAAGCGACTCTTGACAGAACACAGGCCGACTGAATGACACTTTAATTTAAGTAGAATATCTCAAATGAAGATCGCTGAACTCCAGCTTATCTGTGTTTTCAGATCATCTGCGCTTCTTCAGCAGTGTAGAGAGAGTGCGCGCATGGTTGCCAGATACTATTGAAAAAAACGGGTAGAAAATATGTTCTTTTAACAGAAAACCTCTGATTTGGGGTTTAAATTATTGAATTCTGTCATTTGTGGCAACAGTGGATTAAACCGACACTTTCCCATTTCAAGCGACAAACTAGGTTTAGGTTACTATCTTGTTCTGTACCTCACTTGCCTAGTAACCATAGTAACGAGTGCGCACGCTATCACATTTTCTGCTATGACGTGGAGTGCGAGGTGCACTCATTCACTGCATGAATTTAGAATTAGCCTACATTAGTAGCAGTTAATTTTGTTACGGTATGAACTCAATCCTAGGAAAGGCAAAAAAATACATATAAGACCTTTGTAACGAAATCCAAAATTTGTATACCAAATTCAAGGCTTTTAAGGCCTTAATTTGAGATTATCAAATTTAAGACTTTTTCAATGCTTTTAAGACCCGCGGGTACCCTTATTACCTAAATCAAATGAAATCAAATGTATCGTCCTGTGGAATCATTCATTCACAGACAGCATACGAAGATGTTCAACTAATAAAGATCTTCATCGCTGGCAAACAATATGATAGATTTGCAGATTTGCTTTCACCTGACTGTAGGTCCACGGCCACTTCATCCAACGCTCTTGATGTTCTTAAATCTTCTTGTTACGACTCCGAGTCGAGTGTGAATTGAAAGCGCTTCATAGGATTCCGTGCGTGCAGGAAACTGAACAGATCATTCAAACTGATTCGCGAAGCTGATTTAGACAGATCAGCCAACTTTTTTGATGAAGTCTTTGAACAGAATCGACTCAAAAGAGTGATTCATTTGTAAACTGAGCATCGCTCATGCCCATAGAAAAGATACAGCGCACTTGGAATAAACTACGCATTTAACAACATGTATTGCATTTAAATAAAGTAACGAGAGGAACGTCGCCCAACGTAACAAAGTAAAAGTAAATTTTTTTCATTAGAAATGTACTCGAGTTAAAATAAAAGTTCCCACATTTAAATCTACTCTTAAAAGTACAATTAATACTTCAAGTAAATGTACTTCGTTACTATCCACCTCTTATAATCAGACCCCCCACCCCTTAAAAGAAACTCTTTGGATCTGCACAATTCACACAAGTCACCCATGCTATTGTTATAATTTGGGGATAAAATAGACAGATTTTGGAAGCTGAGACTTTGTTTCTGACCAAAACATTCAGAAGTAACAAAGCAAAAAGCTCTTTGCGATTTTTGGATGGGAGGCACGCTACAAATAATGTTTGGTGTAGGGAAAATCCGTGGACCTGGCAACTCTGGCTTCAACTACGGGCTGATTGATAGGGTCAGATAGAGCCTGCTTTAACTTTTACATGCTATTATGTTAACTTCGACAGCCCTAAATTCAACACAAGGGACATTTTCTTCACACACAGTATGAGTTGCAGTCTGACACGTTTTTATGCCACTCCTGATTGACAGGATATAATTGGCCCTGACCATTGGCTGTTTTTAAACAATTAGCCAATAATTAGTACAAAGAATTGCTTTTATCAGCCAATACCGAATATTGGCTGATACAGCGGTATAGGTCTCAACAAGTCCACTTGGATCCGAAAACCCTGAAATTAGTAAATCTTTTGCCAGTGCTGGATCTCTTCTTAAAGGTAACTTTAAAGTTACTCTTAAAAGCATTAAATTAGCTTTTCTTTGTCTACTGCCTTTAATATCATGGCTCAAAATAAATGCTAGTGACGATACGCATTCTTGAGGTGCCATCAGTCACTTTGTTTTATAATGATATAAACAGCATAGCAATGATTTTTCAGCGTATCGCCTTTTTCCAGGGGTCTTACACCAGCTGAGAAACTGCCATTGAGATGAACTGGAATGCTAACAGATAACCATAATGCTAACCATAATGCTAACCTCCTTGACCATAACCAATGCTGCACATACAAATATTGGAAAAGGACAAAACAAGATAAACACACCGATATTTGGACCACAGGAGATTCATATAATTCATAACTCTGATCTGTAGGGAAGCATTGAGGTCATGTCGCTCCATGAAGTGACGCATTTCTGAAAAAAGATTCTGGAAATTCTCCCTAAGAAAAAAAAAAGAAAGAAAAAAAGTATCAATATGCGCATACTGCATAAATTGAGCTAAATTACTGAATCTTGTTATCAGAATTTTTTTCCATAAAAATTACAGTTTGCAGTGAGAACCAAAGAGTGAAGTTTACTGCTGTACAAAGGCTAAATGCAATAGTGGTACTGAGAAAAAATTATTACAATTTCTTGACTGATTTAAACCGTTTTCACACCTTACTATGCTAAAAAAATAATAAAAAAAAGATTAAAATTAGTTTCTGTAATCAGAAACATTTACCTGTTAGCATTTTCACCAGATATTGTGGAAGACATCTGACTAACTATATAGTTTAAAATCACCAAGCCAATAAGACCAACAACTGCTGCCAGACATTGTTCAAGCAAAGAGCCAGGAACGTTGTCTCCATATCCTGAAAAATAAAAATTGTGTCATAATGTGTTAGTCAACTTTGGTTTCATCTTTACTGGTTCATAATAATGTAAGCACCATTTGTCTTGGTGACAAGAAATATAAAAAATTATTGGAATTTCAAATTATGGCTATTTTATATGAATGTTTTGTTATCTACTTAAACCAAAACATTAATTGAGATATTAGTAAGCTAAATATATTCAAAATCAGAATTTATAAAGTATTCTCTGTCAGGAAGTCACTGTCATAAAGTTTCAACTTATGAAAATAATACAAAAATATAGCTACAAACAGCAACTAACGGGGTTCAAGATCTTGAAGTTTTAAGCTTTATGCCATCTCTGCTGTTATGGCCAAGGCGACCCATTTGTATAACACCATTTTCAGGTTTTTTACATTAATCATAATGTGGCACAATTGTCAAAACTGATACCTAAGGAAAAATTAAGTGATTGACAAAATGTGATTGCAAATGTTAAAATTTTATAACTTATAATGATAATTAAAAAAGATTTTTAAATTTTCGATATATGAGAGGGAAAGAGACGCTGCGTCGAGCTGTGGTGGGAACGCCCCTTCGTGATTACGTCGTGAAGCAGTCCAATGGAGAGACGAGACATCACAGGCGGGTGACGTCATCGACCAGGAAACTATAAAGCGCACCTGAAAACAGACCGCGCTAGCTTCTGAAAAGCTGAAGCAAGTCGATCACAGGCATGCAGAGAGTACGGCAGGGCGACGCATCATCTCGTTCCCTCTCAGGGAACCAGAGTTACATACGTAACCTGAGACGTTCCCTTTCAAGGGAACTCGAGCTGCGTCGAGACGCGGTGGGAACACTATACCCATGACGCCATAATAGCAAATGCCTGTTCTGTGTGAAGTCATTGGGCACACTAAGAAGCAAGCACCCTAGACCCTGGAGTGGAGCCTAGATCCAAGTCATAAAATCTAACAAATGCGGTAAGGAACCAGCCTGACGCATCACAGATGTCATGGAGGGAAACCCCCAATAATAAAGCCTTTGAGGCAGCCATGCTCCTAGTATCTTGGTCAGACACCTAACAGTGCCGCGAAGGAAACGTACTAGAGGGTGTCCCCCTAAGAATACACAACTTAAAGGGACGTGGTAAGCAGCTAAGGCCGCCATGTACACCTTTAGTGTGGAGGGGGATAGACCTGCGGAGAAACTCCAGCACTGAACCACAGGGCAGACAACTGGGTCCAGCTGGTGTTCTCCGCATCAGGAAGTGAACAATATCCACTTCAAGGTGTAGAGTTTCTTCGTGGAGGGAGCTCTGGAGTAGAGGATGGTCTCAACAGCCTCAGTTGAGAGACCTGAACTTATGAGCTGGGCCCCCTCAGAGGCCAAGCCCAAAGTCTCCACAATTCTGGGCAGGGGTGAAGGATCAACCCGGTCGCCTGAGAGAAAAAGTCCCCCCGAGTGGAATTTCCAGAAGAGAGCCGTCGAGGAGAGACTCTAGGCCCAAGAACCGTACTCGGGTCTGCCAAAACGGGGCTATTAATTCAGAAGACGGACCCTATCCCGGCGAACTCTCTCCAGAACTCCCTGGATTATGTAAGAGACCACCGATGTGTTGTTTGTGCGGACAAGCACATGGTGACCTCTCAGGTCTGGCAGGAAGTGCTTGAGAGTTCGAAACACCGCCATCATTTCTAGCTGATTTATGTGAAAAAAGAAAGTAGATGGTCCTGCCAAAGACCTTTTGCTGAGCGACCACTCATGACCGCCACCCCAACCTGTGAGGGAAGCATCCGTCGATAGCATATGAGTCGACAAGAAGCCCCCAGCACTGGGCCTTGGGCGAGGAACCAAGGTTTCTTCCACCTGACTAAAGCACGTAGGCATCGCCCCGTGACCTTGATCATGCGAAAAATAATTCCCCTCGGAGAATCGCCCCCCACGGGGCGCCGAGTAGAGAGGGGGCCACCCTCAGAAGCCTGATAGCCTAGGCGTCAGGACTTCTTCTAGTCAAAGCCTTCTTCGAGATAACGACTGTCCTCAGATATGTCTTATCCCAAGATGACAACAGCTAAGACTACTAAAGGAACCAGCCTCTTGAGACTGGTCTCTAGTATAGCTAGAGAAGCCAATCCGGCGTCCTGAAACGGATGACCAGTAGGAAATAACCGAACTGACCCCTCTTAAACCCTCCTTCTGCGAGTCAGACACTGAGACTAGAACTCGCTTGAGGGCACCGAAGGGAGATGGGCACCATATAATGAGGTGCTATCCATTTCCCCCAGGGAATTAACCATTTATTTCCTCAGAATTAAAGGACTCCTCAAAGATCAGATGAGTACATATTTAATTTTCTCAAAAATTAAATGCAGCCAAATATCAACCAGACAAGTAGAAACGGTCTAGTTGAAAGGCTGAATATAGTGTATTAATGTAGACCTCATATTATAATCTCAAACAATAAAGAATACAAAATTAGTTTGACACAATCATAAGAGAATGAGAGAAAGGGAAATTTATGAAGGTATTTTTGGTGCAAAACTACTGAACGCCTGTGACAGTGAAATTTGAAGTTGTAGAGAATAGCCACACATGTGTATCAGTAAATTTGAAGTCACAGAGAGAAATGTTTTAAGAGTTGCAAACTTGTAGACTTTTTTTCTCTCCCACAAACACAACACAACAGTTACACCTCCTCAAATTCTTCATTGCAGGTGCACAAATCCTATTCTACAAATCGCAAATTAAGAAACTCGTGCACTCACATTTTTGCTACAGTTGCTGCAGTGAATATGGTGCAAAACACATTTAAACACCCGCATCAAAAATGTGAAGTCACGGAGAAATTTTGCTTATCCGCAATTCAGTATGTGAATTCATCCAATGAGAGTTGCACACTTGTAGAATATTTTCTCACAAATATCTTGTATATTTTTCTAGCACAAACACAAGTACATAACTACAGCTGCTTGAATCTGCAGCGACTAATCTCAAACACTGTTTTTCGCTTTCAAGTGACAAGTTTCGCGCGCTCTCCCTTCTGCACCATATATCTCGTGAATGTGGAGCAAAAGTGACTTGTGCATCTGTAGAGGCAGTGAGGCAGTGAGGCAGTGAGGTCATATTCAGACATGAATATTCATGAGTTTCCCGGGCATGCGCGTGGAACTGCTCGCTCATTTTCGTTCACTCAGAGGTTCACTCCTTGTTTCTCAGCAGGTTTAGTTCAAGTTCCATTTATTTCTAAAGCATATTTACTACGTCCGCCGGTCGACCAAAGTGCTGTACAACAATTACAATATAGATACACAATAAAGAACAATAAATAATCACTTAGAAACATTAAAAACAGGATAAATTACATGTTAAAAGCCGAGATAAACATGAGTTTTGAGGGAAGTTTTAAACTCAGATAAAGCCGAAGCCATTTTAATTTGGGCCGGGAGATAATTCCACAGAGTGGGGCCAGCCATTTCAAAGGCTCTATTTCCCCTTTTTTTCAAGCGGGTTCTGGGAATGTGAAGGAGGAGTTTATTTCCCGATCTAAGTCCTCGCTTAGGAGTTTACAGGTGAAGTAAGTCCGTCAGATAAGATGGTGCAAGATTATTGTTATTATACACTGTCACAGGCGTTCAGTAGTTTTGCACCAAAAATACCGTTATAGAAATTCCCATCTGCTCAGTTCCCTGTGCATATTATACATTGCGGACCATTATCTACACGTTGCCTCGGTAAGCGCGCAATCTAAGCCATAGATTCTTATTGTAGACATGCAGACCCAATATCTATGCGCTGCCTTGGCACACGCGAGATCTGAGATCGAGTCACAGAATCTTTATTGCAGACCCGTAATCTACGCGCTGCCTCGGCAAACGCAAGATCCGAGCCAAATAATCTTTATTGACTTTCTTCCCTCGAGAAGAAGGCCAAAAAGAGCAGAGCTAAAACTCTTGATAATGCATATGTTACACGTCGGGAATTTATGAATGAACACTGTCAGCCCCAATTTACAAGAGCTGACTGTGCATGGTCCACTCCCAAACAAACAACAAATGAATCACATGTGTTGTTTGTTTGTCACAATCCAAAGCTGTTTGCTAGCCATACTCCTGTCTAATATATATATATGCTTGTGGACAAACAACAATGAATAGACAGAGACAGATTCACACAGTGCTTTCTGAAGGCACAGAAGCTAGCGCGGTCTATTTTCAGGTGTGCTTTAGGTGTATGTGTGCATTCACCCCCTGGGGTCGGCTATCACAACGCTTTTTTTCTTATCAGTGCAAAAGAGACTCAAAATACTCTGTTGATTTTGATCTTACATATAAGTTTTATACATCATTTGATCCTGTTAAGTGTATATTTTTTTGTGTATACTCACAATAAAAACAAAGTGTTTTGCTTTTTGTCAAATAAAGAAAAATAAACATGATGACAGTTTTGCCTTCTCTCTGTCAGTGAAGTCCATTCTGAAACGCGTCCGAAAATCAACTGTAACTCCGCGAATACTTGTCATACAGGCACGAGAGATTTTTCTTTATGAAGCTTGAACTTTCTTCTTTTAAATGAAGTAATTTATATAAACAACAAATAATCTCAGTTTATGTAATCTGTAAGAAAAGAGTGAGGTGTCAGTCTTTTTCTTTTCAGCTCATTATACTTGATTAAGTGTTAAATTGACACGCCCACGGAGAGCGCGCGCTATACAAACGCAAATGATCTGAGGCAAGTCATGCAAACATACCAACGCCCACATCAGCTGGATAAACACATCAAGTTTAATAAGAAGTGTAATTTACCTCGTCTTGCTGCGCCGTGAGGAATAATACTATCTAATAATCCTGGAAAATGTACCAGAAGTGCTGGTAGTTTCATTTCGAGGAGCAGCGGATCCAGCTGATGTAGTAAGTCATTTATTCTTAAGTGCTTTGTTCTAATCGCGATATTGAATAGTGTCTGTAAACTGCAAAAAAACTGTTTAAATATGAATTGCGTGTCTGTGTGTGAATGATGAATAAACGACACAGGCGCGCGCGCTGTTGTTTACTACAGTTATACAGCGCGTGTCTGTGCCATTCATTTACTCTTGCACCTACATTAGTAAACATGTTATTTTTACATGAACACATCCAAATTATATTGCTATAGCATACTGAGATGAGTAAAAATAGACTGAAATATGTTGAAATAAAATGTCTGTATGAAACAGACTGCAAATTAACATGTATATGCTAATATATCATAAACATTATATGTTACAGACTAAATATGAATGTTTAGACAAGATTTCATTTATTAGTTTTGGATAGATTATAAAGTATTTAGGCTACTGTAAAAAAATACTACTGCCACATTAAATAAGCTTTTGTGTGCCAATTTCTGCTCATATGTTAAATATATAGTATGGGATGTTTTGTCAAAAATAAAGTAGGTATATTGAATTATCAACTAATATGTTATTATAGTATTTGTTCCAATATTCAAACTAATGAATCCTTACCTTAGAAATACGTATGATAAAATGTATACTTTTTACAAAGAAAGAATACACTTGAAATATTGTTAAAATTGTGATTGTTTTTGTAATTGTAACCTATTTGTAATTGGTTACAATTTATAAGGCTTTAGGCTCATTATGCAGCTCATTATGCGGTCATTGTCTTCTCAGGTGTGAACACGCCTCCATGCATATTGACTTTCCAAACAAAAAGTGTCTTATAAAATTTAAATCAATGTATTGTTTTGTGTAAATGATTAGGCAGGATGATTTTCAGATCATTTTGAAGCAAAAATTCTAGGCGACAACACCCATTAGTCAAAAGTCTTGTGGACACATATTCAGTATGTGTTTTGTGGCCTTATTTCAGACACTTTAAGTTTTAGTTTTTTCAATAACCATGCATAAAAAATATTCTCTCAAAAATACAAACATGTACATACATTTTGCTCACATATTATGGTAGCCCTGTTTGTGCTAAATTGAGTGTAATTACACCTTTACTATTAATATGTTTATAAGCAACTGAAAAAAGCACAAATGTCAGGGCATGTCAAAACATCTCAAGGACCCCAAAAACACCTTGGACCCCAGAGGGTTATAAGACTTCTTATTCTGCAGGGTCCCTCTAGTTGACAATAGTACTAGTAATAGTACTAGAATAGTAGTTAGAACCTTCATCTTTCAGTTGAAATGGCTGATAGTTTAGAATTGACTGTGAGCATCAGAAATTCATGTAACTAAGCATGTTTCTTTAAAATGATTTGTTATCCATTTTGTACACAGTTTTGATAAGTTTCTACTTTGTGCACACAACATATAGGATGTTTTCAAACCTAGTTTGTTTGAGCCCTCCAAACGCTCTCGGAGCTGTTCAGTGTGTATATTCTAATAAACCAAGTGATCTCAGACCCCTAAAAGGACTCAAAAGCAAACTGTACTCAAACCACATCCAGAGGTGGTCTGAGTACAGTTTGTTTGCGAAACTGTTTGAGGTTCGATTTCTTTGCGATATGTGAAAGCAATAAGGTCCTGGTCCGCTTTTCGTTTCGTTTCTACATATGCACCTGCACCTGGAGGCTTGCCATACCTGCAGCCATGCTCCGTCACTGCGGAAAACAACACAAAACTTGAATAATTAAAATGTCTTCACAATCTGATTTTGAAGAAATATGATACTATCGTGCTACAGTGCATTATATGTTTTGCCGTTCTGGTGCCTCCATCCCAACATACTGTACAACGTGACATACATTCAAATCATGTTCACGCAGCAGTAGAGTTACGCTCACATGACACTGCAGTTATTCTCAGTCATGAAAGTTTATAATTTGCATGCAAGCCTTGCCAGTTAAACATTTTATTTGCGTGCTGTTCTTGCCAATACACCTGAAGCTAGGGCTGTAGTCAAGACCACCTTTGTCGAGTCCAAGACCAGGACTAGTCGAGTCCAAGACAAGACCAAGACCAAAGAGGTTCGAGTCCAAGACAAGACCGAGTCCAAAAAGGTTCGAGTCCGAGTCAAGACCGAGTCCAGGACAGGTAAAAAAAGTCTTGTGCAAGACATTATCAAGACAATCATTTTGGGTTATTATTTGTTGATCTAAAAGCAAAAACAGTGTCACAACATCCAGGATTTTTAAGTATAGACATTCCCCTTGATATCATATAATCTTCTAATCTAAAGGAAACATAATGATGACATATGGTGATACCTCATAATAGCAGTGTTTCACTGTGGATCTGAAAGACGCATAGGCCTACTTTCACATTCAGATAGCCCCCCATCACAGGCCATTCTTGAGATACGCCTTCGAGGGGCAAGCTTATCAATACACAGTTCTGCATTTACGAAGTGCATGGACGCGGCGTTGGCCGGAGACACACTGGTTGCGTGGCGTGAGCGTGGCGTTTCTGTTACGTGTCAGCTGCGTGGCGGCTGCGTCGCGCTTTCTGTGTCTTTGCACACCAGAAACGTGTCTGACGCGGCGCTGCTGACACGGATCACCCTTGTTCGACATATGGGAGAGAGTTGTGGAAGCCCTATATTCATGTTAAGCATAAATATAAAGCCTAAAGACACTGTCAGCAGTATTGACAGCAAAATAGACTACAGACTATTTCGTTCTGTATTGACAGGTGCAATATTTGAAAATTGATACATATTTATTTATTTATTTTTAAATCATATTTATATCTGAATTTATATCAAAACCTAGACTTTCAACCATCAAAATGTAATTTAGTAATATGTATTCGTGTACAAAATAACATATAAACATATTTTCCTATTCTATTTTGCCTGGAAACGCTTCCAACACGCTTGCATGTCGCGTGAAAAAAAGGCGTCGGATCATGAGCTCTAAAAATGATAGCAACCTAATAATTATATGCTGCCGCTAGTCCTTAAAGGGATAGTTCAACCAAAAATAAAATATGTCAGTATTTACTCTCCCTAATGTTGTTCCAACCCCGTAAGACCTTTGTTCATCTTCGGAACACGAATTAAGATATTTTTGATTAAATCTGAGAGCTGGATCACTCCTCCATAGGCTTCTAAGGGATTGACACTTACCAGCCCCGAAAAGTTATTAAAGATATTGTTAAAATAGTCCAAGTGACTACAGTGGCTCAATCTTAAGTTTATCAAGTAACGAGAATACTTTTTATGCGCAAAAACAAACAAAAATAACGACTTTATTTCAACTATTCATTTCCTTCTCTGTGGGCCTCGAGTCAGTTAAAGTAATGTGATAGCGTAGTGCTACGTCATAACAACAGAAGCACTACGCTATTACACTAGTGAACTGACTCGAGGCCCACAGAGAAGGAAACAAATAGTTGAAATAAAGTCATTTTTTTCCGCACAAAAAGTGTCTATCCCTTAGAAGCCTATGGAGGAGTGATCCAGCTCTCAGATTTAATCAAAAATATCTTTATTCGTGTTCCGAAGATAAACGAAGGTCTTACGGGGTTGGAACAACATGAGGGTGAGTAATTACTGACAGAATTTTCATTTTTGGGTGAACTATCCCTTTAATGTTAATGAAACAACAAGAGAAAATCACTCAGAACTTCAGTAGCTCAAATAAGAATCAATGTATAATTTATACATTGAAGTCTATGTAGTGTTGTATTTTTTACATCTGATTGTTCAATTTATTATTTGAATGGTGCTGTTAAATACCTACTGTGATTGTCCTGAAAATTTTTGCCATATCGCCCACTCCTAAAAGAGGCTATAACAAAACAGCTCTACAATGCCGCGTAAAAGTGAAAAAGAAGTAAACGATCACCCAGGAAACATACAGACACAGATCGAGAGTAAACCCAATCGCAGGTATTCATCTACTCTAGGACTGGATAGGTTAAGATCATAATGCTGGTGAAAGCTACTTTCAAACGTTGAAGGCATGGGAGGTTTTGGCTGTCAAGAACAGAGATTTGTCAGGATCATAGGATGGAGGTGATGATGTAGATGTTTGGTCAGGTGCCAGGAGTAGATAAGAATGGAGATACTCCCAGAAAACCTTGTTCATGAAACCTTGGAATATGGAAGGGGCGTTGACCAGGTCATAGGGCATGACCCAATATTTAGAGTGGTCACAAAGTGGTCTTCCATTTATAGCCCTGCACAGGACGAGCTTGGTGAATACCTTTGCCAGTCCATGTTTTTTGTACAGGATGTGACAGGGTCAGGGACAGTGGTTTAGATCCTACCTCTGGGCAAAGGCGCACCTGACTGGTGTTATATATAGCACAGTCCCATGGTTTATGTGGTTGGAGTTGAGTGGCCCTTTGCTGACAGAAGACATCTAGATAAGGATGATAAGTGGAAGGGACGTCCATGGAGTGATCATTCGCAGGGCTTTATATTTTGACTCCATTCTTTATTCCTGGCAGTGTTTTTGGACAGAATTGTGAGAGTCCACTCCATTGGATGAAAATCAACCCCACACATGGATGGTCTCAGGATGTATCACTGTTGTCACGACTCAAGGACTCATGGTAGCAATCACCTTTTCTTCTCCAGACAATCGATTTTCCAGATATCCTGAACACTTGGAAGGGGGCTTCACCAGTCTTCCACTGTCCAATCCTTGTACTTCCTGCAGAATTTCAGTCTTTCCTTGATGTTTTTCTTAGAGAGAGTTGGCTTCTTGCTGCTGTTCTTGACACCAGGATGTTGTCCAAAATTCTTTGCCTGTGCAAATTCTTTGCCTGTGCAAATTCTTTCACTGTGCGTACTGATAAACTCATACCCACCTGTTGCCAATTTTAAGCAAGCTCTGCACTGGTGGTGACACAATTTCATAGATGACTCCTCAGGAAGAGACAGTCCCAGTGATAAGCCTTTTCACTGCAGTTAAATCTCCCTCTTTGAAATTATGTTTTATTAACAAAGTTCGGGAGGAGCACGCGCAGATAATTAACACGAGTGGAGAGCACTCAGCAATCAACGATAAGAGCTATATACTCAGCTGTCTCACCTCAATTCATTGACAATTTAGCAGCATCCCTCCACCTGGGTTCTCCACACTTCTTGTCCTAACCATTTACATACGGGGGGAGTACTCTGGGTTCGGACCGAATTCCGAGCTTGAAGCCCTCCCCCCAGACAGCACACCAAATATGTATTAAACTTACTCCCTCTAATTGTATGTAAGTGTGAACTAGTGAACTCCTTCACTAGAGAGGACTTCTTTTACCTGAAGAGAGCAGGTAAAATCATCACAGACTCCACTCACCCTGGACACCACCTGTTTGAACTGTTACCGTCAAGACGGAGACTCAGATCACTGGCCACAAGAATATCTCGGCACAGGAACAGTTTCTTCCCGCAGGCCATTTCCCTTCTGAACAGTTAACATACCTCCCAAGGCATATGCCCTTAAGTGCAATACTCCCACTGTTTAGTGCAATAACTTACAACATAGGTGATATTTATATGTAGATTTATTTATTTATAATATTCAAAACACTGTAAATATGTTCATAATCTGTAAATGTTTATTCTGACTAAACCCAACTGTGATACTTTTATTCTCATATTTGTATATTTTTATTCTTATAATTTGTATTATTATGTTTTTTGTTGTATTTGTATATGTGCACTGGAAGCCTCAGTACCAAAACAAATTCCTTGTGTGTGCAAGCACACTTGGCAATAAAGCTCTTTCTGGTTCTGATTCCTTGATGAGCCGGTAAATGGTTAATTTAGGCGTAATACTCTTTTCAGCTATTTCCTTGCATGAGAGGCCATTTTGATACAAAGTTATGATGGCTGCATGTTTTTCTTTGAAGTAACCATTGCTAACACAAGAACACAATGATTGGAAGTACTTCTTCCCTGCTTTTAAAGCAATCAGTCTGCTCTTATAATAAATGATTTAACCTGACTAGTACTTGTACTAGCATGTGCCCCCTAAGATTTTTGAGCCCAATGTGAATGCAGCTTCCAAAGGACAAAAAAAATTACATTTGATAATTAACCCTTTGAAGCGTACAATCACTCCTGTGTGATGAAAATACTCAATGCATCACAAGATCAACTGTTAAATTAAAATCTGCATTCGTGCTT
Organism: Siphateles boraxobius; assembly: GCF_051911475.1. Lineage (NCBI taxonomy): Eukaryota > Metazoa > Chordata > Actinopteri > Cypriniformes > Leuciscidae > Siphateles > Siphateles boraxobius. Next base: position 2,300,178 of record NW_027509222.1, read on the forward strand.
TGGCTGGCGCTGAGTCAGAGATGAATGAGCTTAGTGCTCGTCATACATCACATCTGTTTAGTGTTTTCAACCATACTTTTACTGACTGTTTTATCAAACTCCACGTACGCTAGGTAATGGAGAACGTTAAGAATGCAGGACTTCAAAGAACAGCCTCAGTTTCACAAAATGAGCAGTACAACAACGAGATAATGTGCAGTTTGCCTTGCGGTGTCAGTGCTTTAAATTTGTTTGTTTTTATAAGCTAGAAAATACTTGGAAGACTAAACTGATGCAGGACTTATAGGCCTAATATTCTTGATATTCTGGAAAAGCGACAGTAACTAAGTTAATAATGTAAATGTTCTCAAAAAAATAATATTCTCGCTTCAATAATTCATATGTGTAATCAGATATGATGACATTTGTGACCCGTCACAGAAACCAGGGACACAAGTCGGCAGCACAACTTTCGAGCAAAATGAGAAAGAAGAGTTTTTTTTCAAAATTGGTGATTTTCAATTTTTTGGAGAATCTGTTAATTGAAATCACGAAGAAGCCTCTCCATGTTTGAGATAGCAGTATTGGTATATTTAAAAGCTTACATTTTGAGGTTGAAATCGGCTTGTTTTCGGAGATTCTAGCATGCAGTAGGGGCGTGGCGTGTCATTGTCTGTGTGTATTTCCATACTGAATAACCCGGCGCTTTTGCCCCCGCCCTCCAAGTCAACCACATGGCTACTTATTATGCTGTGCTCTGGCCAGCTCTCTCTGATATCAAAATTCAATGAAGATGGATGCCGCAAAGATTGTCGCAGACGAGATGAACCGTCTGGCAGTTACACCGAAAATGTTTTCGCCGCACTTCGTGGGCTCGGGAAACTGAACCGGAGGTATGGGCGCAGCGCGCTCGCCCTCAGTGCTTCAATACGGCGGCTCGGCTCGCTGACAGCGGTGGCTGGCTGTTTCATATGTGACGGAGAATCGAAATAGAGGATGCAGTTAAGACCTTTGCTGCTGCGATGAAGGCCTGCCGTGCGTGTTTCTGAAATGTAAGTTAAGCTTCATTTGCTCTTTAGTCGTTATTTAAGATGCTGAACCTGCTGATGATATAATGTGCTTGCGGACATTTCATTTGTGTGTGTATACGCACATAAGAAAGTGGTGTAAAGAGATTTGCAACAGTAATTTGAGGAGGTGAAATGTGATTATTTGGAAAATTGCAGAAATGACTGCTTAAAGAAAAATGCCAGCAGGCATTTGCCTCCTACATAAACTTTCATATTGTTGACATTTTGGGCACACGAGCGTTGCGTACTATTTGCGCTATATGTAGGCCTATGGCTTATTGGTCTTTGTTTGTTGTTGTTGGTTTTGCGTTATATGTATATGGCATATTGGTCTTTGTGTGTTGTTGCTGGTTTTGCGTTATACTGTATGTATATGGCATATTGGCCTTTGTGTGTTGTTGCTGGTTTTGCGTTATATGCAGGCTATATGGCATATTGGTCTTTTTGTGTTGTTGCTGGTTTTGCGTTATATGTATATGGCATATTGGTCTTTATGTGTTGTTGCTGGTTTCGCGTTATATGCAGGCTATATGGCATTATTGGTCTTTGTGTGTTGTTGCTGGTACGTTGCAAATAGAGGGGCAGCACAATTGTTTTTCGCCTAGTGCGGCAGAAGTGCACTCATTCGAAGTGTAAAAAAAGCTGTAAAGCACATGGAGGAGCTTTACAGGGGGTATGGCTTATCTAAATGAGATGTAAATGAGCCCTATTGTCACCCCCAGCAGCAGAGACAGGTGAGAACTGCACAATCTTTAGCTCGTTTTCTCCTCTTTGAGCTTTTTTAAGTGCCTACTTTAAAATGGCCACAACTTCTCCAAATATTATCAGATTTCCACATGTTACACATCGTTGGAAAGCTTGGATATTACACTCTCAGAATCTATGAATAACTCAAAATGCCCCAGAACCGACTTGTGTCCCTAGTTTCCGTGACTGGTCACATTTATTACAATGAAAGCTAAAGTAAAGTTTTATTATAAATAATTTACAATAATTTTTATTTGGAGGTTAGTTTTTTCCACATGAAACAAACATAGACTGTAGAACAGTCTAAAAATACAATATAAAAATTGACTGTACTTTTTACTACATACGTGTACCTCAAATTTATGGTCAAAATTTTGGTGGAAATTTTTTTTCTTACTTTGAGTTTGAAGCAATTCAGCAGAATGGCACATACAAACAAAGACATATATATTAATGGTACTTACCAACACCTGTGATAGTCGTAGTTGTCCAATATGCTGCAACTATATAATGATCGAATTTGGACTGAGTAGGTTTAAGTCCAGCATTCCATGCCCATGATTCCTCCTCACATCTTAAAAATTAATAAAAGGTTTGAATAAAACTGAATTTCTATAAAATAATTCTAAAAATATAGATTTTTTTTCTAGGCTAGCACTGTAATAAAACACACTTACCTTTCTTCATGGCATGCTAACACGTACAATAAGCCAGCGCAAAAATGCACATAGAAAATCAAGAGGAAGAGGCATTTTGCTATCCTTTGTTCATATACGTTTTTATAGATGTCTTGTTCATTTTGTTTGAAATGCTTATAAACCTGTAACCACAATACAATTGACATGATCAGGATAAGAACTCAACTACCTATCTGAACTCCAGTTAGTCCATACGCTAGTTCTACAAAGATAAAGTCAACTTTAAGGCTCTGCAATTTTACTTTTTATAATTAGTATTACAACATATCACCCAAACATTTTTTAAATAAATACTGTACATAAAAATATCTAAAATACCTTGTGAATCAGAATCAGATTGACTAGGCCTAAAATTCTCAAGTGTTCTGTACCGCCGAAAGCAAAATACAGAAATTCTAAGGGTAAAACTGCAATGGCATCATAATACAAGTCCCAAGACCTTCGATATACTTGAAATATTACTGCAAAATCTGTTACGAGTCCTGGAGAACAAGAAAGAAGAAGGAAGTTTTAGGCATCAAACAATAACATTGTAACTAATTAATATATTAAATTTAATCTTTCAGATTTCATTTTCCTATAATAGTGATTTTAAATTATAAAATGTCTGTTATAGATAACCACCAGCCAACAACTGTAAAGCACTTGCTTTTTCTGTCCACTGGTGCAGAGTAAGCGGGGATAAATGTGCATTGCCAATATATTCAAATGTGTTTTGGATGCTGTCATTGTAACTGTGGTTGGATTAGCAAACGTGAGAAACATGAGTCAGTTGAGTTTAGGGCTGTACACTTGGGTGTCTCAAAATTTGCATTGTTACAATTTTGGTAGTATATGTCAATTAACAATGTTACCTGGATCGAGAAAGCTTTATTTTTTGTATCCCCGCCCACGGACAGTCGGATCATCAGTATGGGCAATACCAAACTTTATTATTTCGCTAAAATACAGATACTTTTTTTTTTTTAATCTTAATGATATCAATAATAATTATTTCTTAAATTGTATGTGATTTTATTTTGTGAAATATTTAATTAAATATTAGCTTTCATCAACTCACGAACCCCCATTTGGGAAACCCTGGTCTAGTGTATGGTCTATTTTTGTTGTGCAATAGCCTACACAATGCAAGGCAGTTTTATTTCAGTTAAATATTAACTAGAAAAATGAAATAAAAAAATGAAATAAAATGAGATTAAATTGTGTGTTGTTCTCCAAAACACAAACAACACAGGAAACAAAGGTCCCTCTTTTTTCTAGAGACAAGAAAAATTATCCTGCATTTACATAGTTAGGCGTTTCTCAACTTCTTGGTGATGCAAAAAAAGGCTCTTTTATATACCCGGGGTCGACAACCTATGGTACGGGAGGGGTAATTGCTGGGAAGTAAGGAAAAGTGAGAGAAGTGTTAAGTATTTCATTAAGATAAAGTACCTCCCACCTGCATACAGATCTACATTTAGAGGCAATTATTCCTAATAGCAACACAGCATGTTATATTAAGAGAAGAGTATATACATACAATGAATGTGTGAGAATTAAACTGCACAAGTCAATGAAAGTGCACAGCTCTGATTAACCATTACCGCGACCTGCGCATTACGTGAACACAAGTTACTGAATGACAGCTTAAAGCTTGTTCCGCTGTAAATGGTTAATGCTTAATGCTTTAAATTTCTGAGATTTTCAACCAAGTATATAAACTCCTTTTTAAACATTCCACACACATCAAAATTACTGTGATGCATCTGGAAACGCTGTTCATGTGTACCTGGTCACTTCATGTGTTTTCAGGGCTTTTTTTCGCATTCCAGATGAAACTGGACAAAATGTAAATTGTACTCCTCCTAAATTGGTAAAAACTAATAATGCGAGAGCGTGTTATAATGACTCCCAGTAGCCAGATATGTCAGAGAAGCTGAGCATCTCGTCAACAAACCAACGCACGAACTGCCACAAATAAAACGTCCTGGTTGCGTATGCAACCCACCGTTCCCTGAAGGAGGGAACGGAGGATGTAGTCGACGGTCGACTGAATTGGGATCTCGCTAGAGAGCCTATCCTCTTCGAGTACTATTGAACGAGCCAATGTAATTGGCGTGCATGATTCGCATCACACACTGCGCCCCCATGGCGCGGGTATAAATACGGAAGTGGATGCACGCACTAGTTGCTTTTCGCTGAGGAGCCGAGAGTAACCCGGGGTCAGCGGTGGTCCAGCGGTAGTTCCTCCTTCAGGGAACGGTGGGTTGCATACGCAACCAGGACGTTCCCTTTCAGTCGATAACGTCAGACGTAGTCGACGGTCGACTGAATTGGGATCACCCTTTGAACACGCCACTAACGCTGCCACCTTCCAGTGCCTAAACCAAAGGCTCCTGATGCCCCCGCAAATTTAAGGCGGGGAAGGACAGTGCTTAGGCCAGGGAAGTCACTGCTGTTCCTACAGGACCACTGGGAAAGCGTTCCCCGTACATTGGAAGGAAGGGACGTTGCGGAAGCCCCATCCAACCCAGAGGGAAGTAACGTGGAGAATACACATATGAACTGGGAGGAAACCGGGCAGTCTAACATATGAAATGTCACTGGGGTAGCTCCAGCCTAAGACGGGGGAGACACACCGGACAGTGACGGCAGAGAGACTCTGCCGAGGGAAGACACGGGCTCGCCGCAGGGAGCCATATCGTGGAAGAATACACATATGGGGTCGCCGTAGGGACCGCAACATATGGACCCAGCCTAACACAGGTTCCACACTGCTTACGAGTGGTAGGCCTAACACCAGACGTTCCGCACGTCCGACGTCGGAGGGGTGTGGAGGAACTCAACAGGGTTCAATTTTAAGGGAACTCAACTGGAGTAGAAAGGCGCACGTATCCAGTCCATAGGAGGGGAATGGCGCAGCAAGCCGACACTTGAACCGGGCTCACGGTGAAACTGGCTTCATGAGAAGGGAGCCCACGGGAACAGCGGTTCAACTAGGTGTCGTCCAGCCCCCAACTCTAGAATCTGTTTAGCAAAGCATATCGTCAACGCCCAGGCGGAGCACTTTACACTCATCATAGAGGAGCTCCACACCTAAGTGGACATGTTGCATCTCGGATTTTCACCGAAATGAAGGCAAGCACTAAGTGCAACTTTGCATGGAAACAGCCTTCCCTCTCTGCTGAGTTCCAACAGATATTTGTAGAGCTGGTCTGAGGTCTATGGCTTGCATTCTGTACACATCCAAGCGAACGGACAGAGAAGCCAGGGCTGGATCTGCCTCCTCAAGGGCAGCGCTTGCAGGCTCACCACCTGCTCCTATTACAGGAGAGGTAGGAACCTTGGGCACAATCCGAGCCGGGGTCTCAGCTTGTGAGAGTTAGCAGGCCCGGACTCAAGGAACAATACGCTGAACGAAAGAGAGCAAGTCCCTACCCTCTAGTAGAGACCACGCGAGCAGGAGAACTGATATAACAGAATTTTTAACTCACTGCCTGCAGTGGCTCAGGGGCGGTCTCTGCAGTGCAGTAGCACCAGGACAAGGCCCAAGAGGATAAAGAGGGACGCAAGGATTTACAAGACCTTGCTCCTCAGGAACCTGACGGTCAAAACGTGCTTCTGCACACTTCTGCAACACGATGAGCGTCGTTTAAACACCGAGGTAACATCATTTTGAGGGTGAAGGAAAACAGCCTACTCCAACCCATTTTGCAGAAAGAGAGCACTGAAGTGATCGAAGGTTTTCAGGATCTGCTCTGGAGAGAAGACGCACTCACTTCTAAAGGCGTAAGCACGCTACCCATTTCTAGGGGGTGCTCGCAGAAGTGATGGTAACTATCACATGTCCCTGTGATAGCCACCTGAACCTCCGCGTTCAGATGTAAGACCGCCCGGAATCTCCGAGAGAAGAACGCGGGTGCCACCGTGCCCCGTCCCTGAAAGAGTTCTCAGGGGAAGTCAGGAAGGCTGTTGATGGGAACCAGGTCTAGTTGGGCCAATAAGGGGAAACTATGAAGACCTGCTCCTCTCCTGACTTGGCACGTAGGTGCGAGCGACGGGCGCAAAAAGACAGGAGCATTGCTCAACACAACATGTGAAGATCACTGGGCTTCAGGAGCATTTTCTGCTCAGCACTTGAGTGTGATTAGTTCACTGAGCTTCAGGAGCATTCCTGCTCAACACCTGAGTGTGATAAACTCACTGAGCTTCAGGAGCATTTCTGCTCAACACTTGAGTGCGAAGAACTTCACTGAGCACCAGGAGTATTTCTGCTCAGCACTGCGTGTGATGAATTCACTGAGCTACAGGAGCATTTCTGCTCAACACCTGAGTGTGATGAACTCACTGAGCTACAGGAGCATTGCTGCTCAACACCTGAGTGCGATGAACTACACTGAGTTTCAGGAGCGTTTCTGCTCAACATGAAGTGTGATAATTTCACTGACTTGAGCAGGCGCAAGGCGACCATGAGTCGCAGTCGCTTTTAGAAGGCTCACTGGGGTTAAACGCATTTCTGCGGGCACCTGGGGCAGCTGAGAGCCAGTGTTTGTCCAAGGTAGTCCACTCGGTTTATACAAACACTGGCAGGAAGACGAAACCGGAGGGGCAACTGAGCGGCCCCGGAATGGTCATGACCCAGCTGGACCCAGGGGATGGAGTCTCCACTTGCCTTTGCTATAACTGTCGTGAGGCTCGATGGCGGCACGATTGAGTAGAGCGGGAAGAGTGGAACAAAGCGTCCTCACAAGCTTCTGACTCCAAGGAGGAGGTGACGGGTGAGTTGTGACATGTAAGGGAAGCTTGCGCAATGGCAATGTCTAACAACTCGAGGCACGAATGCCCGTGTAGTCAAGGGTCGCCCAGGCCGCCGTTAAAACACGCCCTTTGTACATGGCCCCTCTGTTGAAGAGGGTTCGGCAGCAGACCGGGATGAACTATAGTCACACAGGGTGAGCTGCTCTGCCACGGTCACCTCGGGACTCGATCATGAAGCTAGTGCTGAGGCGGTCACATATGGAGGTAGCCAATGGCTGCAACTACCATATACCCCAGGAGCCTCTGAAAGTTCTTTCAGTGGGACCTTTTCTCACTTCAAACACCAGCTGAACACATTCTCATTGGAGAGACGTGTTAGACCGAGTCCATCTCCAAAACTGAAAAAGAGATACTAAGCCTGTGGGCGAGATTACTCTCTTCCAGTTGACCTGAAGACCCAACGGGCTCTGGAGCACTCGAAGGGAAGGACACTGTACTGATACTCCACCCTTACACGCAACCCAGAGGATGGCCTGCGGTGCGGAAGGTAGAGATCTGTTTTTAAGCACATGTCTTTCAGGTCGGAGCTGCAGACTGATCTTGGGCCAAGATGGTCACGACCCACCACCTAGTAGCACGAAGAACGAGTTTACAACTGGCCTTCGTACCGGCTGGAGGAGCGGCTATATCAAATCCTTCGCCAGCAGGATAAGATAAGCACGCCCAAGTCAGGAGCACTGCTCAACACTCGGTGTGATGAATATCCATGAATTTTAAGGGGAGCACGTCTGCTCAACACCTAATGTGATGACTATCACTGACTTGAGCGGGGTAGCCGAGCCTGAGGTGGGGCAGCAAAGTAGAGAGAGTGGTGTTAGTGTGCCGTGCAACACTTACCTGTCTCCACAAGCGGCAGGGGGCGCGTGAGAAGGCGGAAGACCGGGTCCTCGAACGCACCAAGCTGCCTGCTGGCGACCAAGGGGGAGCTGAGGGTGTAAGGCTATACAGGATCACACCCGCCAGACTGGCCCTCCTGGGACCCAGGAACAGATGAAATTGCTCTCTCTTTGAAGTGTGGGTACCGCTTGCTCCGCTTTTTTTTTTTTTTCAGGGAGCCAGCGGCGGAACAGACACACACACAAACAAAGGCTCCACCCGGCCCTCACCCGGGGGAAGGGAGTGATCGTGCCACTCCAAGAGCATCTCATCCATTCCTGGGAGGCCCGCTCCGGAATGCTTTCGCTGTCGCTTGCCACCTGGCTTGGCAGCGCCTGGAGCAGGCTGGGCGTCTCTACTGCGGCCGGCTCCATGCTGAGGCCTGGGTGGAGGCTGCTGCGGAGGGCAAGCAGGAGCGGCGGCCGGGGAACGCCCACGGCGACGAGCAGGCGGAGGAGCTGCCACCGGCGGCGGGTGGAGGCAGCAGCTGGCCACCGGGGCAGGTTCTGCTGGATGACCTCCGTCTGCGCTTGAGCGGCAGAGAACTGTTGGATGCAGTTCTCCACCGCCTCGCCGACCAGCCCAACCTGGGAAATTGGGGAGACCAGGAACCGAACCTTGTCCGCATTCGCCATACCAACCAGGCTGAGCCAACAAAGGCGTAACTGGACCACCAAGGTGGACATCGCCAGACCGATCACGCACGCTACGACACTCATGCCCCGGAGGGTGAGGTCGGATGCAGTTCTGTGCTCACCTATGAGCGCACGGTCTGGATTACCCTCGTGCATGCCATGGGTGCCCTAGCCTGCAGCAACGCCATGGCACGCAAGAGGAAGCGGCTTGCCCACAGGCTTTGTAAGCTCTGCCCGTCGGAACGGACGAAAACTCACAGGCCTTAGGGGGAGACGAGGATCCCCCCAAAAGGCAGCGGCCGCCGGACACAGGTGCACCTGTGTCGACAGACCGCTCCAATGGAGGGACACCTCGCAACCCTTCACCGTTCCTCCATCAAGGGTAATGAGGGGGAAAAGCTATTCAGGCAGTTTCTGGCAGAGAAAGATGCTGTTCACCACCTGATAAGCTCTCCATGCATTTCGGGAAAGAAAGGCACTGGGGCGGCCAGCTGAGAACCAGCGCGGCCCGCCCCAAGATACCAAACTCCAGATTCCAACCGAGACTGAACGGGACACGGTGGAGGTTCCACTCGAGCCCGGCAGCCTCGGCGGCCCGTTTCAGCATAGCTGATAATTCTGGATCCGGCTCGGGCAACATTGAACTCCCGGAGGGAGACAATGCAGCCGAGTCATCATCTCTAGAAGTCAGCTCACCCTCCGATGCTGCAATCGGCGTCCTGTCCTCCAGGGGAGCCCCGAGTGAAACCGCTGGCCCACCCATTACAGATGGACCAGCAGACAACACAGGAGGCTCCAGTGGTTGCAGTGGAAGGGAGGAGTGAGGAGCCCACAGAGAATGGTTACCGGGCGGAACATCCAACACTATCCTCCGGTCACCCATCCCACACAGCACCCGAGGGTGGGGCATGGTAATGGGGACTCGCTCTCCGCGAACGAAGGCGAGTCTCGCCCTCAACACTGCGACAGTCATGTTCCCACAGTGAAAACATGAGCTGTCCAGAAAAGCTGTCTCAGCGTGCTGTAAGCCCAAACACGTGACACAACAGTTGTGACCATCAGAGAGAGACAGGGAACGACCGCACCCAGAAGTGCACGGGCGGAATGACATCTTGAAAAAGACGCAAACGCACCCGTGTTGCTCTTTCAGAAAATAGGACCGTCACCAGTGCCGGAGCACACAGGGGAATGACCGCGGCAACACTGAACAGAGAACTGAAACAGTGAAGCACTCACTTTTCCGCCCTCTAACCAGCCATCAACACACACAAACATTTAGAAATTTGTTGCTGTTAAAACAGCAGTTGAGAGCTCAAAGCTCGCGATCACCGCTGCACTCGCGCTGTAGAACACCAGCACTGGGAGAGTCTTCCTGAAGAACACCGACACACTCGCTCGTTGTAGACAACAGCACTCTCAGAGACATCAAACGATCGGCTCCGAAGCGAAAGGCAACTAGTGCGTGCATCCACTTCCGTATTTATACCCGCGCCGCGGGGGCGGAGTGTGTGATGCGAATCACGCACGCCAATTACATTGGCTCGTTCAATAGTACTCGAAGAGGATAGGCTCTCTAGGGAGATCCCAATTCAGTCGACCGTCGACTACGTCTGACGTTATCGACTGAAAGGGAACTAAAAGTTCAGCGCCACATTCTGAGGCTCAAAACAGTCCTCTTCATTAAAAACAGTCAATTATCTTAACAATGCTGATGCCTCTCTCTCTCTCTCTCTCTCTCTCTCGCCAGTTGCGGTCTTTGATCTTGAAATTGGCTGATGATAAATAAAATGTAGCTCATATCTTGCTTTTTTGATATGAACTCCATTAAATTTGCATATAGTGCGGGAATTGAAGATTAGATTTATATTCGTTTTGCGGAGACAAATATGTTGCCAAGTGTAAATGGAACAGTTTTAACAAAACGGATGGCTATCTGATCAGTTAAAACGGATGACCAGGTCTAGGCCCATTGAAAATCTGTTCTTCAAAGTCTAATTTAAACATGAAAACATACAAACTAAAGGACTTTGAAAAAAATTATGAAAAATTGCTTCAGAAATATTTGTCATATATGTTAACCAATGTCCATTATGAATATTTTAAAGGTGACATATCATGAAGATCTGACTTTTTCCATGTTTAAGTGCTATAATCGGGCCCCCCTTGCATCTACCAACCCAGAAAACGTTTCAGGTTACGACTGTAACCATAGTTCCCTGAGAAAGGGAACGAGACGATGCGTTGATGACGCTTTGGGAACGCTTCCAGCGTGAATGCGCCTGAAGCATCCATGTCAACTAGTCCAATGGATGGAATGTACGTCACGGGCGGACGACGTCATGACCAGGAAAGGATAAGAGCACATCCGGTGTAACCGGCATTAGCTTCGAAAATTGCCGAAGCAAGTCGATCACAGGGATCCAGGAAGTATGGCAGGGCGACGCATCGTCTCGTTCCCTTTCTCAGGGAACTATGGCTACAGTTGTAACCTGAGACGTTCCCTTTCGAGGGAACTCGCGATGCGTCGATGACGCTTTGGGAACAAGAATACCCAAATCGCCAAACTTTCAAATGCCTGAGTGTCAGCCTGTTGTCATCACTACACTAAGCACTAAGCACCTGAGACCTTCGGGCAGCGTCCAGGTCCAGGCTATAAAATCTGATGAATGCGAGCGGTAAGGACCAGCCCGCCGAATCTCAAACGTTTTGGAGAGAATTCCAGATAATAAAGCTTAGAAGCCATACTCCTAGTGGAATGAGCCCTGACCACCAAATGGTTGGCCAGAGGACTCACAAGCAAGAAGAATAGTCTTGACTATCTATTTGATCAATAGGTTGGATTTTCTCCACGGAGAAGTCCGATGAACATAAGTGTCCAGTGCTCGCACTGGTAGGCACCTTAGGAACATATCCATGTTTGGGGTAAGAATGCCTTGGCCATTACCGGTGCACTCAAGGCAGGTGGGGACCGAAAGGGCCTTAAGGTCTCCCACTCTTAGAGGGACGAAATAGCTGGCAGAAAATAGTCTTAAAAGAAAGAAACTTCTCTGAGACCAAACCCTAAGGGCTCGAAGGGAGCCCCAGATAGGCCTTCTAGAACTATTGCAAGGTCCCAAGCCGGCACCCTAGTGCAAGTCGAAGGCCTCAGCCTCAAAGTGCCACGAAGGAAACGAGTGATCAGGAGGTCTTGACCCAAAAATGTACCACCCACCAGGGCGTGGAAAGCCACAATGGCCGCCACGTATACCTTAAGCGTGGAAGGACATAGACCTGATACAAAGCGTTCTTGCAGAAACTCGAATACTGTGTTTACTGAACAGTTAACCGGATTCCACTGACGCTGTTAACACCAAGAAGTGAAAAACTCTCCAAATAGTGAATATAGTTTCCTTGTAGCAGGTCTGGAGCTTAGAATGGTCTCAACAACCTCGGTTGAGAGACCACCCTCTATGAGTTGGGCCCCCACAGAGGCCAAACCAACAGTTTCCAAATCCCCTGCCGGGGTTGCATTATTTCATCCCCTGCATGAGACAGAAGGTCTCTCCTGATTGGGATCTCCAAGGGAGAGCCGTCGATGAGAAGAATTTGGTCTGCAAACAAAAATCGTCTCGGCCAGGGTGGTGCTACTAACAATAGGCTTATTCCATCCTGGTGGATTAACTCCAGAACTCCTGGAGGCAGAGCAATTCATGTGCCAAGAGAGATGATGACTCCTCCACAAGCCCTGAGCTGAGCGGCCTTCCAATACCGCTCCCCCAGCTGGTGGGGGAAGCATCTGTCGAGATAGCAACTCGATGGCAAAGAGCTCCCAACACCGGAACCAGGGATAAGAACCAGTGTTTCCTCCATATAACCAAGGCGCGGGGATACTGTCGCGTGTTCTTGATCATACAGAGTGGGTTTCCCCTCAGGGAGAACCCTCTGGTCCTGAGCCACCACGGCAAAGGTCTCACGTACAGCAGGCCAAGGGGTATCACAATGGACGCTGCTGCCCTGAGGCCTAACAGTCTCTCGAACTGTTTCACAGTGTGTGACTGGCCTAGCTTTAGCTTTTTTCTGGCAATAAGGATAACAGCTACACGAGCAGGCGACAGAACGGCTCGCATCGTGACTGAGTCCCAGACCACTCCAAGAAAAGTGGTCCTCTGTACTGGAGAAAGCACACTCTTCTTGGCATTGAGCCTCAACCCCAACCTTCACATATAAGCAAGGAAGACATGTCGATGCCGAACCGCTAACTGTTCTGAGTCCGCTAGAATCAGCCAGTCGTCTAATTCAAAATGCGTATGCACTGCAGCCGGGGCGGGGCCAGAGCTGCATCTATGCACTTCGTGAATGTGCGGGGTGAAAGAGCTAGACTGAAAGGAAGTGCCTGATACTGGTGTTCTTTGCCCCTGAAAGAAAACCTCAGGAACATCCTGAGGATCGAGATATGGAAGTATGCGTCTTTCAGATCTATCGTGACAGTAGGGCTGTGCAATTAATCGAATTTCGATTTCAATTTCGGCTCCCAACGATCTCCAAAATCGCATGCGCACGCGCACATCCGCCCCTCCCGAGGCCATAAACTCTCTCTGCCTATACAGTCATAAATTGCAAGTACAATAAACTTCACAATAACAATTGGCTAATTTAATATAGACTGGAGTGAGACCATAGACGTCTCTCGAGCTGTTGCGATCTCTTTCTGCTCGATCACTGTAGCACCTCAGTGCAAAAGCACATGACCTGATCATCTGTTCCGCTTTACAGCACGAAACAAATCTAGAATGAACACAGGGAGCGACATTAACACTTGTCTGCTTGTCCGGGAAAAGGGGATTTTTAAGTTACAAGTGAAAGAGAGTTTTACTTGCCCGACCGATCGAAACACGAGATAGTTTCTGGTCACCACGTTGCCTGTCTATTTGTGAGAGAGACATTAGTAGAGAAATCAAAACAAATCAGCCTAACAGCTCACACAAAAACTCACAGAATAAACATACTGAGGTAGAAAAAAAGTTTTAGACAAAAGTTTTTTTTTAAATTAATAATATATGATATAGTTAAGTAAATAACACGACAAAGGGCTGTTCTATAATATCACGATTACAAATGTTACATTGAATTTATAGTTTAATAAACAAGTAGCCTATTTTATATGTATTAACTTACATTTTAGACGCAATATTGACTGGGTTTGTTCTATTTCACAGGCGAAAATAGTTACAAAAGAAAAGCAACACTAAGCGCTGTGTTTTGTTACTCAATGATTCATTATTTTAAACGAATCATTTTAATGAATGACACAATGATTCATTTATTAAGACGGTCACTTGTCGCCACCTATTGATTTATTGTTTAAAGGTTTCATTGATTTCATTTTTAATTTTATTATTTGTTTAAACAATAATCTCATAATATTTTTACAGTTGTAATTTTGCAGTGTAAATTAATTTAATTGATAACAGCCCTTTTTATTAAAACTGAACTTGATCAAATGTAAGAATTTGACATAAAACATATATTTAGTAAGGTTTAATAAATTGTCCTTTATAAAGGTAAATAACGCCCTGGTGACCCCCTACAACAAATTACTTGTCAAAAAACATGTCACCTTTTTCACTACTTGTGAGTTTGCAAGTTGGTTTAAAAGTTCAAAAAGTACAATAAATGTTCAAATTTCGATTTTTTTAAGAATTGTTTAAAGGTGTCTTTTAATAAATACAACACGTTCCCAAAGTCATGTGAAATAATTGTGTTACATAATCGTGATTTCAATACTGACCAAATTAATCATGATTATGATTTTTTCCATAATCGAGCAGCCCTACGTGACAGACCAGTCCTCGGATCTGATTTGAGTCACAATCTGTTTGAGTGTCAGCATCTTGGACTTGAGTTCCAACACCGAACACTCAAACAGACGAAGATCTAGTATGTGACGCAGTTCCCCATCCTTTTTTGGAACAATGAGGTAAAGACTGTAAAGACCCGATACAATGTCGGGTGAATACATCTGCTCTATAGCTTTCTTTGATAACAGGGCCTTTACCTCTTGCTCCATTATCAGAGCCTGCTTGGGATGCACTAACGTGAGCAACACGATATTGTAGCCTGGAGGACGAGAACCAAATTGGAATCTGCCTCTTACTACTAACTGCAGGACCCATAGAGATATATTTGGCAGTAGCTTCCGCGCTGCCGAAAAATCTACCAAGGGAACCAGCCCCTCGAGGCTGGTCTCTGGTGTAGTTGAGACAGCCAGTTCAGGGACCTGAAGCATACTGGCAGGAACTACCCGAACTGACTGTTTTCGAACCCCCCTCAGAGGGCACGAGTCTGACGCAATGTCGAGTTGACGCTGCGCCAGAAGCTCGCTGGGGACCGCTGTGCCCCGAAGCCAAGGGTGGCGGGGTTGGCAAAACGGTCCCCTGAGGGCACCGAGATGGAACGGGCACCGTATAATGAGGTGTACACCATTCCATCCCGGTTGGGGCTGCCCTCACCGGTCTGACGCAGGTGGCGCCAAGACGTTTTCTTTTGAGCCGAAGCCTTCTCAGCGTGAAGAACGGTCCTCGGATCCGGCTTCTGCTTTGAAGGCTTTGGCTGCTGTGTTGCGTATGAGAAACTAGAAGGCTGGAGCTGCTCATGCCCAGCAGCCCCAGGGGGTTGGACATAGCGAGGGAGAGATTTTTTTTAACGCCTCTGACTGTAAAATCTGTGGCCCGACGAAGTTCTCGAACCCATCGGCCAAACTGTCCCTCACTTCTGTCCAAATACCCCAGCAGGTCAGCCTGATATGCTTGTAGCAGTGTTATAGTGTGCAAGCAGACTCGTACTAGACCCACAACCATATGATTTTCCCACTATATTAAAAATAGTTTTCTTTAATAGTTTAGTGAGAGAAGCCGAGGCCTTCAGGGACGATACTGAACCAGGAGACAGATAGCTTGTAAGCGTTTGTTCTACCCTGGGTATTGCCCCATAGCCATACTCTCTTAACTCCCTAATATCTGAATATACATGAACTTGGGGGCTGAAAGACAAGATGAGTAAGGCTTTTTCCATGATCTCATGTGTGTCCCCATTCGTTAAATAACGCGAGCAGGGAGAACAGAGATTGTGCAATTGTTTCACCACAGTGTATATATCAGACAGATAACAGTAAATATAACAGACAGTTTGACACAGATCGCTTGCTGAGGCAACAGAAGCTAATGCCGGTTGCACCGGATGTGCTCTTATCCTTTCCTGGTCATGACGTCACCCGCCCGTGACGTTCATTCCTTCCATTGGACTAGTTGACATGGATGCATCAGACGCATTCACACTGGAAACATTCCCAAAGCGTCATTGACGCATCACGAGTTCCCTTGAAAGGGAACGTGAAAAGTGACAACCCAGTAACTTTGTTTTGATAAGCCTTTCTCTGCAAGCATGTCAAAAAATAAGCCGGCACAGTAATTAACTCGGAAACTTAAAAATGGCACTTCATAACAAAAAGGTTGCTGACCCCTGATATATCCTAAAGCATTGGTTTAGGAGAATTTCATGTTTATTTACACAGTTTTGAATTCCCTACGATTCACTTTCTGCTACTATGACAGTTTAAAGTGATGTAAAGACAGTTTTGGAATTGATTAAACGTGTAACGTTAATGCCGTAAATCAGAGTTGTTTACTAGTGGACACGTACGATTAGTGCAATTTAAAACAAAAACTTTTCATTACACAAAAAAAAAAATTTCTAAGCTTAGGGAACTAAATATGTTGAGACCAATTGATAATCTTGATATAGAATTTATAGAAAACATGTTATTAAACAGATTTTTGAATAAACAATTTACTAAGATATTTTCGGGCATGAAAACTGGTCAGGGGTCAAAAATGTGAGAAGGATACGGCAGCAAAAAATTCAATCCAATCAACCTTATATACATAGCACAATTTGAAAATCAAGGTTACCAAAGTGCTGCACAAAGAATGAATAGAAAATATAACACATAAAACATATAAAATATGGGGGCCATTTTAATGTGTTGAGGCAAGTATTTACACAAAAAACACAGCATACCATAATACAATATTATAATATAATATTGTATTATGGCATGCTGTGTGTTTTGTGTAAATACTTGCCTTTATATATATATATATATATATATATATATATATATTAATACACAATAATATATTATAATACCAAAATAGCGCACATACAAATCAGGTGCGTGTACGTAATACAAGCCACAGAACCGTATCCGCAGGCTTAAACCGTCCACGCAAGGGAGCATTTCTGCTCCGGGCACGCACACAACAGTATCTGGAGCGCATTTCTGCTTGGCGTGCACGCGGCTATGATGAGTGCCATTTCAGACATATTATGAGGGTAAAAAAGTCTTATATTCGGACCAATACCGTACAATACAATTATTAAATTAAAATCTGCATCTTTCTGGTCATGACTAGAAGGCATCATTTATTAGCATCGTATGTAAAACGGAGGTCAGGCTCATTTCTACAAAAGCTAGATGATAAGAGCTTGCTCCTGCTTTCATTAGCTTACATGTTGTATAGATAACGTGCAACAAGACAAAGATACCGACACGTTTTATCCTGTTGTTGACGTTAGCCTATATTACATCCAGGTTGCTGCTACTCGGTTCATAAATGAACAATTAACTTAGGTAACATTATTGGTTAATATCAGTGGGTTAAATAATGACATTGGCAACATCACTGTCTGTATCTGATAGGACAGTTAACATTGTAAGCTAACTTACCTCAGGCTTGCTTTCCGACGTGCAGTTCTTTGTTCGGCAGTGTGTCCAGTTGTCAGACTCGCGGTGTAAAAGACTTTGAAAACGATTCTGCCCTACTCTGACTCGGATTGGCTGTCAGGCTTCGGCATTAGGAATGATGATTGTTTTTTTAAAGCTGCAAAGTTTCTGGTAACTATTGAGATATAGCAGATAAATGCTAGCCACGAAACCCCCCCTTCCCCCGCGAATATTTTCTCATCAGACCTACACAAATCCCGTAGGTGACCCATTTTGGTTTTAACAATTTAAAACGGTGAATTTCGCCGAAAGGTGAGGAGTTTTCATACCTGTATTTTAAATGAGCATTCATTACAAAAATGAACATGTACATTAAACATTACCATCTTCTGTAAACACGCCAGTGCGAAGATTCACCAGTATGTCAAATGCAGCAAAAATGTTAGTCATGCCATCAACTGCAAAGTAACGGGCAACCGATCCTTCACTGAAAAACGCTAAAATTGACATTGATATTAGACAAAACATTTCAAACCTTATAGCTGCAGTCCGTAACTTTTGCTGCTCTAGCGGTTAATAAACAAACTGCATGCGTCTTGTGGACGAACATTGTAGCCGGATCTATGATGAGTCACGCATGTGGTACAGTGAGAACCTGACCGGTCTGATATTGTCTGAATATTAACAATTTACTACAGGTGTACCGTAGTGATTCAGGATAAGTCAAAAACACGCTTTGGAAAAGGATGCATGACGTACTTGCTTTTTATATAGATTTTTTTGTAAATTTTGAACACAAAAAAGATAGGGACTGCAGCTACGGAAAGCCTAAGCACAATTATTAAATGACTACAGCATTTATTCAAATATTTTCAAGTTTGTACTTCATTTCTACAAATTACATTTCTATTTTATAAATAAGGTTTTGCTTAACGTTTGATGTAAACCTCTCAATGCTCTAAATCAAACAGAAACGTACCCTTTAGGTCTGCACTGTTGGTGAAAAAAAACAACCATGTCTTCAGGAAAACTGAAACAATGATGCACCAGAAAAAAAAGACCTCCCAGATCTTTACAAAAGCATTGTCAGGGTGGAAAGTTCTCTTCCAAAACAACTAGAGAAATGGACATGGCAAGTAAATATTAAATGGCATAACATCTCAAATACATATAAATTTGTGTGTGTATATATATATATATATATATATATATATATATATATATATATATATATATATATATACATACATACATTTAGTAGAGTAGGTAGTCAACCAGAATGCCTATTACCGCAGCGCTAGCCGGTAAAAATAAACCAGTCGCATTTCAAAGTCATTCGCGAAATGACCGAAAGGTGGCGCAGAGGGGTATTGTGCAAAACAGCAGCAATTGCCGCACTTTGAACTTTCGTTTCAATCATTTAGATGCTACGGGTTCAAATCTCAAACAAACATGGACTACTATAAATTTTATATTAGCCTATTAATGCATTTTATAGCCTATTATTAATGCAGAGAGATTTGTCTAGTTCTTAAACTATGTTACACCAAATAGTTTTTTGCTTATATTTATAAAATAAAATTACGGATTAGGAATAAATTAGGATAAATTAAGGAACAAATATTATCCAACAGAATGGCTTTACATCTGTATAATAATACCAATAGTAATTTTAAAAGCAGTTCTGTAAAAAAAAAAAATATAGTATATATATTTTTGGATTCCCTATAGCCTACATAGAGTTTTAAAAACATGGTTTTAAGCAAGGTGCGATTTGCCTGGGGGTACGGGGATTTTCTTCTGGTCTCAACATCCCTGCTTCTGCTGAATTATTTTAATCCCCCAGCCCCTCCCTCCACAGTAATCAATGCTATAGGCTACTTCACCAATAGACCATATAAAATAAAGATATGCAACAGGCACGTTTAAACGCCAAACAATAAAATCCAAACCAGCGTTTCAGCTACATACATGGTTCCAGTGGCCTTAATGCATGCACGGCTTTTCAATACGTCAGAAAGCGTTTTGAGATTATTTTGAATTAAATATTGAAGTTTGTAATTAAATGTTTTGGCACACCACACCGAGTGGTGCTATGCATTGTTCTAAAGTCGGGATTTGTTCTGGCATGAATTAGTATTCGACAAACGCGGTGGCACGTTCATTTGGACTTTTTTTTCTCATAACAGCTAAAACAAATTACTTAATAAGCTACTTCGTAATTTTTTGTTCATATAGATAAGAGTAAAGTAGCCTACATCGTTCAAAATTGTAAACTTTTATTCATATTAGGCTAACGGCAAAGTTTATCTGTCGTCTCTGTCTCCGGGAACTGCGCGTCACAAAAATGAACCGAAAGCCACTTGCCTCAGCTCAGTCACGATAAGAAGGCTATGTCTAAAGCCTTAAAATGTCTAAATATTTAATAAATGTTACCTAAATTAAAATGTAAAAACGAAATGTTGCGATATTGTTTCATTTAAGTTCATAATTATTCTATAAATGTTATTTACTTTAACAGCAGCACCATGAAGCACTGTGGTTTGAGATTTATTTGAATAAAAAAAAACACACACAAATTGCATGCACCCTGGTTGAAGGATCCAAAGATTTTTCAACTTGTGAGTTGAACATTTTGTTCACGACAGTTTGAAGATTGTATTTAGTTTTGTTTGGAAAAAGCTGACCCACACCGAAGTAGCGTTTTATTTCTTCAATTATTGAAATAATGAAATAGTTATTTTATAAATTAGTAATAAACTTTTATGACAGAAATATCACTACATGTAGCATAAATTATTTAATTCCTTCATTATCAACACTTTAATAGCCTAATGCTAATGTCTAGAATAGCGATTTAAGTGTGAATTGCAACTTCTCTTTGTTTTAAGTCAGTCTCAAACTCAGATAGCCTGTGGGGGGTTTTGGAGGCACAGTTCTGTTGCTTTATCGTGCGTGCAGGAAAATAGGTATTAAAGGTCCCCTGACATGAAATTTTCACGTTCTGAGGTTTTTTAACATTAATATTAGTTCCGCTAGCCTGTATTTGGTCCCCTGGTGTTTAGAAATTTCAATCGGTGTAAACCGAGCTTTGGCTATCTTTTTCTGCCTGTGAAAAAATGAAAGCTCAGACGGGCTGATCTTGAATCTCCTCCGTATGACGTCATATGGAGGAAAGGTTACCTCCACTTGCTCTGCATTGCCCGCACAGAATTTTGGCCAAACCATGAGAAAACGAGCTAGTAAGTTAACGCGCACGCGCTTTTAGTTTTTCCTAGAGAAATATCATTGAGTCTGAAGGAGCGAAGCACAACAGTTGCTCAATATTTGGATGCATAAATGATCACCAAAGTCGTTTTTTACTTCCTTTTTACTTCCTAATCCCCAGAAGGATCAATGGATTAATTTCATTTATTCTGGAAATGCACCGACACAACACACCAGAGTTTTGCATGTCTGCGCCAAACATTTCACAGACGACTGTTTCCACAACATAGGTCAATTCAAAGCTGGCCATGCTGAACGTCTGAAACTAAAGTCTGGATCAGTACCAACTCTCTTTGGCTCAACTACAAACCTCGTACAAGTAAGTCAACTAATGATATATAATTGTGTTGCTTTACTATTTATGGTTACCTAGCTTGTTACACGTAGAATGTGGCTGTAACATTAGCTATGCAGCTAACAGCCGAGTTACTGTCGCTAATGTAAAGGTAGATAGCATCAGGTATGTGTGTGAATACACACACTGTAACGCGAGTGTTGTACACTTCTTTGTAATTTGAATAACCGTTCTCCTGTTGGTGATATGGCGCGCGTGATATCCGCATTTCAAAATCGCATATAACTGTAACCGCATACGTAAAACATCCGAATATAGTACAGTATTCAGACATAATATTTTAAACTAACCATAAATTCATGTTGTAATGGGCCTGTTACGCTGCGGTTGAAACAAGGTGGAAGCAGGATCCAAATGCAGCACACTTTATTCAGTAAACTCAAAACTAGACGGACTCAGGCTAGAGAACAGGACTTGGGAACAGAACAACCAACATCAACATTACAACATCAAGAACTCAAAGACTGAACTAAAACACAGGGCTTTAATATAAGGGCAAACAAGCTAAACAAGACAAGGGGGCGTGACTAATCTGAAACACCTGGGGAGACTAAAAAACATAACAGGGAACTGCTAAACATGAAAAGACAGGGGAACATAGACTGACAACACAACATTATCCCCCCCTCTATGGGCGGGTCCCGAAGTCCATCAAAACAGAAAACACGACAGT
Source organism: Siphateles boraxobius (assembly GCF_051911475.1). Classification (NCBI taxonomy): domain Eukaryota; kingdom Metazoa; phylum Chordata; class Actinopteri; order Cypriniformes; family Leuciscidae; genus Siphateles; species Siphateles boraxobius. The sequence goes on from NW_027509222.1 coordinate 2,322,039, forward strand.
TCGGGAGGGTGGTGGAGCGGAGGCTGTCCCCGGGTAGGGATGGAGGGCCAGGCCCGCGCAGGGAATGGTAACAGGGCCTTGCAATGGCGGGCCTGGGCCGTAGGCAGATCTGGGCCGTGGGCAGACCTGGGCCGTGGATCGGAAGAAGGGTTGGAGATTGAGTAAGGACTGGAGGGCCAGGGTGGGCCGTGCAGGCGACCAGGACAGAGCGGACGGTGCAGGCGACCAGGGCGGAGCGGGCTGTGCAGGCGACCAGGGCGGAGCGGGCCGTGCAGGCGAACAGGGCGGAGCGGGCCGTGCAAGCGACCAGGGCGGAGCGGGCCGTGCAGGCAACCAGGGCAGAGCGGGCTGTGCAGGCAACCATGGCAGAGCGGGCCGTGGAGGCTACCAGGGCCGACAAGGCCGTTCAGGAGACCAGGATGGGCCAGGCCGTTCAGGAGACCAGGGCAGAGCAGGCCGTTCAGGAGAACAGGGCGGAGCAGGCCGTTCGGGAGACCAGGGCGGACCAGGCCGTTCAGGAGACCAGGGCGGACCAGGCAGTTCAGGAGAACGGGATGGACCAGGCAGTTCAGGAGACCAGGATTAACCAGGCAGTTCAGGGGACCAGGGTGGAGAAGGAACGAATAGCGGCTCAGGAAGAACTGGTTCGACAGCGGCCATCTTGTCCGGAGAAAATGGCTCGGCGGTGGCCATCTTGTCCGGAGATTCTGGTTCGGCTGCGGCTATCTTGTCCGGGGACACTGGCTCGGCGAACGTGACATGAACGGTCTCTGGCTCAGCAGACGTGACGTGAATGGTCTCTGGCTCGGCAGATGTGACGTGAACAGTCTCTGGCTTGGCAGACATGACCAGTCCCTGACTCGGCAGACGTGACGTGAACAGTCTCTGGCTCGGCAGACGTGACAAGAACAGTCTCTGGCTCGGCAGACGTGACGTGAACAGTCTCTGGCTCGGCAGACATGACGTGAAGACACTCAGACTCGGCAGGCTCACGTGAAGAAACTCAGGCTCAAGGGAGCTGACGCGAAGAAAATCAGGCTTGGAGGGCTGGCGTGAAGAAACTCAGGCAGGACGGTCTCGGCGGAACGAGACTCAGGCAGGACGGTCTTGGCGGAACGAGACTCAGGCAGGGCAGTCTAGGTGGAACAAGACTCAGGCAGGACGGTCTCGGCCGGACGAGATTCGGGTAGGACGGTCTCGGCGGGACGAGACTCAGGCAGGACAGTCTCAGCGGGACGGGACCCTGGAACGATGGCCCTCTTGGCAGCACGTACTTACATCAGCGGGGGATCGGCCACGCTGGAAACCGTTCCTGGACTGCCATAGACTGATCCGGTGGCTGGCTTGATGGTTGGCGTGACATGAAGATTCTCAGGCTGGGCGGGCGAGACGTGAACTGACTCAGGCTCAGGGGGTACTGTGAGCTTGCAGGGTTCTTCATCAGCCAAGGCCACAGTAAATGTCGAACCGCTCAAGATAAGGGCCAGGTCGATATACTGTTCAAGGGTCCAGCCAGTATAGTCCTCCAGCATCATTTAAGCAATGTCCTCATCCAGCCCGCTCCAAAACAGGTCCATGAGCTGGGTGTCATCTAATGAAGCTAAATGACAGCAAGCCAAAAAGTCCCTCACATACCTTTCGATAGGCTGGCCAACCTGAAACATTGAAGAAAGCATTCTCATTAGAACTCTGTTACTAGCAGCTGCTGGATCCATATTTAGGTGAGTTCTTCTGTTACACTGCAAACAAGCTAAACAAGATAACAAGGGGGCGTGGCTAATCTGAAACACTTGGGGAGACTAATAAACATAACAGGGAACTGCTAAACATGAAAAGACAGGGGAACACAGACTGACATCACAACAGTGCCATTGATAATTAAACAAAGCGCTTGACTTTAAATAAACAGTTAATAAACTCGCTAATAAACGGTTACCTATTTAAGCATCAAGAACAGTAAAACATAAATGCTGTCGGCCAACGTCGGTTAACAGCATATAGGCTACCGTGAGATTTGATCTCAGATTGCTTGAAGCTCAGTGAGGCTCATGTTGTTGCGTTGACCACAGACCTACCGGCTGAACGCTGTTAAGATAACGTCTTTTATGCTCTTGCAAAGCGTCATTGATGTAGCCTAATATGTTTCTATTGCACTGTTTTATGTTGAAATGTTTTCATTATTCAATTTATTCAATTTAATTTCAGTAATTTCAGTATTATGAATTCGTTTAACTACAATGTTTCACTTGAATTCATCTGCTACCAGCTTTCAATCGCTCCGAATGAGCCGTGGCGTGGTGGCAGATTACGCAATAGAGAATAAACTGACACTTTTCAAAGTATGTGATTGTAGCGCCTCTTATTGGTAAAGGCAGCAAATACATACATTCTGGTTGAGTACCAACTGTATGTGTGTGAGGTATATGTATATATATATATATATATATATACATACATACACACACACACACAGTATATATGGGCCATTCTACAGAATTGGTGCAAACTGCTGTCCGACAACCAAAAAACTAATTTAAAAAGCATTTAAGTATTCAAATTTTAGATGTTTACTAAGATCCTTCTATTATCTATTGAATCCCACAATAATATTTAAAATATATGTAAGCTTAATATATATAAAATAATCATTTATTGCGTACTTTCAAATTGGGAGGAGGCTGTCCCGAACCCTAAGTCCTAAACTTCAACTTGTGAAAATTATATTGATCTGTTTTTTTTGTTTGTTTTCCATTGTTGTTTTTAAAAATATCTTTCTGATTTCTTTTAAAAAGTAAAGTTAAACAAAAACATTTATTTTATATTTAAATCATGAAACTTTATGTAAAAAAATGTGCCCCCTAAAACAGTGTGTGTTTTAGTCCATTGGCATAGATTTTAACCAAACCCCTGAATTTTTTATGAGGAGATATCAGGAGAGAGTCCCTCTCTCTCATTACCTCTCTTTCATTATAGATAGGTACCATCATTTTGAGGGAAATGTGTTCAAAAGTCTGAAAATCTGTGTGTAACTTTAAGGGAAGTCACTACCAAACACCTTTTTTCTGCAATTAAGTCAACTTTTTTGGGTTTATGTTTTTTTCTAAAATAAAGTATACCGAATTATCAACTAAGATGTTACTATAGTGTTCAATGTATATTCAAACTAATGAATCAAACCCTGAAATTAGTATGATTAACTTAATTCCTTTTATAAAGAAAGATAGGGTTAAAAATACAACAAATCTAATAAATTACACTTGAAATATTGTTAAAATTGTAATCATTATTGATTTACCTATGAAAATCCTTGTGAACCCTTTTTTCTTTTTTTGATGATGATGTGAGGATGATGTAAACAAAATATTAATAGGTCAATATAAGCCTTCTTATGAAATTATTATTGTGTTTCGGTAGTGACAAATGCAATATGATAATTAACTGCACAATTACTAGAAATGGGTACCTTGGATATTATACAATTTGCATACAAAAATTGTTGAAAAAGACAATTTTTTTCCAAGACGTTTCTAACTCTGACTTTGAACCAATTTTGTAGAATAACCCATATACACACACACACACACACACACACACATTATTCAAAAACAGACTTTTAGGTTAGATTCATTGATTTGACAGTTCTAATATAAATCCGCCAAACTCACATCAACTTCAGGAGCCTGGTTTGAAACATATTCCAAGAATGCATCAAAAATCCTCTGATCCCTTGTCTATAACAAAAGTGTTGCAGTCATTTAGGATATCTGTACAAATATTGCAATACTCTAACAGGTTTTCAAAGGGTTTTCACCCTAAAATAAAACTTGGATCTATTTCAATAATAGTCAAAGACAATGTTTGCATGCATATTCATAATGTGATTATACTGCGATTAAGCAATATTGGGATTAAATTTCATCTTATGTACACAATACCTCGATCAAATTGATGCGATTAAGCTCATAATCGTAGTAAAATATATGGCGTATGCAGATTTTAATCACACTAAACATGCATGTAAGCACTTATAAACACATCGCATCTACTCCACTCTGATCAAAGTGCACATGTGCTACTGACGTATACGGATGATGTTGTCATGAGAAGATTCGTAAAGATAGCGGTAAAGAAGGCAAAGAGTTCATGTTGACAATGTTGCGCGACATTAATATAATGCAGCATACTGATGGTTGAAAACATTGAAAAAAAATACATTTCAGGAGCGTCACTGGAAAAAAGCCAAGTCAATAGAAATGTGTTTTACATTTGATGAAATAGATTAAAACAGTGGCCAGTAACACACCTACTGTATGTGAATTAATTATGCTGTGCATATGTAAAAAAAAATAACAGTAAGAATAACATCTCGGTTACATATGGTAACCCTCGTTCCCTAAAGGAGGGAACGGAAACGCCAAGTCGAGACCGACGAATAGGAATCTCACTAGAGAGGCCAATGTACTTCAGAGAAACTAAACAAGCCAATGCACATTGGCGTGCAATCATTTGCATAAGCTGTTCAGACTCGCAGCGCTGGTATGTAATGAGCAGCAGGTGCGATTGCACTTCAGCTTTTTGCTGTAGCAGATGTGGCGACGGGACGTGGCGTCTCCGTTCCCTCCTTTGGGGAACGGGGGTTACCATATGTAACCAAGACGTTCCTCTTCAGTCGGTCAGTCGACGCCATGTCAAGACCGACAAATAGGAATCCCTACCAAAGGACCAAAGCTGCTGCGGCCCCCATCCAACGCCCTGTGCAAGCCTCTACCCCTTCTGGCCTGGAAAAACGATAGGAGGAGACTTACACAGAGTGAATCTGTCATTGTTGTTCCCTTTCAGTCGATAACGTCGGACGTAGTCGACGCCGACTGAAATGGGATCTCGCTAGAGAGCCTGTCTTCTTCGAGTACTATTGAACGAGCCAATGTAATTGGCGTGCGTGATTCGCATCACACACTCCGCCCCCGCGGCGCGGGTATAAATACGGAAGTGGATGCACGCACTAGTTGCCTTTCGCTTCGGAGCCGATCATTTGATGTCTCTGAGAGTGCTGTTGTCTACAACGAGCGAGTGTGTCGGTGTTCTTCAGGAAGACTCTCCCAGTGCTGGTGTTCTACAGCGCGAGTACAGCGGTGATCGCGAGCTTTGAGCTCTCAACTGCTGTTTTAACAGCAACAAATTTCTAAATGTTTGTGTGTGTTGATGGCTGGTTAGAGGGCGGAAAAGTGAGTGCTTCACTGTTTCAGTTCTCTGTTCAGTGTTGCCGCGGTCATTCCCCTGTGTGCTCCGGCACTGGTGACGGTCCTATTTTCTGAAAGAGCAACACGGGTGCGTTTGCGTCTTTTTCAAGATGTCATTCCGCCCGTGCGTTTCTGGGTGCGGTCGTTCCCTGTCTCTCTCTGATGGTCACAACTGTTGTGTCACGTGTTTGGCTTACAGCACGCTGAGACAGCTTTTGTGGACAGCTCATGTTTTCTCTGTGGGAACATGACTGTCGCAGTGTTGAGGGCGAGACTCGCCTTCGTTCGCGGAGAGCGAGTCCCCATTACCATGCCCCACCCTCGGGTGCTGTGTGGGATGGGTGACCGGAGGATAGTGTTGGATGTCCCGCCCGGTAACCATTCCCTGTGGGCTCCTCACTCCTCCCTTCCACTGCAACCACTGGGGCCTCCTGTGTTGTCTGCTGGTCCATCTGTAATGGGTGGACCAGCGGTTTCACTCGGGGCTCCCCTGGAGGACAGGACGCCGATTGCAGCATCGGAGGGTGAGCTGACTTCTAGAGATGATGACTCGGCTGCATTGTCTCCCTCCGGGAGTTCAATGTTGCCCGAGCCGGATCCAGAATTATCAGCTATGCTGAAACGGGCCGCCGAGGCTGCCGGGCTCGAGTGGAACCTCCACCGTTTCCCGTTCAGTCTCGGTTGGAATCTGGAGTTTGGTATCTTGGGGCGGGCCGCGCTGGTTCTCAGCTCGCCGCCCCAGTGCCTTTCTTTCCTGTAATGCATGGAGAGCTTATCAGGTGGTGAACAGCATCTTTCTCTGCCAGAAACTGCCTGAATAGCTTTTCCCCCTCATTACCCTTGATGGAGGAACGGTGAAGGGTTGCGAGGTGTCCCTCCATTGGAGCGGTCTGTCGACACAGGTGCACCTGTGTCCGGCGGCCGCTGCCTTTTGGGGGGATCCTCGTCTCCCCCCTAAGGCCTGTGAGTTTCGTCTGTTCCGACGGGCAGAGCTTACAAAGCCTGTGGGCAAGCCCCTTCCTCTTGCGTGCCATGGCGTTGCTGCAGGCTAGGGCACCCATGGCATGCACGAGGGTAATCCAGACCGTGCGCTCATAGGTGAGCACCGCACTGCATCCGACCTAACCCTCCGGGTACGGGTGTCGTAGCGTGCGTGATCGGTCTGGCGATGTCCACCTTGGTGGTCCAGTAGCGCCTTCATTGGCTCAGCTTGGTTGGTATGGCGGATGCGGACAAGGTTCGGTTCCTGGTCTCCCCAATTTCCCAGGTTGGGCTGGTCGGCGACGCGGTGGAGAACTGCATCCAACAGTTCTCTGCCGCTCAAGCGCAGACGGAGGTCATCCGGCACATCCTGCCCCGGTGGCCAGCTGCTGCCTCCACCCGCCGCCGGTGGCAGCTCCTCCGCCTGCTCGTCGCCGTGGGCGTTCTCCGGCCGCCGCTCCTGCTGGCCCTCCGCAGCAGCCTCCACCTAGGCCTCAGCATGGAGCCGGCCGCAGTAGAGACGCCCAGCCCGCTCCAGGCGCTGCCAAGCCAGGTGGCAACCGACAGCGAAAGCATTCCGGAGCGGGCCGCCCAGGAATGGATTAGATGCTCTTGGAGTGGCACGTTCACTCCCTCCCCCCGGGTGAGGGCCGGGTGGAGCCTTTGTTTGTGTGTGTGTCTGTTCCGCCGCTGGCTCCCTAAAAAAAAAAAAAAAAAAAAAAAAAAAAAGCGGAGCAAGCGGTACCCACACTTCAAAGAGAGAGCAATTTCATCTGTTCCTGGGTCCCAAGAGGGCCAGTCTGGCGGGTGTGACCCTGTATAGCCTTACACCCCTCAGCTCCCCCTTGGTCGCCAGCAGGCAGCTTGGTGCGTTCGAGGACCCGGTCATCCGCCTTCTCACGCGCCCCCTGCCGCTTGTGGAGACAGGTAAGTGTTGCACAGCACACTAACACCACTCTCTCTACTTTGCTGCCCCACCTCAGGCTCGGCTACCCCGCTCAAGTCAGTGATAGTCATCACATTAGGTGTTGAGCAGACGTGCTCCTGAAAATTCAGTGATATTCATCACACCGAGTGTTGAGCAGTGCTCCTGACTTGTGCGTGCTTATCTTATCCTGCTGGCGAAGGATTTGATATAGCCGCTCCTCCAGCCGGTACGAAGGCCAGTTGTAAACTCGTTCTTCGTGCTACTAGGTGGTGGGTCGTGACCATCTTGGCCCAAGATTGGTCTGCAGCTTTGACCTGAAAGACATGTGCTTCAGATCTCTACCTCCCGCACCGCAGGCCATCCTGTGTGTTGCGTCTAAGGGTGGAGTATCAGTACAGTGTCCTTCCCCTCGAGTGCTCCAGAGCCCGTTGGGTCTTCAGGTCAACTGGAAGAGAGTAATCTTGCCCACGGGCTGAGTATCTCTTTTCTAGTTTTGGAGAGGTACTCGGTCCAACATGTCTCTCCAATGAGAATGTGTTCAGCTGGTGTTGAAGTGAGAAAGGGTCCCACTGAAAGAACTTTCAGAGGCTCCTGGGGTATATGGTAGTCGCAGCCTTTGGCTCCCTCCATATGTGACCGCTTCAGCGCTAGCTTCACGATCGAGTCCCGAGGTGACCGTGGCAGAGCAGCTCACCCTGTGTGACTATAGTTCATCCCGGTCTGCTGCCAAACCCTCTTCAACAGAGGGGCCATGTACAAAGGGCATGTTTTAACGGGGGCCTGGGCGACCCCCGACTACACGGGCATTCGTGCCTCGAGTTGTTAGACATTGCGACCGTTGCGCAAGCTTCCCCTGCATGTCACAAACTCACCCATCACCTCCTCCTTGGAGTCAGACGCTTCTGAGGGCGCCTTGTTCCACTCCTCCCGCTTACTCAATCGTGCCGCCATCGAGCCTCACGACAGTTATAGCCAGGGCAAGTGGAGACTCCATCCCCTGGGTCCGGCTGGGTCATGACCATTCCGGGGCCGCTCAGTTGCCCCCCCGGTTCTATTTTTCCGCCAGTGTTTGGGTAAACCGAGCGGACTACCCTTGGACAAACACTGGGTCTCAGCTGCCCCAGGGGCCCGCAGAAATGCGTTTAACCCCAGTGAGCCTTCTTAAAGTGACTGCGACTCATGGTCGCCTTGCGCCTGCAAGTCAGTGAAATCATCACTCTTCATGTTGAGCAGAATTGCTCCTGAAACTCAGTGAAGTTCATCGCACTCAGGTGTTGAGCAGCAATGCTCCTGTAGCTCTGTGAGTTCATCACAGGTAGCTCAGTGAATTCATCACACGCAGTGCTGAGCAGAAATGCTCCTGGTGCTCAGTGAAGTTCTTCGCACTCAAGTGTTGAGCAGAAATGCTCCTGCAGCTCAGTGAGTTTATCACACTCAGGTGTTGAGCAGTAATGCTCCTGAAGCTCAGTGAACTTGTCACACTGAAGTGCTGAGCAGAAATGCTCCTGTCGTTCAGTGAAGTTCTTCGCACTCAAGTGTTGAGCAGAAATGCTCCTGAAGCTCGGTGAGTTTATCACACTCAGGTGTTGAGCAGGAATGCTCCTGAAGCTCAGTGAACTTGTCACACCCAAGTGCTGAGCAGAAAATGCTCCTGAAGCCCAGTGATCTTCACATGTTGTGTTGAGCAATGCTCCTGTCTTTTTGCGCCCGTCGCTTGCACCTACGTGCCAAGTCAGGAGAGGAACAGGTCTTCATAGTTGCCCCTTATTGGCCCAACTAGACCTGGTTCCCTTCAACAGCCTTCCTGACTTCCCCTGAAAACTCTATTCGGGGACGGGGCACGATGGCACACGCGTTCTTCCCCCGGAGATTCCGGGCGGTCTTACATCTGAACGCGGAGGTTCAGGTGGCTATCACAGGGACATGTGATAGTTACCATCACTTCTGCGAGCACCCCCTAGAAATGGGTAGCGTGCTTACGCCTTTAGAAGTGGAACCTAGTCGTTGAGTGCGTCTTCTCTCCAGAGGAGATCCTGAAAGCCTTCGATCACTTCAGTGCTCTCTTTCCTGCAAAATGGGTTGCAGTAGGCTGTTTTCCTAAATCACCCTCAAAATGATGTTGCCTAGGTGTTTAAACGACGCTCATCGTGTTGCAGAAGTATGCAGAAGCACGTTCTGATCGTCAGGTTCCTGAGGAGCAAGGTCTTGTAAATCCTTGTGTCCCTCTTTATCCTCTTGGGCCTTGTCCCTGGTGCGACTGCACTGCAGAGACCGCCCCTGAGCCACTGCAGGTAGTGAGTTAAAAATTCTGTTATATCAGTTCTCCTGCTCGCGTGGTCTCTACTAGAGGGTAGGGACTTGCTCGCTTTCGGTCAACGTATTGTGCCTGGAGTCTGGGCCGGCTAACTCTCACAAGCTGAGACCCCGGCTCGGATTGTGCCCAAGGTTCCTACCTCTCCCGTAATAGGAGCAGGTGGTGAGCCTGCAAGCGCTGCCCTGGAGGAGGCAGATCCAGCCCTGGCTTCTCTGTCCGATTCGCTTGGACGTGTACAGAATGCAAGTCATAGACCTCAGACCAGCTCTTCAAATATCTGTTGGAATTCAGCAGAGAGGGAAGGCTGTTTCCATGCAAAGTTGCACTTAGTGCTTGCCTTCATTTCGGCAAAGATCCGAGATGCAACATGTCCACTTAGGTGTTGAGCTCCTCTATGATGAGTGTAAAGTGCTCCGCCTGGGCGTTGACGATATACTTTGCTAAACAGATTCTAGAGTTGGGGGCTGGACGACACCTAGTTGAACCGCTGCTTCCCGTGGGCTCCCTTCTCATGAAGCCAGTTTCACCGCGAGCCCGGTTCAAGTGTCGGCTTGCTGCGCCATTCCCCTCCTATGGACTGGATACGTGCGCCTTTCTACTCCAGTTGAGTTCCCTTAAAATTGAACCCTGTTGAGTTCCTCCACACCCCTCCGACGTCGGACGTGCGGAACGTCTGGTGTTAGGCCTACCACTCGTAAGCAGTGTGGAACCTGTGTTAGGCTGGGTCCATATGTTGTGGTCCCTTCGGTGACCCCATATGTGTATTCTTCCACGATACGGCTCCCTGCGGTGAGCCCGTGTCTTCCCTCGGCAGAGTCTCTCTGCCGTCACTGTCCGGTGTGTCTCCCCCCGTCTTAGGCTGGAGCCACCCCAGTGACATTCCATATGTTAGACTGCCCGGTTTCCGCCCAGTTCATATGTGTATTCTCCACATTACCTCCCTCGGGTTGGATGTGGCTTCCGCAGCGTCCCTTCCTTCCAACGTACGGGGAACGCTTTCCCAGTGGTCCTGCAGGAACAGCAGTGACTTCCCTGGCCTAAGCCCTGTCCTTCCCCGCCTTAAGTTTGCGGGGGCATCAGGAGGCTTTGGTTTAGGCACTGGAAGGTGGCAGCGTTAGTGGCGTGTTCAATGGTTGATCCCATTTCAGTCGGCGTCGACTACGTCCGACGTTATCGACTGAAAGGGAACGTCCTGGTTGCGTATGCAACCCACCGTTCCCTGAAGGAGGGAACGGAGGACGTAGTCCCCTTGCCACTACCGCTGGACCACCACTGACCCCGGGTTACTCCCGGCTCCTCAGCGAAAAGCAACTAGTGCGTGCATCCACTTCCGTATTTATACCCGCGCCGCGGGGGCGGAGTGTGTGATGCGAATCACGCACGCCAATTACATTGGCTCGTTCAATAGTACTCGAAGAAGACAGGCTCTCTAGCGAGATCCCATTTCAGTCGGCGTCGACTACGTCCTCCGTTCCCTCCTTCAGGGAACGGTGGGTTGCATACGCAACCAGGACGTTCTGTGATAACCCATACAGTGAAATATTGGATAACACTGGGAAAGTGTGCCCTTTCTGTTAAGAAGGAGAATTCTGCGGAAGCCACTTTCTTCAAGGAGTCATGTGGGAAATACATATGGACTAGCCCGAAGGTTGTACTACATATGAATACTGGGTGACTTAGCCCAAGGGAAAGACACAGGCTTCCATGAGGAGCAGCCGTGGAGAAAATATACACATATGGGATCCCCGTAGGGTCACCAAATGTAGACCCAGCCACCAGTAGGTCACCCAGCCTAGACCCAGTTCTCAAGGATTCAACATATAAAGACCTGGCACCGGACACTCTGCCATGTCCGGGCCGAGGGTGTTGGAGGACTCAACAGGTTTTCACTCTGGAGTATTAAGGGTGCACAGTAGGGTGCAGAAAGCCGACAGAGCCGACCTCTCTGTGCTTCTACCAATTTAGGGTGAGAACACGGGAGAAGACGTGCCAGCGCCCAGGAAGATGCAATGCCTCTCATGGAGTGAGCATGCAACCTGAGCGGGCAGGGCATGCCTTGTGCTTGATAAGCCAAGGCGATGGCATCCACTATCCAGTGGGCCATCCTCTGCTTGGAGATAGCCTTTCCCTTCTGCTGGCCTCCGTAACAGACAAAGAGATGGTCTGTGTCACGATTCATGAATTCACCGACTCCTTCTTGCCCTGTGTTGTTGTGTGTGCCTGTGGGCGTGGTCCTGACCACTACCGCTGATCAGCAGCACCTGCTGCATCTGATCAGCGGCCCCTATTTATGCTCACAGTTTCCGTCTTGTCTTTGTCAGATTGTTGTTGGAATTATCCCGGTGTGTTCTTGTCTTCTGCCTGTTCCCAGTGTGCACCAGTTCTGCGCACCAGTTCTCTCTGCCGTCTTCTACAGAAGTCTTCCTCTCTGTTCCTGCGGATATTCTGTGTACCGGTTGGACCACCTTCACTGGACCACCTTCACTCCTTCATCTTCCTTGTTGGATTGGGATGCTCATCAACGTCCCGAAGTCGCCAAGAGAGACGGTTCCGGGCACTTGCTTCGTCCCACTACTCATCTCATTCCATCATTTTGTCTTCAATAAACAACACTTACTTGCTATTGAATCCTATGTTTTTTTCACAGTCTGAGGTCCTGAGACTTTGAGTTCTGACAACGTATAAACGCAGAGCGTGAACGAGAGAGAGTAAAGTCAGGGCTGGGTCTTCCTCCACCAGGGGCAGCGCTTGCAGGTTCTCTACCTGGTCTCTGAAGGGAGTGGGTCAGTACAACGTGGCCGTCACCTGGCCGAACTCTAGGCACGATTCGTCGATCGAAATTGCCAGCAGGTCCCCTACCCTCTTGACAAAGGCCAGTGCAACCAGCAGCAAAGTCTTAATGGAAAGAAGCTTTTAGTCTGCTGATTGCAAAGGCTCAAAGGGAGCATCCTGAAGTGCTCGAAGCACCAGGGAAAACTCCCAAGAGGGTATGGAGGATTTAATCGTCTCAGCCCCCTAAGAAACCTGATGACCAAGTCGTGCTTTCCTACTGTTTTGCCATCTATTTGGTCGTGAAATGCTGAAATAGTTGCAGCATGTACTTTGAGGGTGGAGGGAGACAGCCTTCGCTCCAACCCTTGCTGCAAGAAGGAAAGCACAGACCCTATCAAACATCTTCGGGGGTCTTCTCGACGAGAACACCACTCGATGAACAGGTTCCACTTCAGGGCGTACACAAGTCTCGTGGACGGCGCCCGTGCAGAAGTGATGGTGTTAAGTACCTCTGGGTGTAAGTCACCTAGAACCTGCAGAACAGACATGGAGTTTCAAGAAGTCCGGACTTGGGTGCCATAGGGTGAGTCAGAAGATCCTTCCTCAGAGGAATGGGCCAAGAAGGGACTGTCACAAGGAGCATGAGTTCTGGGAACCAAGTGTGGTGGGCCAATAGGGAGCCACCCGAAGGACATGCTCCTCGTCCTCCCTGACTTTGCAAAGAGTCTGTGCAAGTAGGCTTACTGGGGAAACGCATATTTGCGGAGGTCCCGGGGCAAGCTTTGTTCCATTATGTCCGTGCCAAGTATTCCCTCGGTCAGGGAGTAAAACAGCTGGCAGTGGGAGGTCTCTGAGGAGGCAAATAGGTCTATCTGAGCCTCCCCGAACTCTCTCCAGATCAGCTGGACCACCTGGGGGTGGAGTCGCCATTCTCCCAGGAGCAGAGCTCGTGATAGCTCGTCGTCCACACGGTTGAGCACACTTGGGACATACATGTCGAAGCGACCTCAGATGCTTCTGACTCCAGAGGAGGAGATGGCGGGCTAGTTTCGACATGTAACGGGAGCATAGACCACCCTGTGGGTTGATGTACGCAGCAGTCGCAGTATTGTCCGTACGGACCAGCACGTCCCTGCCTTGTAGCGACCTTTTCAAAATCCCGGCTCAGAGCGAGACATACTGCTAGCAACTCGACACAGTTGATGTGCCAATGCAGTTGGGGATCCGTCCACACCCGAGACACTGCATGCCCGTTGTATGTGGCACCCCAGCCGGTGGCATAGGCATCTGTGAACACGGGCTGAAGGTCTGGCAGCACGCTGGTGTGATTGTCACCAGTTGAGTGCCGTAATGCCACGCCCATCTCAGGACTCGCGCTGAAGCGGTCTCATATGAAGCAGGCCGAGCGGGTTTACCGCTGCTGCCCTGCCATTTGCCCCAGAAGCCTCTGAAAGAATTTCAGTGGGACCGCCACCCTGAACGTGTTTATCAGTTCAGCACCTACTGAGCGCGTTCCTCTGTCCAACAGGCGCGATGTCTGTGCGACCGAATCCAACTCCATACCGAGAAAAGAGATCTTCTGCACGGGGGAGAGTTTGCTCTTTTCCCAGTTGACCTTAAGACACAACTGGCTGGTCCCTGTGTTCCCATAGCTTATCTCGAGAGTGTGCTAATATGAGCCAGTCGTCGAGACAGTTGAGGATGCGAACGCTCTGTTCTCTCATGGGAACAAGGACCCATCCATGACTTTCGTGAAGACAGGGACAGCCCGAAGGGCAGAACTTTGTACTGATATGCTCGACCCTTGAACGCAAAGAGTAGAAACGGCCTGTGTCGAGGAAAAATCGAGACATGAAAGTACGCATCCTTCAGGTTGATAACTGCAAACCTAACTCGGGGACGGATGCATTAAAAAATGTGTTTCTGCGTGAGCATTTTGAACGGTAGTTTGTGGAGACTGGTTCAAAACTTGCAGGTCCAAGATCGGTCGTAACCCACCGCCAATACATGGGCATCGGCTGCTCTCACTGTAGTGGATTGGATGGCCTGAAATTTGGGGGGACGCCGGGCAAACTGAATTGCATAGCCGAGCCTGATGGTCTGAATGAACTAGCGAGACGGACTGGGGAGCGCCAACCAGGCTCGCAGGAACCGTACAAGCGGGACCAAAGGGACCGTAGGCGTACCCGGAGTGGAGCACTGAGGTGGAACACAGGGACGCGGCTCGGGAGCCTCCCTCTTGGAGGCGGCCCGTGGCGGGGTTTCAGTGTGCTGTGCAACATTTACCTGGTTCCATGGGGCAGTAGGTGCAGCACGCATCTTGGTTGTGTTCTCGAACCGCACACTGCTGCCCGCTGGCGATAGAAGAGGCGGATGAGAGTGGTGAGGATTCTCTCCCCCCACTGCATGAAAGAAACTGCTCTTTTATTGAAAATTTGGGTACCGTTGGTTTTGAGGCCAGCGGCGGTGTCGAAATTAATAGTTTCTACGATGCATCGCAATGCAGATGAGGACGGTTCGGTATCAGTTCAGTAATAGACCATAACCGATTATAATGTATTGACGCTTTTCTGACATCGTTTGTTGCATACGTGCTTTGTCGCATGAGCATACAACGGCAAAGGGAGGCAAGATGCGAGTACGAGTAATTAAAAATGCACTACCTACTTAAAAAGCCTACATTTCGGCTTTTACGAACAACCTGGTAAGCACGACCTGGAGAAGACACACACTGTGTAAATCATGTTATGCACAAAAAAAATATGCAGGGGGTAATACCACTAACTTGAAAAAACACGTCTGCCATTTTCAACCCGAGCTGTTAACGCCTGGCAGAGTCTGACTGCTTGTATTTATTGACAAAATTGTATACATGAGAAGTAAAATTGAAAATTGAGAATGCAGTGCAGCGTGATGCATCATGATGTCGAATTGAACTGAATCGATGACATGATAAACGTAATCGAACCGAACTGTGAGACCAGTGTAGGTTCACACCCCTAAGACACAGCCAGAGATGGGATTCCTAGACCACCAAGGTGGTCATCGCACGACCCACTGACCGGGCGGTGACGGTATGAAGCGCAAGGTCCGTTGCGGTACGAAGTTCTTGGAAAACTTGTGGATCATGACCACCCCCGTGCAGGTCCTTATGTGCCTTGGCCTGATGGAACTGCAGTAACGCCATGGTGTGCATGGCAGAGGCAGCTTCCCCACAGGCCTTGTAAGCCTTGCCGGATAGGTCCGACGAGTACCTACAGGCCCGGGAAGGAAGACACGGTTCTCCGTGCCAAGTGGAGTTAGGGCACAGCTGCATAGCAACAACCCACTCCACTGGTGAATAGATGTGTCTATCCCTTAGCTGCCCTGCCATCAAGGGTGGTGAGAGAGGAGCCACCTAGACGGTTTGTGGCAGTAAAACGTGCCGTCCATGTCCCTCTGAGCTCCTCGTGCACTTCCGGGAAGAAAGGCACTGGGATGGGTTGCTGAGAACCAGCGCGCGCCACCCAGAGATACCAATCATCCAGCCTCGGGGGCTCAAGACACAGTGGAGGGTTCCACTCGAGCCTGATCATGTTGGTGGCCATCATCTCCGGGTCCGACTCGGGTACCGCTGGCACCCCCGAAGGAGGCAGCGGCACCGAGTCGTCGTTCTGATTGTCGTGGGGAAAACCAAAAGAAACAACGAACGGTACACACCTCGAGGATGGTTCAGGACTTTCCATTGGTGGCTGCGAAGCGTAAGAGGGATGAGGGTTCCTAGGGGGTTGGTTCCCCGAAGGAAGCGCGCTCACCGTAATCCTCAGGTCTTCCGCGTCACTGCGCGAAGCAACCCTCTGGGTAGGGTTGGATCGAGACAGAGGCACGGGGACTCCGCCCCTTTGCAGGAACAAGAGTCTCGACCACAGCTTCGCGATGGTCATCTTATCACAATGGCAGGGCTCCAGACTAACTTTTCCACTGGTTGCACTGGTGCTACCAACTTTCTCAGTTGGTCGCACCAGCATATGATTTGGTCGCACCTTTTTTTTTTTTGCTACATGCCATGGGATTAATTCATTTATGCTGATGAATAGTGGTTTTAATGGACCAAGGCTAGCAAAGGCTTTCTGGGTTGCAGCAGAAATACCTGTAATATATTAATTATCATTGCCAAATTTCAGGATTTTCATGGATTTTGGACAGTAATTTTAATCTGTAATTTTAAGCATTTTACATTTGAATTATATACAATCTATCTATTTACATTTGAATCATATTCTATCTATCTATCTATCTATCTGTCTATTATCATCTTTCTATCTTTTAAAAATATTTAAACATTCAAATGTATGCATTACATTTTAAAAGATTAGAGTATTATAATAAACTGATACAGATTTTTCGTTATCAAAGTGTATAGTTGTAACAAAAAGCAGAAATTTCACACTCCTTACCTTCTGCATTTTATAATAACTTCCTTTTCCTCTGTCGAGCGATCATGAGAGTAATCACTCGACAGAGGAAAATATAACCGCTGAAAAGACGTAGGAGGAAGGGGCTCTGTGTTTCGTGAGACCATTTTTATCATTTTTATATGCCTTAATTCGTGAAATCGTGATTGGCGCGTTTCACCATCAGTGTGCAATGCACGTGGTGTCTAAGTTCGTCAATAAATAAACTGCACGTGTCTTGCGTAATAACATTGTAGACGGAACTTCTCTCCGTTAATGTCTATGGCGAGTCATGCAGGCACTGGGCTACTCCGCAGCCGAGACGACCCCGGGATAAAATAGTTTGAATATAAACAATTATTATAGGCGTACCGTAGTGATTCAGAATAAGTCAAAAACACGGTTTGGAAAATGGATTCATGATGTAGCCTACTCGTTCATTTTGAACATAAGTTACGGACTGCAGAAGCTGATACAACGGCGTTATAACATTTTACATAACATAACATTTTAACTCGCACATTCTCAAAAAATGGTCGCATATGCGACTAATATGGTCGCAGTCTGGAACCCTGCCCAATGGGTACATGACTCATCCACAAAAGCTGCCTCAGCGTGTTCGAGGCCCAGACACACGAGGCAGCGATCGAGACCATCCCGTGACCCCAGGTAACGACCGCATCTAGAAACACACAGATAGAAAGTCATCTTTAAAAAGATGCGTTCTATCCATGTAAGCTCTTTTAGGGACTGCTCTCACTGGTGCTGAAGCACGCAGGGGAATAGTCACTGCGAACACAAACAGGAATGTGCACCTGTCTGTGCGCTGTCTCTTTCTCGCAGGCAGGTCTTACTAGCTGTAAAAACAGCTTTTGAGTGCTCTGAACGGCGCACCTTACCAGCTGTTGTAACAGCTTTTTTGTTTTGCTCAAAACCAGAAGAAAACAAAAAAGAGAGAAGAGAGAGAGCGAGAAAGACTGCTAGTGCTGTTGTGCTGTAACACCCGCATCAGGATGGAGGGGATTATAAAGGCTCGTAGATTCACTATCTGTAGAATCATCGAAGTGCTTGGCTCCGAAGCAAAAAGTTGAAATGCAATCGCACCAGCTGCTCATTATTTAGGCTACCCGCACTGCGAGGCTGAGCAGCAGATTCAAATGATTGCACGCCAATGTGCATTGGCTTGTTTAGTTTCACTACTCTAAGTATTCGTTGGTCTCGACGTGGCGTCGACTGACCGACTGAAGAGGAACCACAATTCTTAGCGAATAATTCTGAATTATGAAAATTGCATGTAAACTGGAGTGAAGAAGTTTGCTTGTGTCATGTAAATCACTTATGGTCCTACTTGTGCACCAATAATGTAATTATCATCATATGTAAAATGTAGTCCTTTAGTCACTAACCTGAAGTTTGATGCCCTGGTCCTTTTCAAATGCAACATTTTGTGGGACGGAGACAACCCCATATGCAAGTGCTTCTCGTAGGGGACGCTTGAAGTTTTGAAGAAGTGTCTTGGCAGTCATGGCAATCTTAACACCAGCTTTACAAAAAGATATGATCAGTGTGCCTAATTCTTGTAGTAAAAAAAAAAATCCTCATAAATCCCAAAGAATTCCAAAAAGTTATTACCTTCAGGGTACTCAGCAAAGAGTGAAAGCAAATCCTTGCGTTTCAAAACAGTAATTTCACACAATGTTGTTGTACGCATTGTAACATTTCTAGGGATTTTGTACAGCAAATGGAACTGGAAAAAAAAGTTTACAAAATATACAATTGATTTAGGTTTTCAAAATCCTCAAAAAAACAACATGCACTATTAACACAACAAATATATATTGTCAGTTTGAAACAAGCATTTTAGACTAAAATATTTTTAGGATGTATATTTTAAACTATGATATTTTAGTAAATCATATATAGAATATTGAGAACATAGATCTGAGCGTCATACCTCTCCAATCAATGTACCAGGTAGCAGTTTTGCTATCTCAACCCCAGAATTCTCCCTTAGAACCTGAAAAATAGAGCAAATGAGTTCAGAAAACCTTGAACTTCAAAACTTACTAAATTATTGTCCTCAGATGTTCTCAAAGACTTATATTAGGCATACCTGTAGAAGTCCATGCTTAATGTAATACAGATTTTGATTAATTTCTCCAGTTTCAGCCAGAATTTGTCCAGGACTGTACATGTAGGTTTTTAATTTCAGCGACAAAGCCCCTTTAAAGCCCGGTTCTGTGTCTCTGAACAACTTGGCCTAGAAAAATGGATAACCACTTTATGATATACATAAAAAGTATTTGTAATTGAATCAACCGTTAACCAAAAACATTATTATTATGTGCTATCATGGCCTCAGACAATAGAGTTGTGACGTTCGCGAACGAACCGATTCTTTTGAACGGCTCATAAACATGAACGATGGGAGCCGAGTCGCGGCTGGAGGGGAGCCGTTCTTTCTGTCGTTCTTTTTTTCCTGCGCGCGTTTCACACAGATGCACACAAAATTAGCTCCTCAGTTATAGGGGAAGGGGCGCACCCAGCGCAGGGGTGCTACTGCCTTACAGCATGATGATAATAGTTGTGCATGTGCACGCACGCGCATTCTTTACGTTAGTACTCCAGTGGAAAAAAAACCCTACTTGCCTCTGTCATTGGGTAGGAGTGGAGCCAATGACTTGTGCACGCTGCTGTCACATGGTTAATCCAGTTTTAAAAAAGTTACATATTTTTTGTTTTTTATCAAAATGTTCTTGTGTGATAACAATGTTCTTGTGTGGAAGTGTTAGTGTTTGTAGTAAAAGCTGTTTTGCACAGAAATTCATTGCAGTCGGCTTTGTTTTTGATGTTTATTTGTGAGTAGGTATTGTATGAATAACACAAGTCAACATAGCTTTACACATACACACACTTTGTACTAAAGGTAAATCCAAAATAGTGATGTCACTTTCTAAGCAGAGGGATGTTGTGCAACCCTATGGAATATAGTCCACACATGACAAATGAGGTAATAATCAATATTTCAGAATAATTCAAACTCAGATATTGGTGTGTGATATCTGAATTTTAATTATTTGACTACAAATCTCACCTCATCATTCCTCCCAGTGATTATTTCCAGGATAAACTGAGATGCCCCCAAGCTGGCTTCTTAAAACTGACTAAATATTTAAAAAGAGTCAAAGTTCTTTTAAACGGCTCTTTGAAAGGAACGGATCGCCAAGATCCGGATCCCCTCAAAGAGCCATAAATCCCATCACTATCAGACAATTTATTAGATTACTCACCTTTTTAATCAGAGATTTGTGGCTCCAACTTGAAACATCTGAACGTATGACAAATGGGAGATCATCCAGGAGTCCTTGAATGACACGACCCCTGTGGTGGTACCAAAGATAGTAATAATAGTCGTGCACCCACAGCTGGATTTCCTCTGGTAATTCCATATGTCTCTTTGATTAAAAGGGGAAAATAAAGATGAAATTACTAGTAGAAATGACAGATGAAAGTCTAAAATCTTCTTATTACAAACCATATAATGATGAACAGCCTGCATTCTATGGTAGAATCTTCCTCTTTGTGCCATCATGTTGCCTATAACTGAGCTCATACTAGACATGCTGATTCCAAAGGAAAGAAATCCAACCACCATAACAAGTGATGCAACTGTGGCCTCTTCCAAATTTGTGGCATGTATATCTCCAAAGCTGTTCAATATGTTTAATGAGACAATATGATGAAACAATGTACATAAAAAGATGCAATACTCGATGTTAACAGTTAATCCTGGGTATTCATAAGCTGCTGTTTCACACTGTACATTCCTGAACCCTGGGTTAAAGTCCTTATATGCATATTTGCGGTGTCAGTGTTACTGACTGGACAAACGCAGCACGTGACCTGTTAACATAAAGGCTCTAGCATTGCCCATACTTATATTACACATTGCTGACATAACTTGCACACAACCATACTCTTATCGACGCTTCCAACCACGGGGCCAACCAAAGCGGTCTCGTCAGCTTCTTCGTTCATGTTCACTGTGGTTTATTGTTGTCTGAAGTCATGAACGCTAGTTTGTGCTCCAGTATAATCGGTCCGCCGAAACTCATCCAGTGAGAAACGTTCCGCAGTGTGGAAAAATGTTGGAAAATGTTTAACGCGTTTAATCTTAATTAACGCGTTAAGAGTCTGTAATTAATTAATCTTAATTAACGCGTTAAAGTCCCGGCCCTAATTTTTAGTGAACTTTTCAAACTATAAAGGTAAGAATGAAACGGTCTCTTCTTCACTCCAATTTTAGTGTTATCCATCGCCATTTGACATTTTTCCTATCATAAGCAGAAAGGACTGTTTACATTGCAGTTTTTCCATTAATGCCTAAAGCGTGTGAATATAAAACACGTGATTTGTTGTCGGTTACTAATCATCTAGTTGTAACATTCTCCGCATCGTTTCACACTGTACACGTTTTGCACCGCAATGCAGTTAACACCACTAACCCCACATCGAAATTACAAATGTGAAACGCTCCTTTACCTGGGGTTAAAAGAGTTGTTTAGAACGACAAAAACTCGGGGTTAAGCGCCGTGTCAAAAGCCCGTTTATGTTAATTTGAGAAGAAGTATAAAATAATTTAGACAGATTAGACTGTTTTGGGCTGCCAGAGTTTATGCAACCCACTGATCCTGATAGACTGAATGAACATAAAACCTGCATGCAAACCCCAGCTAACACACAAAGTACCAGTTACATGATTTTTTGTAGTTTACTTTTTTATTTATTTCATGACATACTAATTGACAGCGTAAATACTACGTTGCATGCTCGTAGACGTTTCTTGTAGACCTTTTTACATTACATTAATGTTCACCCAAAAACGAAAATTTTAGTTTTTAGGTGAATGTCACAAATTTATTTATTTATTTATTTATTTAGAATGCTGCATAAAACTTCCATATAATACTTGCATCTGTGTTTAAAATCACTTTGAATATCCAGTTTATAAGAATGATATGATTTACAACTGATTATTTTTAAAAAGCCAAGGAAAACTATTTTAGAAAATATAGAAGATAATTCAATAAGGGTCAAATACTGTAGCACACTGTACATAGCAAATAACAATGACAATTCTCACCCTATGGAGCATAGTGTAACGGTTGACCAGTAAATCGATGTAGCATAGAACTCCATGTCTGTAACTCCTGTCGAATTGGCTGAAACTATAGGAAAAAACATGGCATTTAAATATCATCATTAAATATCATCATCCATAAACATGTCACACGGAGATTTAAAAGGGACCTATTATGCCCCTTTTTACAATATAAGTCTCAGGTGTCCCTAGACTATGTCTGTGACGTTTCAGCTCAAAATACCCCCAAGATCATGTATCATACCATGTTGTAAATTCCCATTTTTGAGTGGAAGAAAAAAATGCTGTTTTTGTGCATGTGTCTTTAAATGCAAATGAGGTGCTGGTCTCCGCCCAGCTTTCCAGAAGGGGGCGGAACCTGTACACCTTGGATACTCTGCCAAAAACTAACAAAACATCTGTTTGGTTTAGATTATCAATTCTATCGTGGTCAAGGTCACCTGACATTGCAGTTCCCTTTCAGTCGATAACGTCAGACGTAGTCGACGGTCGACTGAATGGGGATCGCGCTAGAGAGCCTATCATCTTCGATTACTATTGAACGTGCCAATGGAATTGGCGTGCGTGATTTGCATCACACACTCCGCCCCCGCGGCGCGGGTATAAATACGGAAGTGGATGCACGCACTAGTTGCCTTTCGCTTCGGAGCCGTTCGTCTTTGATGTCTCTGAAGAGTGCTGTTGTATTCAACGAGCAAGTGTGTCGGTGTTCTTGCGGGAAGACCTCTCCAGTGTTGGTGTTCTACAGCGTGGTGCAGCGGTGATCGCGAGCTTCTCAGCTCTCAACTGCTGTTTTAACAGCATCAAATTTCTATTTTTTGTTTGTGTGTTGACGGTTGGTTAGAGGGCGATAAGTCAGTGCTTCACTGTTGGTTGAAAGACTATTCAGTGTTTGCCGCGGTCATTCCCTGTGTGCTCCGGCACTGGTGACGGTCCCATTTCCTAAAAGAGCAACACTGGTGTGAGAGGTCTTTTTCAAGATGCCATTCCATCTGTGCGTTTCTGGGTGCGGTCTGGCGCTATCCCCCTCTGACGGTCACGAAAGTTGTGTCACATGTTTGGGCTTACAGCATGCCGAGGCAGCTTTCGTGGATGAGTCATGTTCTCACTGCGGGAACATGGCCATCTCGGTGTTGAGATCTAGACTCGCCTTCGTCAAAAGCGTTGGTGCAGTCCCTACCTCTGGACCCTGCCCTTGTTCTTCCTCTGGGTTACCTTCCCAGAGAAAGACTGGGGTGCCGTCCAAGCTGGGTGATCTGAGGATCACAGTGAGGGGTAATCCGCCCGGCCAGGCCCCGTGGATCCCTCACTCCTCTTTCGCACCGCAACCGGTGGAGCTCCCCTTTGATCCCGCTGGTCCCTCTGTAATGGACAGGCCAGCCGTGTCATTTGGGGCCCCTCCAGGGGATACCATGCCAATCGCAGCATCGGAGGGGGAGCTGAACTCTGGAGATGACGACTCGGCTGCACTGCCTCCCTCTGGGAGACCAGTGTTGCCCGAGCCAGATCCAGAAATGTCAGCTATGCTGAAAAAGGCCGCAGAGGTGGTAGGGCTTGTGTGGAACCCTCCACCGTGTCCTGAGCCGTCTCGGTTGGATGATTGGTATATCGGGGCGGGCCGTACTGGTTCTCAGTCCGCCGCCCCGGTTCCTTTCTTTCCTGAAGTGCATGAGGAGCTTACGAGGGCATGGATGGCACCTTTCTCTGCCAGAAACCGCCTGAGTGGCTCCTCCCCCCTCACTACCCTTGATGGGGGAGCGGTGAAGGGTTACGAGGCTATCCCTCCAGTGGAGCGGGCTGTTGCGATGCAGTTATGCCCAACGGCGGCCGCTTCCTGGAGAGGTGATCCTCGTCACTCCTCTAAAGCCTGTAAGTTCTCGTCTGCTCTTACGGGCAAGGCTTACAAAGCTTGTGGGCAAGCCGCTTCATCTCTGCATGCCATGGCGTTGCTCCAGGTCCACCAGGCCCAGGCACTCATGAACATGCACGAGGGTAGTCCGGACCGTGAGCTCATGGGTGAGCTCCGCACTGCAACTGACCTCGCCCTCCGGGCAACGAAGGTTGCAGCTCGTGCGGTCGGTTCGGCGATGTCCACACTTGTGATCCAGGAGAGCCATCTCTGGCTCAACCTGGCCGATATGAGAGAAGCGGACAAGGTTCGGTTCCTGGATTCTCCCATTTCCCAGGTTGGGTTATTCGGCGACGCTGTGGAGAACTTTGCCCAACAGTTCTCTACAGCCCAGAAACAGACGGAGGCCATCTGGCACATCCTGCCTCGGAGGGACGCTGCTGCCTTCACCCGCCCGCCGAGGTCAGATCCTCCGCCTATTCATCGCCGCAGCCGCCTCAGCTCCCGCCGGACCACCGCAGCAGCCTTCACCCAGATTCTGGCTTGGAGCCGGCCGCGGAAAGGGCGCACAGCCTGCTCCAGGCGCTGCCAAGCCAGGTGGTAAGCATCAGCACAAAAGAAAACGCTGAACCTGGACGGGCTCTCAGGGATGGAGGAGTTGCTCGTGGAGTGGTCGCCGATCCACTCCCTCTGGCTGTTTGGAGGGCCGGCTGGAGTTTTTTGTTATGTGTGTGTTTGTTCCGCCACTGGCCCCTATAAAAACGGGGTCAGCGGTACCCACATATTCAAAAAAAGAGCAAATTTTCTATTCCTGGGTTCCAAGTGGACCAGTCTGGCGGCTGTGACCCTGTAATAGCCTTATATCCCCCAGCTTCCCTTGGTCGCCAGCAGGCAGCTTGAAGCGTTCGAGGACCCGGTCATCCGCCTTCTCACGTCCCCCTGCCACTAGTGGAGACAGGTAAGTGTTGCACTGCACACTAACACCACTATCTCTACTTTGCTGCCCCACCTCAGGCTCGGCTACCCCGCTCAAGTCAGTGATAATCATCACATTAGGTGTTGAGCAGACGTGCTCCTGAAAATTCTGTGATATTCATCACGCCGAGTGTTGAGCAGTGCTCCTGACTTGTGCGTGCTTATCTTATCCTGCTTGCAAAGGATATGATATAGCCGCTCTTCAAGCCGGTACGAAGGCCAGTTGTAAACTCGTTCTGCGTGCTACTAGGTGGTGGGTCGTGACCATCTTGGCCCAAGATTGGTCTGCAGCTCCGACCTGAAAGACATGTGCTTCAGATCTCTACCTTCCGCACCGCAGGCCATCCTGTGTGTTGCGTGTAAGGGTGGAGTATCAGTACAGTGTCCTTTCCCTCGAGTGCTCCAGAGCCCGTTGGGTCTTCAGGTCAACTGGAAGAGAGTATCTCTTTTTCAGTTTTGGAGATGGACTCGGTCTAACACGTCTCTCCAATGAGAATGTGTTCAGCTGGTGTTGAAGTGAGAAAGGGTCCCACTGAAAGAACTTTCAGAGGCTCCTGGGGTATATGGTAGTTGCAGCCTTTGCCTTCCTCCATATGTGACCGCTTCAGCGCTAGCTTCATGATCGAGTCCCGAGGTGACCGTGGCAGAGCAGCTCACCCTGTGTGACTATAGTTCATCCCGGTCTGCTGCCAAACCCTCTTCAACAGAGGGGCCATGTACAAAGGGCTTGTTTTAACGGGGGCCTGGGCAACCCTCGACTACACGGCATTTGTGCCTCGAGTTGTTAGACATTGCGACCGTTGCGCAAGCTTCCCTTGCATGTCACAACTCACCCGTCACCTCCTCCTTGGAGTCAGAAGCTTCTGAGGACGCTTTGTTCCACTCTTCCCGCTTTACTCAATCGTGCCGCCATCGAGCCTCACGACAGTTATAGCCAGGGCAAGTGGAGACTCCATCCCCTGGGTCCAGCTGGGTCATGACAATTCCGGGCCGCTCAGTTGCCCCTCCGGTTTCGTCTTCCTGCCAGTGTTTGTATAAACCGAGCGGACTACCCTTGGACAAACACTGGCTCTCAGCTGCCCCAGGTGCCCGCAGAAATGCGTTTAACCCCAGTGAGCCTTCTAAAAGCGACTGCGACTCATGGTCGCCTTGCGCCTGCTCAAGTCAGTGAAATCATCACACTTCATGTTGAGCAGAAATGCTCCTGAAACTCAGTGAAGTTCATCGCACTCAAGTGTTGAGCAGCAATGCCCCTGTAGCTCAGTGAGTTTCTTCACACTCAGGTGTTGAGCAGAAATGCTCCTGTAGCTCAGTGAATTCATCACATGCAGTGCTGAGCAGAAATGCTCCTGTTGCTCAGTGAAGTTCTTCGCGCTCAAGTGTTGAGCAGAAATGCTCCTGAAGCTCAGTGAACTTATCACACTCAAGTGCTGAGCAGAAAATGCTCCTGAAGCCCAGTGATCTTCACATGTTGTGTTGAGCAATGCTCCTGTCTTTTTGCGCCCGTCGCTTGCACCTACGTGCCAAGTCAGGAGAGGAACAGGTCTTCATAGTTGCCCCTTATTGGCCCAACTAGACCTGGTTCCCATCGACAGCCTTCCTGACTTCCCCTGAAAACTCTTTCAGGGACAGGGCACGATGGCACCCGCGTTATTCCCCCGGAGATTCCGGGCGGTCTTACATCTGAACGCGGAGGTTCAGGTGGCTATCACAGGGACATGTGATAGTTACCATCACTTCTGCGAGCACCCCCTAGAAATGGGTAGCGTGCTTACGCCTTTAGAAGTGGAACCTAGTCGTTGAGTCTTCTCTCCAGAGGAGATCCTGAAAGCTTTCGATCACTTCAGTGCTCTCTTTCCTGCAAAATGGGTTGGAGTAGGCTGTTTTCCTTCACCCTCAAAATGATGTTGCCTCGGTGTTTAAACGACGCTCATCGTGTTGCAGAAGTGTGCAGAAGCACGTTCTGATCGTCAGGTTCCTGAGGAGCAAGGTCTTGTAAATCCTTGCGTCCCTCTTTATCCTCTTGGGCCTTGTCCCTGGTGCGACTGCACTGCAGAGACCGCCCCTGAGCCACTGCAGGCAGTGAGTTAAAAATTCTGTTATATCAGTTCTCCTGCTCGCGTGGTCTCTACTAGAGGGTAGGGACTTGCTCGCTTTCGGTCAACGTATTGTGCCTGGAGTCTGGGCCGGCTAACTCTCACAAGCTGAGACCCCGGCTCGGATTGTGCCCAAGGTTCCAACCTCTCCCGTAATATGAGCAGGTGGTGAGCCTGCAAGCGCTGCCCTGGAGGAGGCAGATCCAGCCCTTGCTTCTCTGTCCGTTCGCTTGGACGTGTACAGAACGCAAGCCATAGACCTCAGACCAGCTCTACAAATATCTGTTGCAATTCAGCAGAGAGGGAAGGCTGTTTCCATGCAAAGTCGCACTAGTGCTTGCCTTCATTTCGGTTAAAATCCGAGATGCAACATGTCCACTTAGGTGTTGAGCTCCTCTATGATGAGTGTAAAGTGCTCCGCCTGGGCGTTGACGATATGCTTTGCTAAAACAGATTCTAGAGTTGGGGGCTGGACGACACCTAGTTGAACCTCTGCTTCCCGTGGGCTCCCTTCTCATGAAGCCAGTTTCACCGTGAGCCCGGTTCAAGTGTCGGCTTGCTGCGCCATTCCCCTCCTCTCCTATGGACTGGTTACGTGCGCCTTTCTACTCCAGTTGAGTTCCCTTAAAATTGAACCCTGTTGAGTTCCTCCACACCCCTCCGACGTCGGACGTGCAGAACGTCTGGTTTTAGGCCTACCACTCGTAAGCAGTGTGGAACCTGTGTTAGGCTGGGTCCATATGTTGCGGTCCCTACGGCGACCCCAAATGTGTATTCTTCCGCGATACGGCTCCCTGCGGTGAGCCCGTGTCTTCCCTCGGCAGAGTCTCTCTGCCGTCACTGTCCGGTGTGTCTCCCCCCGTCTTAGGCTGGAGCCACCCCAGTGACATTCCATATGTTAGACTGCCCGGTTTCCGCCCAGTTCATATGTGTATTTTCCATGTTACCTCCCTCTGGGTTGGATATGGCTTCCGCAGCGTCCCTTCCTTCCAATGTACGGGGAACACTTTTCCAGTGGCCCTGTAGGAACAGCAGTGACTTTCCTGGCCTAAGCCCAGTCCTTCCCCACCTTAAATTTGCGGGGGCATCAGGAGGCTTTGGTTTAGGCACTGGAAGGTGGCAGCGTTAGTGGCGTTTTCAAAGGTTATCCCCATTCAGTCGACCGTCGACTACGTCTGACGTTATCGACTGAAAGGGAACGTCCTGGTTGCGTATGCAACCCACCGTTCCCTGAAGGAGAGAACGGAGGACGTAGTCCCCTTGCCACTACCGCTGGACCACCGCTGACCCCGGGTTACTCTCGGCTCCTCAGCGAAAAGCAACTAGTGCGTGCATCTACTTCCGTATTTATACCCGCGCCACGGGGGCGGAGTGTGTGATGGAAATCACGCACGCCAAATTCCATTGGCTCGTTCAATAGTAATCGAAGATGATAGGCTCTCTAGCGCGATCCCCATTCAGTCGACCGTCGACTACGTCCTCCGTTCCCTCCTTCAGGGAACGGTGGGTTGTATACGCAACCAGGACGTTCTTCATCATCATGAAAGTTTATTATTTGCATGCGTTTTAAAGCCATATCAATCTAAATATCTGATATATGCTTTTATAAGCACACAAACTAACAGAAAGCTGGCTGTCAGACGGCACTTCACCTGAATATCAAACTAAGTTCTCTTACACATCTTATTGTGCTTAAAATATGTGGTTGATTGAACAAAGATTTGGCTGTACAGAAACAGTGGGTGTGTTGTAGGCTTGCTACGGTAGTCGGTGTTACCGGTGTTACACGGTTTTCAGTCGCAACACCAGTTTCATCACTTGCCCACCGCTACACCGCAAAAAAAAAGTTTAATTACGCATTATCCGTTAAGTCCTGCACACACACACACACACACACACACACACACACACACACACGACCCAAAGAAAAGACGCGCGTCAGTATCGAGTTCTCTTTTGGTCTTAAACCATAACACACACAACTTATGCCAAAATGTCTGGTTTGTTGAGTGTCCTCATAAGAGTCTTAAATGATTTAAATAAAGTCTTAAATGAACGTAGAGATTTGTGAGAAACCATAGTGGACGTTATTGAGTGAACTTATTCAATACCACATTGCACTGCATTAACGAGTGTACAGCTTATGTACGCTGAAAGGCTGTCCGAATTCGATCACTCGTTTTCATTCACTCCTTCAAGTGAACAGTATTAGTGGACTAACGTAGGGAATAGGACTTTCTTAGTGAATGAGTGTTTAGGGGGCGATTTCGGATTCAACCCATGTTCTCAAGAAGTGAAAAATAGAGGACACTGACAACGCGCTGATAGACAGGACCGAGCAGGTAATACTTAATATGGAACAAAGTCTCAACTTTCAAATTTGGTCAGTCAAAGAAAATTCAACAGTAAATATGCCTACCGTTTGGTGGCTCTTTAATGTGTCGTGACAGATTGATTGATAAATGTTTATTTTCCCTGCAGCGAATCCTGGAAAGAATGACGCAACACGTGACTACTCTGCTGTACGATGGTGCTTTAAGTTTAACTTCCATTATAATTTTAATGTATTATGTTTCGTTGCATTGATGAAATTCAACCAATCACCAGTAAACGCTCCCCGTGACGTGAGAAGACCAAGTGGCAACATTCTAATTAGGGATGGCGAAAACTAAAAATTTTCTTGACCCGACCACCGAGCCTCATTAGCCGGTTGAAACCGGTTAACCGATTAGTTTAAAAAATATTCCACGCTATTTGAAATAACAGCCATTTCGAGCCGCGCCTGCAATTTCGCAACTCTGTCGCATCTCTCTCTGCCTCCCGCTCACACACACACACACACACACACACACACACTGCCCCGGCGCCGCGCTTCCACTCACGTCACTTTTTTAAAATCCCCTACAGCGCGAAACATGAGTCCCGCAAACGCGGGGCCGAGGAGCTTGTATGTAATCGGAGGACAAATGGCTCCTTAGTTTCGAAATGGTTTGGGTACAAGGTGATCGCGTTGAAAATAAAGGCGTTAGTCTAGCGTTAGAAGCTCATTTGATACATTGCAGCGTCTCATTTAAGAAAATGACAGCTCCGAAGAGACTCCGCTTAGTTTGAGGTAACGTTAGTGCTAACAATAATAAAGAAACATGATGATCATCATCACCTTATCTGTTACCACTGAAATGTAGATGTAATGTATTTCTACAGTATTACTACTGTATTTAAGCACTGTATCACACAAGTTGCAACTTACTGTATCATTATTTTTGGTGAAATGGTCCCACACACTAACCTTACGTTTCTTTGCACGCTTCATCCTGTCGTCTGCCCTGGCTCTAACCTCGAGTGTTTTAGCCTGTAGCCTTTAATTTTCGCAAACCTTGTGAGCGCGCGAACCCAAACGCTGTGACCTCGCGCCAAATGTTTTTATTGGTTTATTAAGTACAAACAGGCGAGTTATGAAAAATTGAGTGTGAGGGATTTGTTCACTTCACACAAAAATATCTTCGAATAAGATGGCTAACTGTAGTAGCGTTTAGTCCACTGTCTATAATAGCCTAATTTAGAGATCACTTTTTTTTTTTACCGACTACCGACAACTTTGATCGGTTAACGTTGAGACGGTCAACCATCGGTCAAACGGTCATCGGTTAGCATCCCTAATTCTAATCTGAAAAATGAAGCCTACCCGGAAAGTGCAAAAAACTGCAATACATCGAAAATCCGCTAGGGGCAGGTCCCAAAAGGGAGCAAATGTCCATAGCCCCCAATGTTAAAATGTCCATTTTCACAGAATTCATGTTTTTACAGGTTGGTCCCATGGACTTTTATTGTATTTTTCGATAGGTTCCGAGTGCCTGACAACTGTGAGGGGGGTAATTTTTTTCTAACTCGTTATTTTAGATCGTATTTAGATATAAAATGTATGACAAATAAGGACGTGGTTGTGGCGAAGTACGGCCGAGGGACGTGAGAGAACGGCGCGAGGCCGGTGGTGCGATTACTAATGAGCAACACCTGTGAAGTCTCGCTTCTCTCACGGAGGAGCGGAAGCATAAAGGAGGAGCGACGACGTTGATGATCGAGAGAGGAACAGGCCTGTGTTTTAGTTGTGTTTTTGTATTTTATTTTAGCCAGCAGTCGTCCGCGAGGGGCTGCTGGCAGTTATCTTTATTTTCGGTAGCCAGCAGTCGTCCGCGAGGGGCTAATTCGCTACAATTACATATAAAAATACTCAATATAAAATAAAATCCAGATCAACAAATCCTTGATTAGCTCTAAACTTTGCTAAATTTACTCCTTATTGGTGTAACCCACCAATAATATATTAAAGCAACTTTGATGTTTCAATGGTTTCTATGGAAGTAAAACCAGAAATCAAGGATATGATGTCATTGACAGGCTACGCAATGACACCGGACATTACACCGGTTAAAATAGCTGATATCTCTAAATTTAAACATTGTTGGAAACATTTGGGATAATTCTAGTACAAGTCAACAAAAAATACCACATTGTTCTAGTGCTTTTTGGATATTTTAATCCAAATATCTTAAATATTGTGCCTTTAACATGGTGAACAGGGGTAAGGTCAGAACACATGTGAAATGTGCTTTTTTGTATTTCCCTAATAACTATATTTAATCGATTTTCAACAAAAATCTTCCGTAGTGTAGATTTAATTTTTTGGCTCCCCTCTAAAAAAAATTGCTTTTTTATATGTTATTGGGAATGGAATGGGAAAAAACACTTACAGTCTGGTAGCAGCTGCAACCAGTTCTCCTGTTTGGGGCAATACCTGACATGACCACTATAAGTTGCATAACATACCTGATGAAACCTGAAGGAACAAAACATCATTACTTTTTAGCTTAGAACCATTGCCATTGTTCTGTTCTACCATTAAAAAAAGAAAGAGATAGAATGCTGAATTACCGATAAAGAAAAGTAATACAGTTCTATGCCAATATCTTTGGATAAATCAAACAATGATGAAAAGGACCCTTTTTAAGAGTAGAATATTTGTTCATTTATCAGGCTTACCAAAGGCAGGCTGAGGTCTGTATACACAGGACCATAATGGAAAACGATTTGAAAATCGTCAGATGAAGTTTGTTGGTGTCTGGTTCCTTACTGAACGAGGCTAGAAACAAACAAAAAACCTTTACAGGTGAATGTATATGAGTTGCATGATAAATTATATGAAGTATATAAATAAATAACTTACATATCATGCCAAACAATCTGAACACTCTCAGACATCTATTTGCATTCATAAACCTCAGCCCTGAGGAAGATATTTTGAATGTTTCAAGGGGTAAAACAGACAGGAGATCCAATAAAAACCAAGTCCTGAGGTATTTTTTCCGGGATCTTTTAGGGTCTGTTATAACCACTCCATGGGTTTCGTATCCAATGTAAAACCGTGAAATGATGTTGAAGACAAAGATCAAATCAAGACAGTATCTCGTGAAGATGAGTCCGGTGACAGTAGAGTTGAAAAACATCTGAAAAATTAATTAAAACAAATTAGTTGTTATTTCAAATACATTAGATTAGTTTTTGTGACGTCACACCCTTACAGGAATGCCATCTGGATGTACACCCAGTTTTAAGACTAGGCAGGACCTTAAATGTGCATGCCTAGAATTAATACCTGTTGCACCATCTAGGCCTAGCGGACACCTGAGACTAAATCTTATGCCTAGTCAAAGGTAGGTGTAAAGAGAAAAGTCATGACTTGTTCTGAGCTAACATAAAATTTCTGTGTTTAATTATGTTGGAAATATCAAATGCATATGTGGGATTATTAACAGAAATTGTATACCATGCATTACCTTGCTTGGAGGAGGAGGTTGGGGTGGGGGGGGGGGGGTGGGGGGTTGTGCGATGCGCGATGCCGGTCAGTTCCTGGCAGTGCATTTACTAGCTTTGAAGCTCAGCTACTACATTTGGACTGGAATGGCCCTGTTTTATTAGGGGTGATTTACTGTCCTCCACACTCAGTCCAGGACTTCATACAGCAATTTACAGATATTATTGGTAATATCACCACAAACTATGACCGCTTTGTATTTGTGGGTGATTTTAATATCCACGTTTGCTGTCAATCGAACATTTTGTCAAAAGAGTTCCTCAGCCTCATTGAGTCTTTTTACCTGGTCCACTGGATAAATGACTCTACTCACTTACAGGGTCACATTTTGGACCTTGTACTTTTCTATGGAGTGGCAATTAGTGATGTTGTTATATCTGATTTTATGCTATTGGACCATAAGCCGATATTATTTCTATGTCTCTTCCCTGCCTTTCTCATTCCACTACTGTAGCTGTAACATTGTCTTAGTCCTATTCGCCTCAGTTTGGCTCAAATATTAACGAGCACTTTATGAAATTCTGCTCATATTTGTTTTTGGAATCACCGCTACTGGACTTGGATGCCGACCAACATCTCGGTCTATTAAATTCTGCTTGGCTGAATGCCTTAAATGAAACTGCTCCGCTTAAGCCTTATAAACCCAAACCTAAATCTGAACCATGGCTCAACGTGGATATCCGTAGACTAAGACAAGTTAGTAGAAAGGCTGAGCGCTAGGGGTGTGCAAAAAAATTGTATCGCGATTCAAGCTTTACCGATTCAAAATCGATTCATAGAATTCCAAAAATCGTTTCATATTTTTTTAATTTTGTAATGGTGTGTATACTATTGTCCTGAAATGAGTTTAGCTCGCAATTCCCATAGATAGCGCGGCGCACACTCTTGTCATAATCAAAAGAAGAAGTGCAGCAGAAGTCGGCACAAACAATGGCAAACCTCACAGAAAGAATTATTCAACCTGCTCCATCCTCATTGAAGGCGAGAGTTTTGGCAAAATTCGGCTTTTATAACCTCGAGGGAAAGACGGAACTTGATAGGAATCATGCTATATGTAGACTTTGCAAAGCGAAATTTAAGTATTTTGGAAACACCACAAACGTGAGAAATCACATGGTACGCCATCACCCAGAGGTTAACATTAAAGACGCGGACGAACAACAACCTAAAGTAACTAAGTTGCCAGTCAACCAACGCACTCTCTTTCAATGCTCTAAACTCCCACTGAACTCTGAACGGGCAAAGAAAATAAGTTCAGTGTTCCCAGTCGACTTTCAACAGTCAATCTGGTAGCTGAAGTACTCCTTAAACCACATTTAGCAGTATTGTTTGTTTGATCTGACTACAGCACTTTAAACCTAAATGTAAAAGCTTTTTTTAAGTTTTATTTTAAACTTAAATTAAATGTATTTGAAAGCTGGCCAAAGCTTGGCACTTTGCACTTTTTAGTTGCAAAAGTTTATATTTTTGTATGAAAACATAAAGTAATATCAAACTACATTTAATTTGTTGTTTCTTTTCTTTTAAATTGTATGTCTACTGCAATCAATTACATAGGAAAAATGAAACAACATTTACATACTGTGAATCGTTATTTGAATCGAGAATCGTTTTTGAATCGAAAATCAATTTTGAAACGAATCTAAAATCGATATCGGATCGAATCGAATGACAACATTTTCTGAATCGTGCACCCCTACCGAGCGCAAATGAAAAAAGGACAAGCTACATATTTAATTCCAGTTGTTTAAAGACATTTATCGCAGTGGTTCTCAACCTTTTTTGAACAAACGCCCCCCTGACCTCATCATGATCCTCTTAACGCCCGTTTGTTCACATTCCAAGACCGGATGTGGCCAATTGCGTGACAAGAGCGCCAAATTTGTAGGGCTGGGCGGTATATCGAGTTTGTACAATATTTCGATATTTTTTTTAAACGATATGGAATGAGGCAATACCGTTTCGATACAGTAGTTTGAAACATCTGAAAAATAGCGGAGGACGCAGTGTGAACTCCTGGAGTGAAAGAACATAACGTTAGGCTACTACAATTTGTCCTAAACATGACACAAGCTTATTAAGCGCTTCAAAATAACTGGTAAGATAACGTTATAGTTTACAAGTTTAAAGCAGCTTGCCCTGTCAGATGCTCTGACATTAGGGGTGTAACGATACACTCAGCTCACGATTCGATACGTATCACGATACTGGGTTCACGATACGATATGTATCACGATATTTTGAACAAAATAAAAAAATTAAACTGAAAATCAAAAAAGTGTTCAATAAATGTCTTGTTATACATACAACTTAAAGAATTTACAATACTTCAATAAAAATCAAGATTTAGTTTAACCTTCTATATGTAAAATTAACAATTGACTTGTCACTGACCAATAAAACTACGTTGAATAGATGTCTTCTATACAATTGTCCTTCTTTCACTCTCTTTTTCGCACCCAGTTGCAAGAGTTTGTCTTTGTGGTGCCGTTTTAAATGACACCAGTGCTCGAAGTGGGGCGGTACTCACCGGTACGCAGTACCGGCACTTCTACATTTTACTCTTAAGCGTACCTGCACTTTTTCTTGCGTACCGCAACTTCTCGCATGTAGCCGGTAGGCTACTCTACCACTGACAGAAAAAGCGTCAGTGAGCCCGTTTCACATATACTCCATTTGCAGTGCGTATGTGGTGCGTATTTTTTCTGCACCCATGTTAACAGGTTAGAGCTTTCACACTGCACGCGGATGCGCTCCAGCGATCCGTTCCAGGAGCGGTGTGTATACACAGAGACAATTTATACAGCAGTGCAGCGATCGTTTCCACACAGAGTCTATTTCTGCTGTGCTGCACACGCTGAATTAAAGTTCCGTTTTCACACACACACACACACACACACACACACACGCACACACACACACAGACACACACACACACGTACGACTTGTTTAAATACATTTATGTTGTTAATAACAGTAAATTGTTGTTGTACCAGCAATAGCCTATCTCCAAGTTTTGTTTTTCACTGCAGAAATCTCAAATGTCATGATTTGCCAATGCAAAAGAGTACCGGCACTTTTTTTCCCCACTTCAAGCACTCAATGACACATTGTGTTCGACGTCGTGTTAACAGTGTTTGTTTACAGTATTTACACACAGTTCGTGTTTTGTCTGTTTTTTTTTACCTTTCTCATGTCGAGTAACTGGAAAACCTAAATGCTCGGACGTCGGACTTGTAAGTCGACGGGGTATCCTCTATTTCAATTTCAGTCAAAGTCATTTTGCCTTGCTACTGCGCAGTTCAAGCGATAAATTTGAGTGTGAATGCAGTGAACGCAAGCGTGACGTGGGTGCGGTAGCTCAACCAATAGGACAAAACAGATGTCATATTGTTAAAAAAAAAAAATCGCCATAACTCTACGATACATATCGTAACATTTTTGCATTGCGATACATCGTACCACAATATATCATTACACCCCTATCTGACATAGGCTACTGTTGCTGACTGACAGATAAATACTTGCGCTTTAAACACGAAAATCGCATTCAGCATGACATGCAAACGGTTACCGTGGTAATGAACAACCTGCTTGTTAAAGTGAATGTATAATCCTGTATCTGAGGCAAAAATACTAAATATGCAGCGCGAGTTATATATTTTTAACTCTAAACAATTGGCCACTGAACCAGCTGATAAAATCTTCCTTTGATTCGATACATGATTACAACGCAAATTAACTAATCGCATTTTACTGATGTAAAAGACGCACGCATGCGTGCACACACACACACACACACACACACTGAGAGGGAGCAATAATGGTAAAATAATGGTTACAAGGTGTGTATAATTTAAACTACTTAGTCAGCACTAACAGTAGTGCTGTCCGGTTTTCATACTGCTGCTGTCCTTCTAGTCACTTCTGATCTTGATGAACTTGACACTTCTGAACTTCTCTTGATTAAATTTCACTTCCTACACAACCTTTTGTCCCTATTTATTTCCGCAAATATTGAACATAGGCTAAATTCTGATTTTTGTTAATCTTATTACTAGTCTTCTCCACTAGATGTCATCCTCTTATTTACTGTACATAGCACGATGTTACAGCGGGCACCCTGTCATTCATTCAGTCTAGGGCTGTAATCTCTGTCGACTAGTCGATTTATTGGTCGATACGTTCTGGCTCGACTAAAATTCTTGTTGCGTTAATTTCATTACATTCATTTCATTTCATCACTAATTGCTAATGGGGGTGTTTACAGAGCACCCCTGATTCACAGGACTGTCTTCAGAACACCCCCCTTGTTTTCACTTTTTTGATTAGCCCAACCCACTGGAGACAGATTGAAGAAAGAACAAGGCATTGGTCTGCATCATTCATGGTGGTTTGCTGAATTTAGCGTTTAATTTACTGTCAGAGTAATCTACCATGTCAAAGACATCGGGAGTGTGGCAGTATTTTATGAAAATAGAAAATGGGGGAAAAAAGTCAAATGCAAAGTTTGCAAACAACAGTTTGCATATCACAGCTCGACATCAAACATGGCATATCACCTAAAAACGGTAAGCTAACTTGTCTGCGTTGGGTTGCCCCGTCTGTTTTGAGTTGCTATATGAATGAACACATCAGAATTGGCATAAAACATTGAAAATATGCCAATTAGTAATACTCGTTTTATAACTGCAGGTGCACCCGCACGCAATGACGATAGCATCCCCCAGACCACGCTGGAAACATTTTATGGTTCACTTTTATTATTGTGACCATTTATTTCTAGTATTATTTATTGGATTTGGGCACTTTATTATTATTATTATTTTAAAAAATTTTGGAGCCTAATGCGCAATTGCTGTGCTCACCGTTTGTATTTGTTTTGAGCCTATACTTTATTTTTCAGTTATGCACTTTATTTCGTTTCTGCTCTCGTCTTGATCTGGTTTGCTTAATACAATTTTTTTTTTATTAAAGTGGACATGTCTTGTGTGTTTAAGAGTAAAAGCTTTAAGTTAATAGTCTATTCGTCTCAGCCGTGAAGCTGAGCTTCAGCCTCGCTCTGTGCGAGGGCATGCACAGAGCGGCTGAAATGATAGTGATAATAAAAAAAATTATATTAACTGTCAGCTTAATTGTCAGCTGTTATATTAACATATGTCACCTTCAAGGGGACTTGCTCTAAATTGGCGCCAGTCCTGCATGGCGTGCCACAAGGATCTGTACTTGGCCCACTGCTATTTAATATTTACATGTTGCCACTTGGGATGATTGTCCGGAAGCATGGATTACACTTCCACTGCTATGCTGACGACACTCAGCTCTACATCAGTACCAAGCCTTCTACTTCTCTTCCACCAGTGGCACTTATCAACTGCCTGAAGGACATAAAGCACTGGTTGGACAGTAACCTTCTCAAACTGAACAAAGACAAAACAGAACTCATGGTGTTTGCCCCGCTGTCACTTCTTAAAAAAGTTGATGACATCATACTGGATGTGGATGGCTGCTCAATCTCTGCATCTCCTCAAGTACGCAACCTGGGCGTCATCATGGACTCCACTCTCTCCTTCCAACAACACATCAAAAACGTCACTAAAATTGCTTTCTATCATCTCAAGAACATCTCCAGACTCCGACAGTGCCTCTCCAACTCTGTAGCTGAGGCCCTCATCCACTCATTCATCACCTCCAGACTTGACTATTGCAATGGCATCCTGTTCGGTCTACCCAGCAAAGCCACTGACAGACTACAGTATGTGCAGAACTCTGCGGCTAGGATGCTCACACACACAAAACTTGGTCTTCACATTACTCCCATCCTGATGAAGCTTCATTGGCTGCCAGTTAAGTCCCGCATCAAATATAAAATCCTCCTCCTGACGTACAAGTCCCTTCATGGACTTGCACCCCAGTACATTACTGATCTT
Source organism: Siphateles boraxobius (assembly GCF_051911475.1). NCBI lineage: Eukaryota > Metazoa > Chordata > Actinopteri > Cypriniformes > Leuciscidae > Siphateles > Siphateles boraxobius. The sequence continues at coordinate 2,360,590 of NW_027509222.1, forward strand.
CTCCATCCCTACACTCAGTCACGGTCCCTGCGTTCCTCTGACAAGGATCTGCTTGCTGTTCCTAAGTCCAGGCTTAAGACATTTGGTGATAGAGCTTTCTGTGTTGGTGCTCCGTCACTTTGGAACAAGCTTCCCCATGAGATCCGCTCTGCCTCCTCACTTTTAACCTTTAAATGCCAGCTCAAAACACACCTTTTCAATGAGGCCTATGGACTCTAGCTCCCCTGGCCTTTGCCCCTATCTTAATTCTACCCTTCCCTTTCTCATGTTGATTGTTAAGCGTCCTTGGGTACTTTGAAAGGCGCTATATAAATTGAAGTTATTATTATTATTATTATTAGTTATTATAACATATGACAAAAACAATTGTCTAAATGATGTTGCATATTCTTCAACAGTTCTCGTGCTGATATCGCTAGTTGACATAGTACTATTTTCAGAAATCATAGGCTATATTGCACAAGTGCACGTGATGCAATGCTGTCAGAGCCGACAGTGTGTCATTTCAGCGCAAAATAATTAGGTCAAAAAACGATTTAATATGCTGCAAATACCCTACAAGTTTTTTATGTTTATTTTTTAATTCATTTAGGCGGACAAGGCTACCAAGTACTGCGCAGCTAGTTTTTTTTTAAGTTTTAGTCGAAATTTCAGGACTTCAGTCGACCAAGATTTTCTTTAGTTGATTACAGCCCTAATTCAGTGCTAAATATGGCGGATGCAGGTGCGGATTTCAGCTTGAAAAATGTTTCGGACAGTTGAATGAACTGTCACGTCAGTGTCCCGATCGGGCCAGTGATGCATGGTTAAGAAAGTTTATCATTTGCATGCTTTTTTAAGCCATGCCAATTTAAGCATTACAGCGCAAGAGAACTCAGGTGCGCTGTGTGGGAAATTTTGTGGCATGAAATCATGTTCACAAACCCGAAGCATGCACAGCTGCAGCGTGCAAATAATAAAATTAATTCCTCTTAAACGGACAAAAATTCAAACAAATTAATCTCAAAATGTCAGCCTTTGGGAGTATCCAAGTAAACATAATCGGTTATGGCTTAAGTAAACAGCAGAGAAAGAGTACATGTGCTTATATCCCTGCTGTTGTATGTGTTCTTATTGTTAATCTAACTACAAAAGACTATGACTCATAGTCTTTTGTAGTCATAGTCATAATCAACTCACTCTCTACTCTTCACTGAACTAATAAATACAAATTTCTGTACCTGAAAACTACTTTTAGACCAGGGCTCGACATTAAGGCTTGTCCGCTTGTCCGGGACAAGTGGATTTTTTGTAGGACAAGTGGAAAAGAAAATTAGTTGTCCCACTGGACAAGTTAAATTTCAAACAAAATAAAATGGCATGTTACTTCACGTCGATTTTACAGATTTAATTTTACCGATTTGAAACGAACTAATTTTTTTCCCCACAATCCGTCGAACCAGCGTCCAGCTCAGAATGCTTTGATTGGCCAATCAGGAGTTTAACCTGTTAACCGTTGCCAGAGCGCCGGCGCACTGAAGCGTTTTTTTGTTCAAAAAGTACAAAGTTACTATCAGATTTAAAGTTATTACCTTGACAAACTATACATCATTACAAAGATATAAGACTCATGTTTCAGTATTTGACCACTATTGTATTCTGAGAAACGTATAGTGACCGTTATGTCTTAATTTGTGTCGTGAGTTATGTAATCAAAAAATGAGTCGATACCTTTAATATGAATTATGAGTGTCAGCCGCTCTCATTCAGAAAAAAACTCCAGTGAGGTCGTCATGACAGCGCTTCACAAAACCACGTCCCTCAGGGCTTTTAGCTCAAATGTGCAGATTTGGAGAAATATTGATAGATTCTCATAGGTTTACATCAGGTTTGAATAATATTTATTGAATTTATACCCAAATTGGCCGATGTAATCATTATGAGCGCTGAATATTCTGATGTACTGTGTTTTCAATATATACTGGCAGCCTGAGGGCGCCGTGTGCACATGCAGTCCATATATGGAACACATGAAGAAGAGCCATAATCATGTGACATCCCAGGAACTCCCTGACACATACAAAGCTTCCAGAGATCGCTGTAACATGCAGACAAAGAAGTTTTGAAGACAATAAACATGATTGCAATGATATTTGATTTACCTGTGTTCTTCGAGTCATGTCAGGTATTTAGGCATAATAATAGATTATATTTATAATGTAATGCTAATCGATTTAAACTTTATCATTGTGCAGAATACTATAAATTAATATATTTACTGTCTGATTTTTTTTATCTGAAGCCAAATCAGATCACAGAAGGTTATTCAAACACTCGACATGCCCTATAAAGTAAGTTTGGAGAACAAACATGGTTTTAATCTCATAAATTGTCGTGTATTGATGGTGTGCTAAGCTAACATGTTAGCTAGCCCTCAGATTCACCTGCCACCTAGCTGTTATTTTTATGAATTTTTCTAAATAGGGCGTAAAAAAAAAAGGTTGGTTCCGGTTGGTTGTCAGTTGAGGTCATGGGTCGGTAGGGACTTTTTTTATTTTCTTTTTTTCTTCAGTGGCAGCAAGGGATAGGAAGGAAATTATTTTTTTTTATTATTTTTTTTTACAGTCACGATGGATAAACTAGCTACTCTATTTTTTCATAACATAGCCTACCTGTACATGTACTCTACCACCTTGTGTGTCCCAGCATGTTACACACACACACACACACGCTGATTTTAAATGTGTGCGCGTGGGCAAACGGGGTTGCCTTATTGTAAAGTGTTAGGACAAGCGGTCAGTCCGTGAACGAGACAAGAGCGCGCAAGTCGTTTTTTTCTGAATATCCAGTTCTCCTGTTGTTTCAGTGTAGTATCTACCAGCAGGTAAGGTTGTTTTCGATTCTCTGGTTATTTTCTTGTTTTGCCTTCTCACAAATTTGTATTTTAATTAGACGCGTTCCCACTTTATATAACAGCCGCTCTGAATAATATTGCAGTTTAAATTGTATAGCACTTAAGTGAGCGCTGTCCAACAGCTAGTTTCGATTCCTCTCCCATTATTCGGGTGATTTGCGTTTGCTGTGTTAATTGCTGGGCAGAAACAGCTGTCCTCACTCAGGCGTTAGTACGCATTATATCTATGTAGTGCGCGCGCTGTCGCGGAAGCGCCAGCGGAAGCGCTCAGCCTCCTCGTGTGAAGACCGACTCGGGTAAAGACCATCGACTCTCCCTGTGCGACTCCACCGAGCAAGGACACCAGCTACGCACTTAAGTATCTTCTTCTCCCTTTCCTTTCCTACTTGTACTCTATTTCCCTTAATCAACATGTGCTTTCAATACATTCCTGTTGTCTCCCGACAACGCACTCTCATCACGCACAGAAGGCAGCGCAATACTGCTAATCTGCGTCCCGTTCTCTCATCCACACACACACCTGTCTCTCTTTCTATGGGTCTATGGAATTGTCAGTCAGCAGTCAATAAAGCTGACTTCATTCCTGCCTTTGCATCTCTTTCAACTCTTAATATCTTGGGCTTGACTGAGACCTGGATCCGTCCAGAAGACTCAGCAACCCCTGCTGCTCTCTCTAACAACTTCTCTTTCTCTCACACCCCTCGCCAGTCTGGTAGGGGTGGGGGGACTGGTATTCTCATTTCTAACAATTGGAAATACTCAACTCTCTCCTCTCTATGCAATAACAACTCATTTGAATATCACGCTATTACACTTACAACTCCCTTTAAGATCGAGATTGTAGTCATTTATCGCCCCCCAGGTCAACTGGGAAGCTTTGTTGAGGAGCTGGATGTGCTGCTGTCCCTGAGGACGGCACTCCACTTGTAGTCTTTGGCGATTTCAACATTCATCTAGAGAAGCTGTATGCTACAGATTTCATCTCTCTCCTAGCCTCATTCGATCTCAATCGGCTCATCACCACAGGTACTCACAAGCAGGGTGGGAAATTAGCACCCGCCACCAGCCAATGGCTGGTACTTTTTCAAAGTGGCGGGTGACTTTGCCTTGTATACCAGCCACAGTGGCGGGTGAATTGTAAAACATATTTTTATTGGTTACTACTTAAAACATTCCTTCTAACGGATTGGACATCTTTTGTCAAAGAATGCTGTTGCTAAGTAAAAATAATGCACTTTTGTCGAGTAATTAATTTGATTGGTTTTCAGCGGTGTGCACGCGCACAGCGCACGGACACGGCACTGAACGGACCGTGACACATAGGCTATAGCTGAGCTGAGGTACAGATGAAAGGAAAATTTAAAAAATGTGACGACATATACCCGGTGTTAAGAGGCCCGCCGCGGAGTCAGCAGTATATGAATGTACAAACCGTTGAGGGCGAAGTAAATAAAAAGTGAAGGTACTTTTCGAACAAGTGGCGCATTGATGACGAAGGGAAAACGAGGGAATGGTTAGCCTACCTTCCCGTCGAACAGTCCATGTACTGTACTTACTGTCGAACCTATGTGTCGTCCGAAAATGCAAACAATTTGTTCATTAGAGGAACAACTAACCTTAAAATAGAGTCAATAATGAATATGACCAATTCTATTCAGAAACGTCCATGCGATCGGCAAAAAGGGCAGACCTTTTCGGGACTACGTTTGGATATGCAAGTAAATTACTAACTTGAAGTTGTGTTTTGTGATGGCTAGATAGCTATCGTTTTTTTAGTTTAGCGAAAGTTTTAGCAGCCGCGAGGATAAAGTCATCTCCAATACTATCTGTATTTGTGAGAAGTGGTGCTGTCCTGAGTTGAAAGATAGCCTACTTTACGGCTTTATTATCGAGTTAACCCTCTGGGGTCGAAGAAACGCGCTGGCGCGTTTTGCTGGATTTTTTTCAAATAGCAGCAAAATACATTTAAATACTCCATCATTTATGGTCATACAGACTTAACTAATATTAAAAAATAAAATGTAAAATAACCATGCATAAAATTCTCTCAAAAATACAAACATGTACATACATGTTGCTCACATATTATGGTAGCCCTGTTTGTGCTGAATAGTGCTTTTTTTTTTAAAGGGCGTTGGCCTGTGAGCATCCACGGAGGAAAACATAAATTGGCTCCTGAGTGCAGCATAACTCATATTGTTAAATGGATAAAACGAATTACATATTTGTAATGGACGTCAATGTTATCAAAGTCACAGTTCTCATTCATAAATTTGAATTCCAGAAAAAGTGGCTGGTAAAAAATACAAGTGGCTGGTAAAATTGGGCATCCAGCAGCCACTGTGGTCACTGGTGGGCAAAAAAGTTAATTTCCCACCCTGCTCACAAGTCAGGCAACCAACTGGACCTGGTCTACACACGCAACTGCATCACAGACAACATTTTGGTGAAACCTCTCCATGTTTCAGATCATTTACTCATTACTTTCAATCTACAACTCACTATCCACACTCCACCAACTCCCCTACCAGTTACCTTCAGACGAAACCTGCGCTCACTTTCTCCCTCCCGTCTTTCCTCTGCTGTGTCATCTTCTCTTCCCTCACCCTCACAATTCTCATCTCTAGATGTGAATACCGCAACGGATACTTTATGCTCCACATTAACTTCTTCTTTAGACACTATCTGCCCTCTCTCCTCCAGGCCAGCACGCGCTACCCCCTCTAACCCCTGGTTATCTGAAGTTCTTCGGGAACACCGGACTATTTATTTATATTTATATTTCCACAACAAGATCAACTCCTCCTCTAACACACAAACACTTTTCAAGACATTCAACTCTCTCCTCTGTCCACCTCCACCACCACCCACCTCCTCGCTAACTGCTGATGATTTTGCTAACTTCTTCACTAACAAAACAACAACCATTAGCAGTCAGTTCTCTCCTCCACACACACAGGAACCTAGTCCAACCTCTCCCACAGCCAATAACCTTCTCTCCTCCTTCTCTCCTCTAACCGGGGAAGAAGTATCTAAACTTCTCCTCTCCAGTCATCCTACCACCTGCCCTCTAGACCCCATCCCCTCACACCTTCTTCAAGCCATCTCTCCCACACTTCTACCAGCACTCACACACATCATCAACTCATCCCTCCATACTGGCATTTTTCCTACAGCATTTAAGCAGGCTCGGGTAACCCCACTGCTTAAAAAACCAACTTTAAACACATCACTTCTAGAGAATTACAGACCTGTCTCTCTCCTACCTTTCATTGCAAAAACACTTGAAAGAGTTGCTTTCAACCAAGTATCATCTTTCCTGTCTCTGAATAACCAGCTGGATGTTAACCAATCTGGCTTCAAGAAAGGGCATTCGACCGAGACCGCATTACTTTCAGTCACAGAAGCCCTGCGGATCGCCAAAGCTGCTTCCAAATCATCAGTTCTCATTCTCCTAGATAGGGCTGCAACTAACGATTATTTTGATAATCGATTAATCGGACGGTTATTTTTTCGATTTATCGATTAATCGGATAGAAATTAAATTAGATTTTTTTTTATTATAACTAAATAAAACCGTAAATCAGGGTATTTATGTGTAAAAGTGTACTTTAAAAACTGCAAAAGCCACATATTGAGTTTTACTAATATCAATATTTGCATTGTTTTTAATGATAATTGCTGATGGCAAGTTGACAAACATGATTATTGTTAAAAAAATGATATCCAACATATTATGTTTTAACAAAATTTTTGTTAAAACAAATTTACACAGACATGTTGTTCAGATGTGAATATCTGAACTAAAAACAAACTAAAAACATCTAAAATATATAATTCATTTAATTTTTATTTAAAATTAATTATATATAAGGAATATAAGGATAAAGAATATAATATATATTATATATATAATATAGAAAATAATATAATATAAGGATAAATTGATTAAATAAATATAGAAAGACTGAAAACAATTGTGTGAATGTAGAGCCGCAGTAGATCGCGTTTGAAAAACAATTAAAACTTAGTAGACAAATGCTATAAAAAGAGAACGGAATGGAGGTAACGTTACCCAGCAAGCTAACAGGCTTGAGTAAAGGACAGGAGAAATTATGCATTAGTGCACAAGCATTCGCTGAAAACCACTGAGTACAGTGACTAAAAAACTATATTTTACTGCTGCTGTTATTAACTGCCTTTGTATTTAATGCTTCACTTTGTAAACACCGTTTTAATTTAACCTATTTCTGCGGTAGCGCTATTTTAATCCATCACTTACGTTGGGAGCGAACTGATTGCACAACCTGATGCTCGAGACAAAATACAGACATCCCGGAAGTCCCGGCAGTCTCCCGCATATTGATTGCGGCTCCCTGATGCCCGCGAATTAGTTCAAACTCCCGAAATCTAGAGCGCGCAAGCAAGAGCGCGCATGCGAGACAGAAGAGACTGCTCCAAACCGTGTAGCGGGCGCGCTCGGCAGAGCGCCTGAGGGAGAGAGACCTTGCGTGTGTGTGCGTACCAGTAAACGCTCCCCGTGACGTAAGCAGACCAACTAATCGATAATGACATTCGTTGACAACGATTTTCATAATCGATTATAATCGATTTTATCGATTAGTTGTTGCAGCCCTACTCCTAGACCTGTCTGCTGCCTTCGACACTGTGAATCATCAGATCCTTCTGTCCACCCTCTCATCACTGGGCATCACTGGATCTTCCCTCCACTGGTTTGAGTCCTATCTCACAGGTAGGTCATTCAGGGTCGCATGGAGAGGCGAGGTATCCAAAGTACATCGACTGACCACAGGGGTTCCCCAGGGGTCAGTCCTTGGACCCCTCCTCTTCTCCATTTACACCACATCACTGGGACCCATCATACAGGCACATGGTTTCTCTTACCATTGCTATGCTGATGACACCCAGCTCTACCTCTCATTTCAACCAGATGATCCCACAGTAGCTGCACGTATCTCTAGCTGTCTGGCGGACATCTCGGCATGGATGAAGGAACATCACCTGCAAAATCTGGCAAAGACTGAGCTTCTTGTTCTCCCTGCCAATCCGTCTCTACAGCACGACTTCACTATCCAGTTAGACTCATCCTCAATCACCCCATCAAGGTCAGTCAGAAATCTTGGAGTAATCTTTGATGACCAGCTAACCTTCACAGACCACATTTCAAAGACAGCTCGATCATGCAGGTTTGCAATGCACAACATCAGGAAGATCAGGCCTTTCCTAACTGAGCATGCAACACAGCTTCTTGTACAGGCCCTGGTTATTTCTAGGCTTGATTACTGCAATGCTCTTCTAGCTGGTCTTCCATCATGTGCAACTAAACCCTTACAATTGATCCAGAATGCTGCTGCTCGTCTTGTATTCAACGAGCCCAAAAGGGCCCACGTCACTCCGCTGTTCATCTCCCTGCATTGGCTACCACTCGCTGCTCGAATCAAGTTCAAGGCGCTGACACTTGCTTACAGATTGTCCACCGGCTCAGCTCCCTCCTACTTTCACTCGCTCCTACGGGTCTACATCCCTACCAGAAGCCTACGATCGGCCAAGGAGCGACGGCTCGTGGTGCCTTCACAGCGAGGCACAAAATCACTGTCCAGAACATTCTCATTCACGGTTCCATGCTGGTGGAATGACCTACCCACCCTCGTCCGTAATGCAGAATCCCTGACAGCATTCAAAAGACAACTGAAAACTCATCTCTTCCGTGAGCACTTAACATAAAAAAATAAATAAAAATAAATAAATAAAAAACCCTTTCTCTTGAAATCTTCGCTTGTCTGGTTTATGCTACTCCGAGCAATGTTTGAACTTTGTATTCTGAGCACTTCTTGCGTTGTTTTTGCCTCTCCACGATGACTCGCTTGGTTTAATCCTCAAATGTAAGTCGCTTTGGATAAAAGCGTCTGCTAAATGACTAAATGTAAATGTGTTACCGATTAGTTATACACCGATTCAGACGTCTCGTGAGTTCAGTGTTGGAAAGATCAGTTGTTTTAACCATTCATTAAAACGAATCGGTTCAAATGAGTTATTAGTTTGCGAATTAGACGTTTCATTATCGGACGTGTGCGCGTGTGTCATCACAGAAAACATTTCATCACTGGATAGTTTTTTTCGTTTATTTAAAGTGTGGTTTATATGTCAGCTGAATGTGTGCAACGCTTTTCAGAGAAGATAAGGCAACGTATTTTAGCACAATTCCCACCCAGCGGTAATTCAGGAAAAAATAAATCTCCGAATGCTCCACATGAAACTTTAGTCTTCCGACCTTTCCATCGTGTCGATTTATTTTCATTAATATGTGCGAGGGAGAGAGAGCAAGACAGTGCTTAGTTTTGAGACGGTGAAGCCTATACTTTCCCCTGGCTCCGCAGAGAGTTCGCGCGCGCGCGACCGGGGCTCTCTCTCTATCTCTGCTTGTTGAGTTCATGCGCCCTGTCACAAGTGCAGCAGTGCATCTACATGACAACAACGATGTGTGAACGCCCGTGGCTGCCTCGTTTGTTAGCATTGTTGGAGGACAACAGGCTATACAAATACGGTGCTGTACAAAAACATAAATTATAGTTCGCCTCAAAGTTTTTTATTTGTGTATTTATTTAATTTGTATTATTTCTTCCCCAAGCTCATAAAATAAATTTGGGTCGCACATAAATTGACAGGGTGAGTCGGAAACCGGAACCAAACAAATTTTTTTTTATGCCTAGGAATTCTAACTGAAGTGTTTCTTTTTTCAAGAAGGTCATTTGATACAGTTTCAAATGTGAACTGAGAACTTTGAAAAAAGAAATTAGGGATTGTAACAGCATGAATAGCCAGTCGTTAGTAATTATAATGAAGACAAAATAAAAACATATTTAGAGCCATAAACAGGCCAGAGAGGTGTGAATGTGTGCAGGGGAGACTGAGACTGATGCCCTGTCCACACGGAGACCCGTTTTGCTGTATACATGGCCCAATGACGTGACGTGCAATTTTGATGTCCAAACCCCTTTATGAAGTCAAAATAAGGAAATGTTTAATAAAAAGCACATTTATTGAATCTATTAATCTCTGTTTATCAAATGATATGAACATATAGTGAGGGTATTACAAAGTGTAAGAATTATTAGACATTATAGTCTTATAATGTCATACCGGATAACTGTCCGGACCTTAGAGTGACATACAAAAAAGCCAAACAAACTGTAAAAAAATTAATAAACCCTAACATCTCTGCCACAGGCATTATTGTATGAGTCTTGACAACAATATATTTAAATATTACAACGAATATGACATCCAGTAGATTGTTATGCTTTGGTGCATTCTGTCCCAAAACTGGCTGCCAGCCAATGTCATACGGGATAACAAGCAAATTGGAGCAATTTTATTGTAAATTTTATTTTGACACGATGTGAGACAGCATGTTACACAATCAGGAAGACCCTGAAGGACCCCCAAACATTGGTGAAAGTCTTTTATGTCTTTCATAAAATGTGTTTAACTTACCCTTTTTCCTCACTAGCACACTATGTAGTAAAATCCTGTGTCATATGGGATAACGCTAAAATAACATATATAATGTGGATTTTATGTCAATATGTTTATTTAGCATGACTTTATATATTTGGAAGTTGAAGGTAAAGGTTGCAGATTTCTATAGGTAGCCAAAAATACTGCCTGATTAAGATTTAATCTGAGTTTTGTCATACCGGATAACAATTTTGTCATACCGGATAACAATTTTGACATACCGGATAACAATTTTGTCATATAGGATAACAGTTGTTAGCCCATAATGTCATCCGTTATCTTGGATGACGTGTTTGACAATATATTCTTATACAGTTTTCAGCTTTAATTTGCATAATTTCCATTCAAATGGTGATATTAACATATCATTAACATTGTTTAGTTGAATATTAGCAAATTATATAATTCATAATAATATTCAATTACAGTTACATTACATTTACTATAGACATTGTCTAAAATAACATTGTGTTCATTTAATGTAATTTAGTGATTCAGTGTTTAACCCATTAATAAGCTTTTTCTTTATAAATATGTTGTTCAATTAGATGCTTTTGTAAATTTGTTCAGTGAAATGAGTGAAGGTCGCCTACTTTAACCCTTTACATTATTTATGAATATTGATGTAGATTGACTATGATCAGTAAAATGGTTCAAGGTACTTTTCAGTAATAAATTAAACCTAATGTTGAAAAGTTGTGCTGTTTTGATATTCATAAACATGAAAAAAAAATGGTTTAAATGTATTTACTTGCCAAATCTGGGAAGAAACCACACTGAGTTTGTGTGTAACAGTTTACACACTGAAAACCACATCTCTATTTCTTTAAAGTGGAGCCTAATTAATTTCCTTGGAAAAACATTGCATAACATTAATTATTTATGAACATTATTATGTGTAAGTGTTGTAAAAATGACAATTCATGTGTTAACTCATATGGTGTCATACCGGGTAACAATTTAAGTCAGGCGGGATAACGCTGTTTTTTCCCATTGAAATGCATAATTTCACTTCATGGAGTTGAGGAAACAATAATAACATGATATCAAGTCCTGTAAAACTTTTTCAGACATTTTGCATTTTAAATCACATTGCAGTGTTAAAATGTGTGTAAAGAACTTGAACAAGTAGGGTCACGTTTAAAGAAATCACAATATAATGAGAAAAAAATAGTTGTGCAGATTTTTTTTTCTGAGCTTTAAATATTGTTTTACTGCATCACTTTACATATTCATTAAGTATTTTTGATTTGAAAAGTTTTAATATTATAATATTTAGAAAATGCATTAACGTTATCCCGTATGACATTTTGACTGGTGTCGTCACATATTTCTCACTTAAACCGCTTAAAACACATTGTTTAAAATTGAGATTTTAGTAATAAGTAAAAAACATCCCCATAAAGATAATAACTACTTTGATGTGCAGTTTTAACCTATTTGAATTTTTAATCAGTTGAAAACCTTATTTGTCACTGGCCCACATACACATTTTTAATCAGATCGGCGTTTCGTCCAGAGGGATCCGGCGTTTTGGGAGACTAAAACCGCTATTTTTTGAAACCGGGTCCCAGGGTGGATAAATCTGCAAACGACACCCTTGTTTTTTCGTGTGTACGGCCAATCCGTATATTTTGTGAAACGATGATGTCATCACCCCACGTGTGAACTAGTCAGACGCGCTAAATCAGTAACAGCAACAACAACTGCGACTACTTGCTTGAGTTCATGCTTCAGAAGCTACTGAGCCTCTTTTATTTCTTTATTTATTATTTAGGCCTACTTTCATGTATTTTTATTATATTTCTTTATTTTACTTCTTTATTTATTTATATTTCTTTCTTATGCTATGATGCTTGTATTTTGTCTGATTAAGACATTTCGTATTTTGTAGGGGTGGGCATTTCAAGCAAAAATAATACTCGACGATCGCTGGGAATTATTTTATTATTATTCAAAAAACGCACCTCTGCCCCTCATGCTCACCGGTAACACGGCGTTTCGCTCCGACATTACATTTCTCTGTACTGTAGTAGGCCTACATGTTGTAGCCATTAAAGAAAAGTAAGTTTCATATTTATGTTTAAATATTATGTTATTTTTTTCCATTTCATATGTTGATTATATGAAAAGTGAACAGCGTGAGTAGTAGGGATGGGGTCGATCCGATCCAGTATCGGTATCGGCTCCGATACTGCCATTTTTGCCGGATCGGGTATCGGTCAGACGAGGCCTATCTAAATCCGATATTGTGTGTTTACTATTGTGTTAATGTTAAGCCCCACAAAAGCATTATAAAGCACCATTAAGTGTTCGTGCACTATATTATAAGTGTTCTGAAGTAGGGATGGGCATTCGATTAAATTTTCTTAGTCGATCGTCGGGAGAATTAACGATCGACTATCGATTAATCATTAATATTTTTATATTCAAATTCATTATTTATTTAACTTTTTATAAATTAAAAAATGCAATGAAAATACAAACATACAGTGTGTTTTTCCTCGATTAGATCTTTATTACAAGATGATCAACTTGTGGCAGTAAAACTGGACGTTCGGTTAGGCTAAACTTGAAGATATATGCGCGGCGGTGCTCGAAAGCAACGGAACCTGCAGCTGCGAGTTGGCGTTCTTAAACAGAGACCCTCGTTTGTTCCAAAATAATAAATAATAAAAAAAAATCATGTTAAACAATAACTTAACCAAAAACATAATAATTCTTAGATCTGACAGGTTTTGTCAAAATGTAACTCAAAACTATCCGAGAACGGAGTCGAGAAAGAGGGTGAGAGAGATTATAGCCTACCTACTCTAACAATCAATACGGCTAGGCTACTTAACAAAGCCTCATAAAAAATAACTCTCTCTGACCGTCAAGCCTCGTTTACACTTTCGCCTGGCTCTGCAGCGCGAGTCTCCGCAGACTGCTCGCGCACCTCCCCAAACAGACGAGGCGTTTATACTCGACGCGCTCGTCTGTGAAACACCGAATACCGCAATGACGTCATTTTTGCCGCGCTCACCTTCGCGCTCGTGCGGACGCGTCGAGTGTAAACAAGGCTTCAGTCCAGCCGCTGAAAACACCCGGTCTGAGGGGACTGACGTTGCCGGGATGCACAGGTACCTCCGCGCTAACTTGACCAGCCCGGGGAACACGTTCACTTTCCACTCACACTACGCAACGCAGCAGCATTAGTTTAATGATAATCGATAACAAATTAACCTGATCGACGAAATTCTTAATGATCAATAATCGATCGTCGATTAATCATGCCCATCCCTATTCTGAAGCCATTCTATAGTACAATGTGAGATAGAAATGAATATTTAAGTAATTAAATTCAAGATCACGTAAACTTTTCCCTCCGCTGCGGCTGTCAATCATTCTCCATTCAGCATTCAACAGCGCGGCGCGTTCGGTTATGACGGTCAACTCGATGAAACTCTCCAAGATGATTCAATGTTACTATTATTATACTTGATCTGTAGATAAAGCTCTATGGTTTCGTATAAAATGACTATCTTGCTGGACTTGCTGTACCTTAATCATGTTACTTTTTACCGTGTGTCTGTTAGATCACAACACTGGAGAGCACTATAATTGTTCTTCACAGTAACTGAAATTTAAAACTGTTAAAAGAAAAGGCTGAATAAACTATTGCGTAGATAGATACTGTATAATACACTACGCATCAATATGTCTTTCCTTTGTGCTTGGAACTTTTCAATGCGGACTCGAAGCGGTGCGCGCTGTGAGTCTGTGTTGCTTCAAGCGCATCATTCTGCGCTCGGGATGCGCATAAGCACTTTGTGCCGCACTGTATTGGAGTCTTTCATAATCATATCATAATACTTTTGCGCAATGAAAGATTATTAAATGTCGCATCTATCATATGTTGCTGCCTCAATAAACAGCTGTGCTATACATATAAAAAATGTCTTAATTTTATAGTAGCTAGACTATGTATATACAATAATTGATCTTTTTGATTTTTGTTATCTTGTTTTTCATGAATGTATTTTACAACAATACAAACAGCAATGTGTAACGTTTTACCAGATTTAGTGCTGGTGCCTACACTTATTGTCTCTTATTTGTTCCCCGCTAAATAATGTTTTTTTCACTATGTTCAGATTTGATACAATTATTGTGCACTCGTGATTTTTCTAAACTAAATTTCTAATTTCTAGAGTTCTAATCTAGTGTATAATATAATTTTTGTCATAGGTTATGATAATTTTTTTTTATTTGTTGTTTTTCTTTATAATGAAGTTGTCTGTATAAATTAGATTGTGTTTAACAGTGTTTACCAGTTCAACACAGAGTTCTAGAAATTCTACTTGATTTAAAAAAAAACTGCGCTGGTATCGGATCCGTATTAGTCGATACTCAGAATATTTGGTATGGGATTGGATCGGTTCAGAAATATGGTATCGTTGCATCCCTAAATGTAATAAATATTGACATGACAATCAATTTGAAACACTTACAGTTGCATATTTATTTTCAGAATGGGATTTTTCCTTTTCTAACCTTATACTTACCTCAAGTTGCCTTTTGGGACATATGCATACATGCGTACATATCATACTTGCCTGTTGAGAGGAGTTTATTGCAACATCATATAAAATCAACAATTATAATAATAATAATATTAAAGCAAACACAGCTCTGGTATCGGAATAGTATCGGTATCGGCCGATATCCAAATTCAGGTATCGGGATCGGATCGGAAGTGAAAAAATGCGGATCGGTGCATCCCTAGTGAGTAGCCTAATCATAAGATGCGCAATATCGAGACACATCATTTTGACCACTTCATTAAGTTTTGTTTTGTATAAAGCCTTTCTTTAAAGTGAATTTATTTTTTTATAAATTGTATATTAATTTTAATCAATGTTTCATCAACCATTTGATGAAATAAGAAGCATTTAAGGATTTAATAAATAAGAAGCAAATATAGCAGACAATAGCCTATAATCTGGACATGGAGGCGCCTACGCGATATAACTTGCATATGTGAACTTGAGCTTGTCTCATAAATGAACAGAAACTCAGAAATATATCTAAGCTTGAAATGTCTACTTTCAAACAAAACAATTCAAAACGAAAAGAAACAGACAACTCTAATAATCCGTATGAAGTGCGCATTTCCGTCTATAGGCACCTTCTCAGTGCGAAGGTGGCGAGTCAGCATCGTCACAGAAAACACTAGTTTATTAATAAACAATTAAAATGTCTCCTTGCTATATTTGACACATTCATAATGATTAGGCTATTTGCCGGTTCTTTGTGGCAAGCTTTATGCGTCTGCTTTAGCTAACTAATCGAATATCGTGACTCATCCCTATTTTGTACCAGGCCATTTAGGGTTTTTCATATTGTTCAATAAAGTTCTTGGTAAAAAAGAAAATAAGCTACTGTGCCTAATATTACATAGGCTACTGTATATTATTGTAGGCTATACAGCGCGAAAGGTTTATGCTTAAGTCTTCTTCTCTGTTTTTAGTGTATCTGTGTCAGAATTACAGAGCCTCATACTGGTGTGGCATGTATACTACATCGGGTTGAGTCGGTTTCAGTGGTTTCGTGTGTACGCAGATGTTTCTTGAGACAGCGATGTGTTTACGGAATTTTTTTTTAGAACGAGGAAAAAAAAGATCGGATGGGGAAAGCCCTGGCTTCGTGTGGACGTGGCCTGAATGGGGCTCGTTTGCACCACAAAACAATAGAGACAATAGACTGAATAGATGCTAAGAACATGACAATAAACATCAGTTTGCATTTTAGAGTCTAATCAAAATAAAGTCATATGACATGATCTTGAAACAGGGATGCTAACCGATGACCGTTTGACCGATGGTTGACCATATCAACGTTAACCGATCAAAGTTGTCGGTAGTTGGTTAAAAAAAAAGTGATCTCTAAATAAGGCTATTATAGACAGTGGACTAAACGCTACTACAGTTAGCCATCTTATTCCAAGATATTTTTGTGTGAAGTGAACAAATCCCTCACTCTCAATTTTTCATAACTCGCCTGTTTGTACTTAATAATAAACCAATAAAAACATTTGGCGCGAGGTCACAGCGTTTGGGTTCGCGCGCTCACAAGGTTTGCGAAAAGTAAAGGCTGCAGGCTAAAACACTCGAGGTTAGAGCCAGGGCAGACGACAGGATGAAGCGTGCAAAGAAACGTAAGGTTAGTGTTTGGGACCATTTCACCAAAAATAATGATACAGTAAGTTGCAACTTGTGTGATACAGTGCTTAAATACAGTTGTAATACTGTAGAAATACATTACATCCGCATTTCGGTGGTAACAGATAAGGTGATGATGATCCTCATCTTTCTTTATTATTGTTAGCACTACCTCAAACTAAAGCGGCGTCTCCTCGGAGCTGTCATTTTCTTAAATGAGCCGCGGCAATGTTTCAAATGAGCTTCTAACGCCTTTGTTTTCAACGCGATCACCTTGTACCCCAACCATTTCAAAACTAAGGAGCCATTTGTCCTCCGATTACATACAAACTGCTCGCCGCCGTGTTTGTGGGACTCATGTTTCGCGCTGTAGGGGATTTAAAAAAAGTGACGTGAGTAGCAGTGTGTGTGTGTGTGTGTGTGTGTGTGAGCGGGAGGCAGAGAGAGATGCGAAATTGCAGGCACGGCTCGAAATGGCTGTTATTTCAAATAGCGTGGCATATTTTAAACTAATCGGTTAACCGGTTTCAACCGGCTAATGAGGCTCGGTGGTCGGTCAAGAAAATTTGTAGTTTTCGCCATCCCAACTTGAAACACATTTAACTAAATACAGAGTTTTAGACTTGTCATCTTCAGATTTTGAATATAACATGGTCAAATATGTGGCTTTAGCTGCAGTGCATTCATAGATTGATACAATGCCAACTTCAAGATATTTCATAAAAAAATAAATTTCTAATAACTTTACAAAACTTTTAAGCTATTTATAACTATTTTTTCATTACGACAATAATTAATTCTACATTTACAATAAACTGCCAGGTGTCAGCTTTCAAATGAGATCATACTTCTGCTTTTAGTACAAAGGGTTCATGAACTGTATGTGTTTTAGTTTGGGTATGCCATTTCTGGGGATTTTTCAAAAGTGGGGTTGAAGCTTAACAGGTTAAGTGATAAAATCAATATAAAGCGGCAATTTGTCCACTAATGGCTTAAATGAAAAACTACTAGTCGAATAGAAAAAAACTTTAGTCGGAGGCAGCCGTTATTCCACATATTTTTTAACCAGAAGTCATTCTGTCTCGAGCAGAGCGTAATATTCAGAAATGCTCTCTCTCCGCTCACATGCTCTGACCGGAACAAAGGAATATTAAAATAATTAATCATTAGTTTATATCTTATACACTGCCCATTTTAAACCCATACCAAACACAGTATTATGTCTATTTTAATATGTGTAATATATAAAAGAATTCTATTTCACGTTTTTAAGTACAATATTTAGTTAGTCCACAGCCCCAACCAGGGGGTGCAGATACTATGACGACTGGCACTTCTATTTCTTTTCTATTTTTGAACTTGATACAAATTTTGACACAACTGCCCTTTTATTTTCTCTATTTTTGAATTCCATGCAAGTTATGACACAGCTGCACTTTTATTTTTGAACTTGCTGTTATTTGATGTAGATAGTTAGTTTGTATTTAGATACAACTTGTTACTATACTGTTACTACTTGTTACTTCAATAAATTGAAGCATTTTAAGATTGTTGCGTATTTCGTTAGCATTGTGTTGGGGCGACGGGGGCAGATGGGGCTTGAAAATTCCCCCTTGTCCAAAGTGGGGAATGACCGAAAAAGTTTGAGAACCACTGCACTAAAAGCATTACCTTTTCACTACAACCTCCAAGAATCGACTCAAATTAATATATTAGCAGCTAAGGCCTGAGGAAAACATCTTAACTTAACTTTACCTCATACAGAGCCACTGTTACTGCTGCCAGGCAAGTCATGGAAATAAACGTGTTCCACACACGAACATTACGCTGCTTTGGAGAATAAACAGACTCCTCATCCTCCAGCTCCTTAGCTTCGTGCATCTGCAACAAGATCTGAGCTTTAATCTCTGACACAACATAAGAGTAACGTTAGCTACACTAATGCAGATATCCTTTAGAGCAGTAAGAAGAGAAAAAGCGATCGCTGTCTATAAAAGTCGACAGTCAGTTCAGTTTTCTGATTCGTAACTGAATTCAAACCAAGTGACTACTTAAAAACCTCTCCGAATCAAGTAAAAACAACATAAACGTATTTGGATATAACTGTTATGCTAAAATTAATTCATTTTATTAACTTTACTTACATTGTACGCTTGAAAGTCGTCGATTCTTCACATCTCGATCGGTAGTTTCCGTTGAATCCGTTGAAGTTGGATGAACGTCAGCGCTTACGTCACACGACAAGCGGGAGTGCACCCGAAGAATGCAAAAATACACAAAATATATATTTTATTATTTAGGATTTATTTATATAGAAAATAGTGAGAGTGAATTTCTAAATTTGTTTAAAACGTTAAACATAACATATTTAAAATGTCATAATTGTAATGTATGTTGTAATCTACAAATAATTAAAATAATTATTAATAATTCAAATTTATTTGTTGCCTACAGCATCTTTCACAAATATTAGTGTAAAGCAACTTTTCTCCTGACATTCTCTGTGAACCTCCTAATGCTTCCTTGCAACCCAAGGAGTCCTAGGGAAGTTTTATTTGAAATTAATTTAAATACGAATTAATTTATTATCTTCAAGCCTGATCGTTCTGATCAACTAAAAATGTCATGTTTTTCAAAGATTAGGGTTTTGACCATTACACCCTGTTTTTTTTTCATAGCATTCACACCTGCTATATCCCATGAATTACCCCCTTTTCCCGAAGCAAAAACGACACAAGTTATGAGTGATATGAGAATTTATTACATTAACATGCAGATTTATAAGAACTACCAAAAAGTGTAATTAACAAAAAACAAATACAAACAATGAACAAAAATAAAATAAAAACTTCAGGAGCCTCCTCAAGTAAGCGTACCCTAAAAGAGTGACAGACTGACAGAAAGAGAGACAAAAAGGGGAACCGACAATGACACGTCTCAGACTTTTAGCATGAAAGATAACTCTAGTAAATGTTAAAATTTGGAACATACCATACCATTTGTACTACTTTACACAGACTATTTAATGCTGTACATGTATTTACACAAAAAAATGCATAATGCAAATTAAAATATATATTAAAAAAACTCATAAGTGAAGCTGCAATATCATCACAAAATCATTATTGTTGATTATTTCTCCTGATGTTGTACTAGTGATCATTACTGTCGATTAATAGAATGCTTCTGGAAACAAGCATGTCATGTTCTTGCCAGAGCCTTGGTTCTGGCTATACAGACGAAGCCAAAAGAACCGTTTATGAATTTATTAGAAAATCAAGACTTTACGTTAGTTTAGCTGTCCTGCAGAGTGTAGATCCAAACAGCTTCAAAACACCTGCCTGGAATTTTCTAGTAATCCTGGAGACTTTGAGCTGATTCAGGTGTGTTTAATTATAGGGTTAGAGCTAAACTATAGCGCTATGTCAGCCAACTCACGATTATACCTTCATTATAAATAAACATCACTTCCATTTTACAAATGGAATCCTATTTGTATAACGGACACACACACACAGCAGCCATTGTAAGTCCACAAAATCGAAAGTGCATGAAGTGTGCCATTTGGGGACAGGGCCCAAGAGTGTAGTAGGCCCGTCCCAACTCAAACTTAATTCATAGCTTTTTGTTTTTTTTGCATAGTTAAATAAAACCTGTAGGTGTAGATCTTTTTTGCAAATTTATTTTCTCAGATAAAAACCTAACCAAGTTTAATGTTTTGTTATACCCTCAATATTAAGTATTTTCCTCATATTTTGATGGTTTAAACATCATTTAAACGTTTTTTAAAACAAATTTTCCCATCACACTGCTGTATGAGAAGAGTAAATTTTAAATTAATAAAATGATACGTGCAGGCCTATCTTACACACAGACGTGCACACACACACACACACACACACACACACACACACACACACACACACACACAATGACATCTCCCCCTGTCAACTGATGTTTAAATCCGTTTTATGTGCACTCTTGACTAACGACACAAACACTTTGTACACTGTAAAAAATGATCGTGATTTTAACGGTAAAAGACTGTAAAAATGGTACAGTGCAAAACTGTTAATTGGTTAACAGAAAGTTTCCTTACTATATACGGTAAATAACTGTGATAGATCTAACGGTACATTTAATGTAATTTTACGGTAAAATACCGTTAAATTTACAGTTTTTGAAAGTGAAAAAGAACAACTCATTGTATAATTTACAGTGAAAAACCGTAAATTGACATTCCCACAATTCCCTGCGTGACACTTCACATTTTATGTATTTTTATTGAAATAACTATGTTTCTTCTTAGTTTTCTTAGTTCTTTTCTAATCAGTTATGTACATTAGGGTTTTATGTCACATTTAATGTTGTTAAATTAATGTTAATTGCATTTTTATAATTTCATGTGTGTTACCGTGATGGTGTTTAATGTTTGTGCGAAAGACACTGTGCAGCTTCTATATAATAGTATTAACTTTCTTGTGGAATATTGCTTGTGATAAGCTTTGATTTATCACGTGACTCTCATCACTGCTGTGGTGATTGTTGGTTGTCAGTGTATTACAATGGTACAAAACAGATATTAATACTTCAATGGGTTGGTAAGTTAACATTAAATCAGATTATGAAATACGGTTTATTACTGTAAATTTTACGTCAAGTCTGTAAAACCAATAACATTGATACTGTATTTTTGACGGTAAAGTTCTGGTAACCACAGCTGCCGGTTTTATTCCGTAAAAACAACGGGATTTTTTTTACAGTGTAGCTGATCAATTTCAAATGCGAAAAACAAAAAACAGTTTCCTCAATTTCAAAGTCCATCTCAATATTTTTGGGGGGGAAATTATACACGCACTCTTAAAATTAAAGTTTCTTTATTGGCATGGTTATAACCTTTAACATCCATGGAATCTTTCCATTGCACAAAGGTTGAAAACGTTTCTTTAGATTATTGAAAGGTAATTCACAGAAGAAATTTTAAGAACTGATCACTGAAAGGATCTTGAGGGAACTACTTTGGAATCGCTGAGAAAAGCCCCTTTTGGAATCTCATGTTTAAGAGTTTCAGATATTTGGTCGACACGCTCGCCTTTAAAATCTCTTCCATCATCCTCTCTGAGTGAAGGTATGTCGAATTTTTATACAAAACCACATGTCCTTTCGCCAGAAAACCTGTGGTAAACATAACTTGACGATAGTTTGACGTTTTGTTCAACAACATAAAATACAAACACAAATTGAAAACACAAATTTTAAAGCAGTTATGTTCATTTTTTTTTTAATGTAGGCCTACGTTTTTAAAAAGTTTCTAGATAAGACAACTTGGTACGTGAGTGTGTGCAGTGTGCGTTTTACAACGCAACGTCAAAGTATAGTCATGTAATGTTTACCACAGGCTTTATTTTACTCATAAATCGAAAAAAACCCATTATAAAATGAAATCCCATAAGAAAATATAGAGGGAGCGGCGAATTAGACTTCCGGGTTCTGAAGTCATATCCGCACCACTCTGTAGAGTGAACACGTAATAAGCATGCGCATGCCCTCACTGTTCTCAAAGATTTGCGTTTTTGTAGTTTACACAGGCATGATAACTGTATCCTTTTCAAAAACTTGCACTTTGAATCCCATTTCCAAAGTTGAACGCCATTGCGCAAATGAATGGCCAAAAGCCATAAAAAAACGTTCTGTTTTTAGTTGAAAACTGTTGAAAACTGGCCCCTGATTAGCTTGAGACAGTGTGGACTCCAATGTTGATTTGATTGCACATTGAAATCCACAAATACAAAGCCATCCACAAATACACAGGAGTCATTCACAAATGAATGCCAGTCAGAGTTGTGTTTGTGACATAAAAAAAACATGAATGTTTTTTATTGGCAAATTTCATTTTTTGTGAATTTAATACATTTTTTTTAAACTCCTAAAGTATATTTGTGGTTCATAATCTATTAATTTGAAATAAAGGAATGATTTCACCCCCATAGGTAATAATGTCACATAGCCTACATCAATCACTACTGTACTGAATGATTCACCAGAGCCCCAAGTCAAAAAGAGAACGTGCAGTCCTGCATGAATCTTTTAAAAAACATTTTTTTTTACCGTAAACCATCGTGTATATACCCTGATCTTTTGTGTCGTGTCGATCTCAGATGGTCGACTTTAGGGGGAATAAACCTCTATCCTAATTCAGTGCCTCGATTAAGATCCAGCAACCTGCATTTCATTTGGACTTAACAGGACCTAAACAGTAAATTCTGCCTAAACGTTTTTCTCGTTCAAATTATCAAGGCGCAGAGAAGAGTCAAGAAAAATGGTTATCCTTCATCTGAGTTTACACGTCGTCTTTTGATGCCATTAGAGATTCGTTGACTTTTAATATGAAGATTGGTTGTAGTCAAGTGTGGATCAGATGATACAATGCTGTATTTCACGCCATTAAATGCTGTTTGCTAAATGTTTTTCCTGATATAGCGGATCGTCATGTAGTTCTGGAATGCGTGTGCGCGTTTATTAGAAGGATTGTGAGCGCGAGTGGAAAGTGTTGGGTCTTCTGTACGTGGCAGCGACCAAAATCACTGCAAACCCTCTGAAACAGTAGAGGGGTGATTATAAAACTCTTTTACCGGGACTGCCCCATCACACTTTACTTTCAACTGAAAACTAGGTAAGAGCTCATACATGTTTAATGTCTTTCATCTAGCTCGATGTTTTGATTTGTAACAAATCTGCATGTCATGCAACAGCATTGACTTAAACCTCTAACATTTCACCTTTATATAACCCTTTTTACAATGTTTCTTATTCTAGCGTTATACGATTTTTATTCAGAGTAGGCTATTGAAATCAGTTGCATGCACGTTTGAAAGTGCAGCTCATCAGCAGCTGGTGAAATGTAATGTAAGCGGTGTTTTAATTAATGTAAACCCTGTAGTAAAATAAGTGTGGATACGTTAGCCTTAGGACTGCTTTATATTTATTTTCATTCTTTGAACACCTTAAATACAATGTGTTAGGTTATGTATGTGCAATATAATACGAGAATATACTGTATTTATTTCACTTTTACTTTTCACTTTTTAATTCAAGGCTCACAGTTAGCTGCTGTGATGAGTATAATTAATATGAATAAATATTATGTACTGCATTTATAAGAGCTAACATCTGTGTCTGAATTCAGCTGAAGGTGTGAAATAATATATCGTTTTATTAAGTGATGGTAGATTTTTGCTGATATTCTGCAGCGGCTGAAACTCAAGGCAAATCCTCATGTGGTGGACAGGACATTTTCTAGAAGATGTCGTCATCGCTCTTGTGCACTGACTTCAGAAACATTTCAGAGTTTAGAGGACGTGTTGCTTTGCTCTTAAAGTGTATAATATATCTTTTTCTAACAGTATGCTAACATTATTTGCCCTGATTCAAATTATTTGGTTAACATTGGTTTATTCATCTGAATTCCTAACTCTGTTCAGATGGAGCATGCAGATCATCGGTAAAGTGGGAATTGTGTCCTAGTATTTTCCCACACGGAGGATCTTCAGCTTTGTCCAATGACTTCAGCATTCAAAACCCTTAAGAAGGACCATTAGCACAAACAAGAACAACTAAAGAGTCAATCACAGCTGTGTTTACATGACAGGGAGTTTACTTTTAAAGTAGGTGCGAACTTCAGATGTTTCAAAAGTAGATTAAATATGACTGTGTATTACTATTTAATTAACTATTTGCCAAAGTGCTTGAGTCAAGTTAAGGGTTAGTTCACCCAAAACTGAAAATGATCCCATAATTTACTCACCCTCAAGGTGTATATGACTTCCCTCTTTCAGCCAAACACAATCACAGTTGTATTAAAAAAAATATGTTGGCTCTTCCAAGCTTTAAAATGGCAGTGATTGGAACCTTAGATATTGATGCTCAAAAAAGCGCACCCATCCATCGTAAAAGTAATAGGATTTTTAATAGGAAAAATTTTGGTAGGAGTTTTATACATAATCTTCACACAGATTGTGTTGGAATTGGATTTTGACTTCCTGAATCTTAAAACGAATGGAATCGTGAGGTCTCTATAATGAACTTTTTTAAGAGACTTGTGTATTCTCTCTGTGGTTTCCATTTCGAGTTTAACCAATTTCACCCACGCCCAGTTAAACTGTTTCGCTCTGGCAGGTTTTATGCTTTGAATGTAATGACTGGTCATTAGCTAAAGGAATTGGTCACATTTGTACCAAAAAGTTTGTTGTCTGTGACAGTATCTAATTCCACTTCGTAAGACCACAAAAAGTTTTATATATATAATTAATTCAGTGGCTGTTATCTATATTACATCATATTTAAGTATTAATAATGTATAATAAATAAGCTACTTGACATGTAAACTGTATTCTGGTGAATGCATAGTAGTATAATACTGGCACGATTTCTTGGTAGATTTAGAAAAGTGTTTGATCTGTAGTTTCACCCATTGCTTTGAGGTTGCTTTACTGGCCTCGCGTTTGGTCCCTAGATATGAATCAGCAGGTTCCTTCTTCAATTCAGCTCACTTGTGCCATCAGTTCTTATAAATGTAATGCATAGAACATGCTTAGAAACTTTTTGAGTCAGAGATCAAGCTGAATATATTGGTCTCAGATTTTACTTAATTTCTTTCCTCTATGCAAGTTGAATTGGTTGCTGTATAAAAATATATTTTTGTATTGTTGCTTAGTTACATGGCAAGTTTTCCATTCTACAGTACACAAGCACAATGTTCTGTGTATCGTTTCTGGTCATACTCTTTCTTTTTTTTTTTAATACTGTTCTTCAAGAAAAACTCTGCATATGTTTCTTGACCCATTTGTGGTTAAACACCAGAGCTTTCTGCAGTCTATTCTCTGACTTGGCTTAGTATTTATTGTCTGCCCTCAATAGTAAAAAAAAAAAAAAAATACTTAACATGCGTATGTGTAGACTTGCAAGTATATATATGCAGCCTTGATGACTCTTTCAAAAACATAAATTTTTTTTAATGTTTCCAAACTTTTTTTTACCAGTATTGTGTATATATATTTAACATTTATTTTGACAGCCTCAGCAATGTTCAGTTAAATACTATAAGTCGGGATATACGTACAGTACATCTGCACCTTTCTAAAATGTCTGTTTGATTTTCTTGTAGGTTTTGCTTGGCGATGGCAACACTTCTGGGGCTAACGCTTTTGACTCTGTTCTTCTCTTCACCCACGCAAGCAGAAATCTTCACGTCAATCGGTAAATTTCTAAATAAAGTCATTCTATTTTGCAATTGAACTTGCAAAGACAACTGTTCTGTGAGTAAACCATTGGATGGTTGATTTCCCCAAACCGGGGCAATACTGTGGTTTTGTAGTGCTATCACAGTGTAGCTGTTTGTTTGAGTTTCTTGTCCACCCCAACACTAGCCCAACACAGCTGTTTGTCTGCAAATTAGCAGATGAAGGGAATGTTTGGCAAACATTACTTTTGCAATTCCAATTGGTGATAGTAATCTTGCAGAAATTACACAGTGATTCTTTAATGATAAACATTTCAAGAAATATTTTCATTATGCTATAAAACATTCTGTAAACTTCATTATTAGTCTAAAAATGGCTTCTATTGAAACCAAGTTGCCAAAACAACTAATTTTCTTCTTGCCAAGCCAGTGACTAAATGGTCAACTTAACACTGTTCCTCTTAGTAGCATGTAAATCAACTGTTATTTAGGGGCCAAGCCCCAAAAGGGCTGAAGCCCCTATTGTTTCTGTTAGTTTTCTGCTAATTATTCCTCCCCAATGGAAGTCTATGGCAGCCATATAAACCATAAGTAGGAAAATTATGAAAATTGGCACTCTTGAAGTGATGGTAATGAATAGTAATCTGACCAATGTTAGGGGTCTCTAGGATCAACTCCATAGTGCCACCTCCAGTTAAAGCATTCACATTTGAAACAGTTATAACTTTTGAAACCCTTTGATCTACAAAAATTAAGCTTATTACACCTGATTCCTCTCATCATGCTGACCACAACATCATTTATTAAGACTCCGCCTATTACAGTAGTAGCCATTTTGAAAAGTACAGTATTCCCTGTTTTCACTACTCATCCTTCAAAATTTGTCCCAATTCTTACGAAAATTGGCAGAAATGATCTTTGGAACGAGCCGCACAGAAATGAAATGACTGAATGGAATTTCAAAACCCACTGGTCAAAAAAAAGTTATGATGTTGTGACCTTAACTAGGTCGACCCAAAATTGGTTCAGAGGCTGTATCTATCTTAGGCAAACTTTGATCAATCAAAATGAAAATTGGTATGCTTTTTTGGAACCATGATCTAGGAGGCCATGCCAAATTTGGGAACAGTGCCACTGCCACCTCAGTTCATAAGATCTGAAAAATTAGCTATTTTTGCTAATAACTTTTTAACAGTTTGTCAGAAAATATGTGCTCATTTCCCATATGGCGGAAAGTCCAAATAATTATATGCCAAGTTCATACAGTACTTTATTTGACTCTCTATTGAAACTGTTTTTTTCTGTCATTTAAAAATGTTCATTCTCACCTTGAATCTCTCTTCCATATGAAAACAAAATGCTCTCATCTCTGAGACACATTAAGCTTAGTTACAGAATTTTCAAACAAAAGCACGTTTAAATTGTTTAAACCATTTTTACCGTAACCATTTTACCAATGTTCTGTCCATTTTTTTTAAGAACTTACAGATATCAACATCAACATACAAAGAAACAAACAAAACAAAAAAAGTATTTTCTTCTTGAACCTATTGATCTCATCATGCTGATCACATTCAACATCTTACATTAAGTAGAAATACTTTGTAAGAATACAAAGTATTTACTTTGGTTTTTAAAGTTACTTTTAAAGTTTTGAAACCAAAGTATTTTTTAGCTACTTTTGTAACCCATGGGACCATTGGAAGGGCTTGGCCCCGTGTTGGCTGCTTGCAGCTATATTTTAAATTATGATTATATACAGAAAGCAACCAAGCTATGCCTTTAATCAAGACTTTATCTGTTCTACACTTTCACCAAAATTCCCATTCACTGATGCTGTTTACACTGGACAATGCAATGGGAGTAGATCTAAATATTATATAAAGTGTTGGTTCTTGCATTATGTCTCGACCGATGAAATATTAAAAAGGTAAATCTTTTCAAAAGTTTTCCACACTTAATACATATTTCATGTGGTAATATATATCCCAGTAATGGCTGGCTTTGCTGAAGGATGGTAAAACTTGATGGTAAATAAATGTCTCTTTTTTTCTTTTTCATAGGCCAAATGACAGACCTGATATTTACAGAAAGAGAGCTAGTCAAATCCCTGAAAGAATACATTGAGGCGGAAGAGTTGAAACTTGAAGCTGTGAAGAGGTGAATCTTTAACTAAAATATTTTTTTTTGTATGACTTCACGTGAACCCATGACTCATTTGTGTTTGTTTATTTTGGTGCCATCTGCTGGCTTCAGCTGGGCTAATAAACTAGATCTGTTGACACATGCATCAACGTCGGACCCTGAAGGCTTCCTGGCTCACCCGGTGAACGCCTACAAGCTGATGAAGAGACTCAACACTGAGTGGTCGGAGTTAGAGAGCCTGGTGCTACAAGACCCATCAGATGGTACAGTCTATCCACCTTTTTCCTAAGCCCCATGATGCATGTGCAAATTATGGGAGTAACTTCTGTTAAACTGTGAACAGTCAGTGAAAGGTTTGCTCAATGAAATTACATTATTCTACTTACCCTTCAACCATTGAACATGTAAAGGAAATTTAGGTGTAAAGGCATCAACAAATTACTACAATAGACCCCAAAAGCTTTATTATTTCCACAGCAATATTACAAATAGTTAAATATTACTGTGCTAATATGTGTCCGCATCATGCTGTGCTAATATGTGTCCGCATCATGTAACACGTTGCATTAATCAAAAATGTTCATTAACTGGAACATTGAGTGATAAGATTTTCGTAATTTTGACAGACATTAAATGTAGTACATGCTTTAGAAAGATTCCAGTAAACACTGCTAATGTGGACTGGGGAGGCGATTACATTTTAAAGCATCCGTGTGAAAACAAACCTGGAAAGAGATAGGATTTGGGCTGAAAAACAAAAGATTCTTAGTGCATTCCAGTAAATTATGGAATATATTGTGAATTAAATTGGGAGACCAGGCCACAAATGCTGAGTTTATGTTGTCCTTTTTCATAATGTGACTGCGAAATGCAAAGGCAAAAAAAGAGAAAAGATTTAGGAGGAAAAGAATGCAGCGACTGAAAAGCTTTTCCACTGATATTCTTGTCATCCCACGTCACTTTAAAATACCAAACGTTATGTTATTCTCTTGAAGTCTGAACATGAGAACATAAGAAAATTGTACAGCTCATTCAGTCAAGCTGATGGATACGGATTATTTGTAGCACAACCTTTTTGAGTGGAACTTCCCCAAATTGGAAGTGGCTCTCATAATCTAAAATGCAGGCTCATCAGGAAAAAGGTGGATACGTTTATCACAAAGAAGTCATTGTAGATTTACCTTGAGAAAGTTAGGTCTGGAAGGGTCTGCAACTTTATGATAGTTTTATGTGTTTTGACATAACATGATTTTGTTTGTAATGATGTACAGTTTTATCTTTTGGCTCTTTTTTTAAGCTGCTTTTTGAGATGCGACATGCTGAAGAAAAGGTTTAACATGAATGAATGAATATGGCATTTATATAGTGCTTTCATATAGTACTGTACACCCAAAGCTCTTTACAAACATATCAGGGAATCTCTCCTCAACCACCACCAGTGTGAGCATCCACTTGGAGGATGTGATGGCAGCCACAGAACAACGGCGCCAGTGCGCTCACCGCACACACACACACCAGCTATAGGTGGAGAGGAGAGAGAGTGATAGAGCCAATTCGGTGGATGGAGATTATTACGAGGCCATGATTGGTAAAGGCCAATTGGTGGAATTTAGCCAGGACTACAGGTTACACCCCTGCTCAATTACGAGAAGTGCCATGGGATTTTCAACCTCCACAGAGAGTCAGGACCTCGGTTTGACGTCTCATTCGAAGGACGGATATGTTTGATATGGATATGATGGAAATGACGCAACATGTTTGAACCAAGCGTGCCGCACAAGTGCTGAAAAGTGAAGCCAAAGCATCTCGATCGCCTCCTGGTGGCTGGTCCCAGTATAGGTCATAAAGCCCGCCTCCCCATTAAGTAACGAACGCAATGGAAACTAAACAATCAAATTACACTGCAAATAAATTTTTTCCAAAGATGTTTTCTGTCATTTTGGTTAGTTTTTATCACGCTGATTTAAGTTTTTAAGTGTTCGTTTTTTAAAATAAGTTTGGTCTTAGTTAGTTATTTGATGCTATAAAAACGGGAATGTAACGTCATGATTGACAGCTGTGATTGACAGCTTCTCTAAACGAAGTAGTCACTGAGACATCAACAGACTTCTTGGGAATTTTTGGGAGGAGATTGGAGCTTCAACTTTAATTTCTACATGTCCATAAATGTTTTTTTCACACAGTAAATTTTGTATTAACCGTTTCGTAGGAGTGAGGGCGGCACCTTGATATCGCAGCTTTACTTCCTGCTCACTACTGTGCAGAAGCAGGTCCCAAATCTGTGCAAGATGTCAGCGCCATATCAGGACTTTGGTGGCTTCACTTTTCACCAATGGGAGAGAGTGAAGGGGCGTCATCCGTCCATCTTTTTTTACAGTCTATGGTTTGAACTGGTGGAAGGTAGAGATTCCAGTCCAGGTCAAATATCATTTAATATTATTTAAACCGCTTCTAAGAATATAAACAGTATATATATACAAGGGGTTGACCGATATTGATCTCACAGCTGAATTTGACAAAGTCTGCAAGCTTTGAGCAATGAAATGAATATTAGATATTCAAATATTTGTTTAAATGATATAAATGTTTATTTGCTGAATGCTGACGGTAAATGAGAAAGTATTATAGTGTTTGCCTTTTTATTACTAATAATATAAAAGCAAACGCTATAATTATTTTTCGTTTACTTTCTTTGTTCAACAATTCTATCTAATAACACATTAGATCGGACTGTTAAACAGTAACGTTACGTAAAATAATGAAGACTCATCAGGTTCAAAATAAAAGTCCCGCTTCTGACACATCGGCCAAATAGAGAAACTTATTGCTTATTACGATATTTATAAAAGGTCAAATATCAGCTGATATATCAGCCTTTCCAATATATCAGTCGCCCACTGATATACAGTTTACTCTACTGGTCAAAAGTTTGTAATAATTTAAGGGATAGTTCACCCTAAAATGAAAATTAGATCATCATTTACTCACCCTGGTGTTGTTCTAATGCCGTATGCCCTTCAGTCTTTTATGGACCACAAAAGGAGAATTGTCTATATAATGGCAGTGAATAACGACCAGCATCAAGCTTTTTAAAAAAGACTAAAAAATATCACAGAATGATCCCATGCAACACATGCCATATATTCCTAGTGTTCTAGGGGTATACGATAGTGAAAAACAAAACAAAAGCATAATTATTCTTGACTTTGGCCGTTGGGCTTCTCTGCACAGCTGCACGACGTGCACATTTGTGAAATTCAGTTCACTCCGTTTAGCTCAGAAAAAACACAAGTTGTGAGAAACCAAGATTAACAAAAATGCAACATAAATACAACTCAAACTGCAAATCTGCAGTTATATAGCATATAGTACATATAGTACATATAAGCATATAGTACACTCATATACACTATATAGCAAGTCTCAACAGCCTGATTGTTTGTGAATAGAGTCAGTCACTGCAGCTGCTCATTTATTTTCACTCTCACCCTAATGTGAACTTGTGCGAGCATGTGTGTGTTGCAACATGTTGAAATGTGGAGTACTTGAGAATGTTTCCACTTAAAATAAAAGTCAAGGATAGTGTACAGCCAGCCAGTCACAGGAAGTAACCCTGACAGGGAGATCACCCCAACATTAAGCAGATTATTATGAAATGCATACATACTCTTGAGTTAAAGTAACACCAGGTAACTTTTCAACCTTCATAATATATTTCCAAGTCTCTTGTGATGTTACATCGACTAGGTTGAATGACACGTCTGCCATAGCCTGATGGGGTCTGTAGCGTTTTTAATCGTACTTTTAAACTTCAGGTTGCGGGTAGTAACCGGCGAATAAAGAGAACTACAAAACTCGACTGCTTTACGGCATATACGTCACTTCCACCACCACCCCCACTTCCTTAAAATCGCAGGGCTGTCTAGTGTCACGCATCGAGCGTGACACTCACTCATTTCGGTCTTTTGTCACGCTCTCCCGCCACACATTGTATTTCTCACGCTGAAAAACTATTTGTAATATATTTAATATGCCGCCCAAAACTCTGGCCGCGCCACTCTCACTGTGGAACAGGCATGAATTCAAGCGCGTCTCCTCTGGTGTTGTTCGTCTGGTGTTGTTAGCCAATCAGAAAATAGCACTATTGTATCTGGGTAACATTTAACGCAACAACCAATGACACCCCGTAGTCTGGGGTGTTTTTTTCTCTGCCTGACTATGTTACGGAAGCTATCTTATCCTCCGTTTATCTTCATGAATCAGGTAATGATTATTTGTCTTGCCTCAAGCTATAATGCAAATCGATTTGTAAAATTTGCAGATTTATTTATGGTAGCTTGATATTATAATATTGACGATATAGGTGATTATTATCTACCACTCAAACATTGCATTGAAGTATCATATAGATTCAGTAAAACGGTAACCAATAGACTAGGCTACTATAATGACACTGGCTTGTAAACGTGATCATCGCGATCATTTGTCGTTAGAAAAAAAATAAAACCCATGAAATTATATTCATATGACATGCTGAAATATATGCCACTGTACCTGGGATGAAGACATTTCACACGTGACGCAAGCAGAACACCTGCATGTGACCTCCTCCTACAGTGTTCAGGGCTATATTGGTTGTCAACAAATGCACGATGACAGAGTTTACGACAGTATTAGAGGACAATACTGTTTCCCAACTGTAGGGGGACCCCGAGAGCAAAAGTTACCTGGTGTTACTTTAAAATCTCTTTATAATGTGAGAAGAAAGATCACCAAGTGGCATGCAGCTGAGAGACATGCAACTACCACAGCTGGAAAGAGCAGGAAATCAGTCAGTTATACAGTTAAACTCATTATTCACAAATATTTGACCACATAATACTGCCATTGTGTACTGTAGTTGATTCTCATTGGGCAAAGCACTGTGTCATTAAAAGTAATCAGTTTTTAATTCTTAAATCTGTTTTTTTTTCTTCTTCAGCAAACACCAGACCTTCAAGCCATGTCTAATAAAAAAACACCTCCACAAAGCTCTTTTTTGTCTCTCTCTTTCCCTCTGAAGGCTTCATATCAAACATGTCAGTGCACAGACAGTATTTCCCTGATGAGGAGGATGAGAAGGGAGCAGCCAAAGCGCTCTTGCGTCTGCAGGACACGTATAAACTGGACTCGGAGAGTTTCTCCAAAGGCAAACTGCCAGGTCAGAGGCAGCACGCGGGTAACTCACACTCTTGTTTCGAAATCTCTTTTTGTTCATTTTATACAGGGCTGGCGTTGCGGTGATAAAACTCAACCCATCATTGCAACACTTTAAATGGGTAACAAATCAAGTACACCCTCAGTATCAGTGCAATGGCTTTCTGAGACTTCCATAGCGTCTTCGTAAGAAGTTTAAGATATAGATTTTTTTAGTGAATGCATGTGCTTATTTCCCCATAGAAGCGCTTGCGGGAAAGTTATGAAATTTGGCACACTGATAGAGGACAGTCTAAACTGTCATCATAGTAAATTTGGAGTCTCTAACTCAATCCCTCTATTTTTAATTGGAATTGTACCTTGTTTTGGTAATATGGCATTATATTTATCTATCAAAACTAAGAATATTCTTTGTTTTGCTCGTTTCTTTTGAATAAGACACGTTCAACTGTGCGTCATTCTGTGCTGTCTGTGAACAAGCCAGAAGTTTTAGTATGTCTGTGAATAACCACTTACCATTTTTTCTTAATGTAAATTTTCCTGAAAAGATAATATGCTAACAAGCCAGATTTCCAATATAAAAGTCCAATATCAAATCCTCACCAAGTCCTATGATAAATGATGTGATGTTTTGTCCACAGGTGTGCGCTACAATGCTCTGTTGACGGTGGATGACTGCTTTGACATGGGGAAACTGGCCTACAATGAGAATGACTACTATCATTCAGTGCTGTGGATGCAGCAGGCGCTGAGACAGATGGACTCGGGAGAAGACGCCAAGACGACCAAGGCTGATGTTTTAGATTATCTTAGTTACTCAGTCTATCAGATGGGGGATCTGCCACGAGCCATCGAACTCACCCGACGCTTGGTGGCCATTGGTAAGCTATTGTCTCTCTCTCTTGGAAGTGTAATGTCCAAATAAAAAAAATGGCCCGAATGCTAGTCATTTGTCAGTTGCGTCTTGCTTCTCTGTGTTCACAAATTTCAGTCCTTTCAATATAAAAGTCTTCTCTACTGACTGACTCGCTCATAAAGTATTTGCCGCCATCTAAAGGCGTAGTAATGTAACTTCTGTTGCTGTTCACGGTCAGGGACTATTTTTTCCAGCGGAAGGAAGGCTTTTAGTGTTATTACTTATAGTTTAAAAGTTGCATTGATACATATTTTTTGGCTTTAATATCTGTATTGTGTGGTAACCATTTTATAAAAGCTATAAGGTACTTGACGCTAGTGATGTATCGTGAATAAGTAACGGCCCTTCAGGCGTGATAGCACAACCTCTTGTACCTGATTGTAGTGCTGGGCGGTATAATGAAAAATTTATATCTCAGTATTTTTCAAAATTATTTCGGTTTCTCAGTATATGACGGTATTATTTTTTTTCAAGCATGACTGGGTGTTATCCACATTTTCTACTGGTTTGAGAGAGGAGGTACTGCAGTAGATTGACTTAGAATGCCCTATTTTACTGTCATGAGTGAATATTGTAGAAAAATCCACACTAGTATTAAAACAGGTTTGTAAGGCCTCACAAAATGATGCGGTTTACAAAGAGGTCCAGCAGGAGGCGCTCATAAACGCTGTTTTATCAGGAAAGATAAAGATTAAATTGAAATAACATCGAAGCTTTTCTAAAGACCGTAGGTTCACTTCAGATACACTCATATAAAAACACCCGTGCCGCGTTTTGACTTTGAAACGTGCAGTGCTCACATAACGATGTCAATGCCAACCACAAATCGATTTTCCAAAAGGTTGTGTTTATATTGTGAACCAATGTATGGGAAACACTGTAATATAATTTGACAGCTATCAATTATAGTTTAACCGATCCATCTTTACCTTCACACTCAGTCACACACACATCTGTGTATCACCAGTGCAACAGTGAAAAGATCCTCTCAAACGGTGTCGCGTTCCCAACGCTGTTAAAGCGACATACACCGGTATTGCGGTATAATAAAAATTCATATCATAACAAAAATAAACACTGGTATTCGGTATGAACCGGTATACCGCCCAGCACTACCTTATTTCTTTGCTTTCATATAATTAAATATTATATAGATTATAAGGAATATATCCTTAATACCAGATACATTGTTTGGCTGTATTTCTTGGCTGCAATGCATCATATTTAAAAAGTAAACTAACCATCGCAGTTTATGCGTGTCCTGTGCTGTGTGTGTACGTGCAGATCCCAGCCACCAGAGGGCAGGAGGAAATCTGCACTACTTTGAGCGTCTGCTCTCGAAGGAGCTGAGAAACATGGGTCGCAGCCAACAGGAGCTCGCAGAAGAGAGGCCCATTCAGCTCGACACTTACAAGCGGCCCAAAGACTACCTGCCCGAGAGAGAGGTGTATGAGGCGCTGTGCAGGGGAGAGGGCGTCAAACTGGTGAGCACTCGTGCATGAGAATTCGGGAAATGTAATTGCTGAATTATTTGCACTTAAGCACATTTTCTGCTTCACGTAAGCTGATGTTATTCAGTTATTTACAGTGTCTCATTTTTCTAACTGTGTTTATTGTGTAGTATTGTGAATATATTGGTACACTACCGTTCAAATGTTTTGGATCAGTGAGATTTTTTAATGTTTCTGCAAAAAATCTCTCATGCTCTTATTATTACAAATGAATATAGCTGTTTTCTACTTTAATATAGTTTAATTCATTTATTTCTGTGATGGCAAAGATACATTTTAAGCAGTCACATGATCCTTCAGAAATCATTCTAATAGTATGATTTAGTGCTTAAAGGGATAGTTCTCCCAAAAATGAAAACTCATCCTTATTGATTCCAAACTTTCATTCATCTTCGAAACACAAATGAAGATATTTTTGATGAAATCTGAGAGATTTCTGGGTTCCTTCATTGACAGCAACGCAACTACCACTTTGACGCTTCAAAAAGTTCATAAAGAGATTGTAATACTAATCCATATGATTTGAGTTGTTTACTCCAAAATTTCTGAAGAGACATAATTGTTTTATGAGGAACAAATTGAATTTAAGCTTTTATTCACATATATTTATTTTAATGTTTTTTCTTTTTTCTTTTTTCAGTGTCTTACCCCATATAATTCCATTTATCTAAATCTAATTTAAATCTTTTTAAATTTGGATGAACAAGTTTTGATAAATTAAAATCCTTCCAATAAGCTGCAGGTTCTTACTAAATGTCTCAAAATCTTAAAATGTTGGGAAGCTTTTTTATTTAATCTTAATTTCCCAACAGACTCTGAAGAGACGTAGCCGACTGTTCTGCCGTTATCAGGACGGCAACAGGAACCCGCGTCTGTTGCTGAAGCCGATGAAGGAGGAGGATGAGTGGGACAGTCCTCATATCGTCCGCTTTCTGGAAGCCCTGTCTGACGAAGAGATCGAGAAGATCAAGGAGTTAGCCAAACCCAAGGTCAGTGTTCAACCAGTAGACCAGTTTAAAGGAATAGTTCATCCAAAAATGGTGTAAAGAAAAATCACACATACCATTTGTTTTACATCAAATTGTGATGTGACATTCTGACAGCCACTGCCTCCAGTTTGAAGAAACAGACTCAGTGTTGATAGGAATTATACAATAAAGAGAAATGTAAATAAATAGCAATCATTTGTTATAGCGAGTTGAATAAGATGCTGTAAAACGACAAAACTCTATGAGAACAGTTGATAACCATATTAATTGAAAACTATTTACAAGCCGTTTGAGCCAAACAAATTTAATGTTCTATCTGTTATTATAATCTATAAATCTAACTTTTTTTGGTCATTAGAACATAAATGTAACTGCACCATTGTTCTCCTATAGTAAACCCACTAAGCTAAGAACGTCACACAAAAAGCATTAGCTGATTTAATCCTGAACTTTACCCACTTACATTATTTTCATTGTGAAAACAAACCGGGCAAGCTGAGAAAAATTAACTACAGTCACTATACAAAAAATAACGTCTTATAGACTTGGTGCATTGACAACCTGAGACTTTTTCAAGGCTTTTTACAGGTTTACAGTTAAGCAAGCCCATTTCTTTTTGCCAGTTTATGACATCTAATAAAACATGTAAAGCTTAAACTTTTACTTTCGCTCGCTTTTACTACTTAATATTTTGTCATTTCAAATCTGTATGCTGTCATTTTTTCTGTACAACAGTAGCAGTTCATAGTGACCATGTCTGTCTAACTCCAAAAATAAAAAATGATTTATTTTTAAAGTATTTCCTCTTCACAAAATCTTTGCATTCGCTTACTACTACTAGGCCTACATGTGACCGTCTATGTCTGAAAGCTATGAATGCTGGGTTTGACTGGATTTAAGATGATCAGTGAACAACTACTGAAGTTTTGATCTGTTCATCACACATAGAATTTAAAAAAAAATCACAAAACTGGTGTGGAATGACACATGGGTGAGTAAATAATGATAGAATTTTTATGTTTGGATAACTATCCTTTTATGTTTTGTAATCTAGTTCCCTGTGCTCAGTCTCTGTGAAACGTGAAGAAACTGAAATATTCTGCACGTTATTTAACTTTGCTTTGGTTCAGTTTTAAAGCTAATAATGAGTTATTCTCTATAGCTTGCGAGGGCCACAGTGAGAGATCCTCAAACCGGCGTTCTGACGGTTGCCCATTATAGAGTTTCCAAAAGGTGAGCACATCTCATATACATCAGATCATTTAATTGTGTTCATGTCTGGCTTTATTAGAGGCAAGGTTAGGTAACTAGGGCTGGGAGATATGATGGTAGAACTGTTACCCAATTTTGCCATACCATTTATATTAAATAGATGTCAGTGCTATTAAGTGTATTCTACTATAACCAGCAAACCATCTTAAGATTGTTTAATTAGCAGAGAATGAAAAAGAAGCATGAACTAATGTGATAATAAGAAGACATCACCACATCTGCGGTTATCTTGTGCTTAGCTACTGATATTAAGAACAACAGTGCTCTTAGTCATGGTGATATTGCTGCTTTCTTCATTCAATTTCCAGCAAAATAACCAGATTATGATATACAACTTAACTGTGATAGAACAATTCTGTGATTTGGTCACAGTGCTCACCCCTTGGTAATGCATTAATAAGTGTACTTGTTTGTAATGAGATTCAGCCGTTTAACATAGTTTGGTCTATTAGCGGTTTTGTCATTATTGGTTTCTGTTCTGGTGTGTCTTCAGCGCGTGGCTGGAAGGAGAAGAGGATCCAGTGATCGCGCGGGTCAATCAGAGAATAGAGGACATCACTGGATTAACTGTGGACACTGCAGAACTGCTACAGGTGATTCATACAAAATACTCCATTGACTTCAGTCTCACACCATTATAATGTAGAATAGGTGTCCTTGTCACAGTGTAATTATATAAATACGTGCTGAGTAATATTAGTCAACATGTACTTGCTATATAATTCGGATTGGGAATGTAACGGGGACACTGCAAAATAAAGAGTTTCAGAATAAAAAACTTGGAACAATAAAATTGTACAATTATGTACACGATATTTCTCAATGAACAGTTTTAATTAGTATACAGCCTCCAGGTATTTAAACACAAATTGAAACAGATGTTTTGGTAATAATGCATTGCATTGTGGTAAATGGTACACTAGTGCAAGGCACATGATTTGTTGTTTGCTTATGTGATATCATGTCTCTTCTGATTCGATAACAGAATCTTCTTATGAATTCTGTTGCATCTTAGGTTGCTAACTATGGCGTTGGAGGTCAATATGAACCACATTATGATTTCTCAAGGGTAAGAATGGCATTTCTTTTGATTATGTGGCATGATATTTCACACCAAAACAATCATGGGCATGTGCATGAAGAAATATTTGTAACAATTTTTCTCTGACAATAAAGGAATTCTATTTTCTATTTTAATTCTATTTTTTTTTTTTACTGTCAATTGACACACAACATCCATGTTTCATCTTTATTCATAATTTATCCATAGAACATTTGTTTAGGCCCTTTCCAATCTTGGTTGGGAGAAGTAACATTTCATTAGAAATAAAGAATGAACAAAGTGAAATGAAATCAGGTGTGTGTTAAATTGTTTAACTCTAATGTTCATTGTCAGCCACAGAAATGTTTTATGAAAGGGATAATGTGTAGTTTTTTAGGTATTTTATTATCTGAAATCTATATTTTTATTCATAAATATGTCCTCAACGGTGTACAAATACCTCTGCCAATTATCTGACTTATCCTCGTAAATGAAGAATTTATTATCTTTATATACATGTGACGGGTAGGTCCATGGAGGCTTCCATGTCGTTCCGCCATCTTCAAAAACCATAATAGCAGACAGGGTCAAAAAGTACTAGGCCAATGCGTTTCCACACGCGTTTTCGTTCGGAGCCAGCGTCATGTGACTGAAAGCAGCAGAACCGGTGGAGCAGAGCAGTGAGAGGCGCTTCACTTCCCCGGCAAGTTTAAAAGGCTGCATTGCACTGTTATTATTCACACTGTAACATTCGTTTGTTCGTTGTGTCAAGTTGCAGTTTGTTTGAAATAACAAACCTGTTCACCCGAAGGAAAACTCGACGAAGTGCTGTTAGAAGACATCCTGTCATAGCTTTTTGGTACATAACAGCTACCGTAGATGCAATCACCAGAGCCGGTCTGAGACTTTTGGGGGCCCTAAGCAGAATTTGATTTGGGGGCCTCCTCCCACTACGCGGAGTCACCTGAGCTTGACGATTATTGACACAAATGTCACACAATAATGATACATTATAAATGAATACAGTGAGGTTATGTATTAATACAAAATAAATACTTAATAAAAAATAGATGCCTACTTAAATAAAAAAGTTTTAACTTTTACTTTACTCTTTTATTAACTCTTTGAAACTTCTTAAAACAAACTGTCTCAAAACATATAAAATAACATAATGAATAAATGACCATTATTGTTGAAAACTGTAAAAATATTATTATTTCTCAACTGTCTCAATACAGTGTTACTGTCCTCAAAATATTTTTTATTATTATTATTGTTTCAGACTATGTTGGATTGTCATGTGGTAATGATGCACTGGCACTCGTTGTATGTGTGTATGCAATCAATTTTTCCCCTCGGGGCTTGCCGTAGATAGGAATGGCTCGTGCGCACTTAGTACTGGAGTGTTGCGGGTTTTTGGAGTTAGTGATCTGATGTGTGGTATAATAAAGTGGAGAAGAGTTCAAACTGCTATGTTTATTATTTATTCAAACTGCTACCCTAAAGGTGATGATACACAGGGCAACTTTTTGAGCAATGTTGCAGGGCAATGTTGTCGTCAACGGGCAACCAGATGAGGCACAGGGCCTACGACCAATCTAAATTATCCAGATAGAAATTCGTTGCCCAATTTCAATGGGAAAGTGCCCCAGCAACAATCGCTCGGCAAGATTGCTCAGCAACATTGCTCAAAAATTGCCCTGTGTATCATCACCTTTACACCTAGAAGGTTAAGTTCCCCTGCGGCTATTTTCTCTAACTTAAACCGATACCGTGACTATGGGCAGTTGCGCACGAATTGTCTATGCAAGGTGTCTAGATTATGCGCATGACTTAAACGCTGGCAGACACAGCAGCAGTTGTTGGCAGGTATATTGATCACGAAATCAGAATTTTCTTGTCTTGAATTATTCATTCATATTCATTCATTTATTTATGTCACTTGTCTAAGTCATCTAAAAAAAAAAAAAGTAAACTCGATTGGGGAGCCCCCTGACAGCCGCTTAGTTCGCTTATGCCTCGGGCCGGCCCTGTGCAACACGCATTTGAAAAAGCGAGGCGCTGAGGAGCACAATTCGTTTGAATGGAAAATACAATTTCACCGCTAGATGGGAGAAATTCCTACACAATGTGCCTTTAAGAAGGTTTATTATTATTCCAATGTATTTTATGTATATATATATATATATATATATATATATATATATAGCCCCGAAAAGTTATTAAAGATATCGTCCAAGTGACTACAGTGGCTCAATCTTAAGTTTCAATCTTAATCAAGCGACGAGAATAGTTTTTGTGCGCAAAAAAAAAAAAAGACTTTATTTCAACTATTCATTTCCTTCTCTGTGGGCCTCGAGTGAGTTCACTAGTGTAACAGCGCTGCGCTTCTGTGTTGTACGTCACACGCATCACACACATGACCAGCGTCGGCCAATAGTGAGCCTGCGTGTGATGTAGCTCTACGTGATCACACTACGCTAACTGACTCGAGGCCCACAGAGAAGGAAATGAATAGTTGAAATAAAGTCGTTATTTTTGTTTGTTTTTGCGCACAAAAAGTATTCTCGTCGCTTGATGAACTTAAGATTGAGCCACTGTAGTCACTTGGACTATTTTAACGATGTCTTTAATAACTTTTCGAGGCCGGCAAGTTTCAATCCCTTAGAAGCCTATGGAGGAGTGATCCAGCTCTCAGATTTAATAAAAAATATCTTAATTCGTGTTCCGAAGATGAACGAAGGTCTTACGGGGTTGGAACAATATGAGGGCGAGTAAATACTGACAGAATTTTCATTTCTGGGTGAACTATCCCTTTAATTTTCCCCTCAACCCAAATTGATTTGCTCTGGAACATGTAATAGATTAAAGACCAAAGATTGCTTGTTTGATATTCCCGAAATGAATTCTATCTCATGTTTAACCACTATCTACATACAATAAGAGCCAGTGGCTATTTCCCGAAGGACTGGCCGAGATGAAGCTGTTCTCTGAGCGCTGAAAGCCTGATGCTCGATCTGCGAAAGCGTCTCAACAGATTGTAAAATAGGCGCTATGTTTATATATGAGTCACATATTTCTGCTCTAAATATCTACATTCTTGCCTAAAAAACTCTTAAAACTACATATCGTGACACAACAACAGTAGTATTTTTAAAAATGTGGCAGATTCGCCATGACAGTCGCCTCAAGCGGAGTGAGATAAACGTTAAAACGGTTGCGGTGCTGATACTGGGGGAATATCGCACGGCTGGAAAAGGCTCTCAACCAATCAGATTCGAGGACCAGAACGGTTGCATAAATAACAATAAATAACAGAAGTGTAGAATTTAGCATTTAAAGTAAATGCATATAAAATTTGATTGCCACCCAATACCCTACGACTTCCAAGTGCTACTATTTTATTTACTATATTAAAAAAAACTGAAGATCCGCTTTCCAACAACCAAGGTTCTCCAACTAAAAAAGATGAAAAAGTTTACTGTCAACACAGCAGCATGACAAATAAAGTGACTACAACAACACAGCTTAACAAAAAAATGACAGAAAGAAATAAAGTTAGTAGCTGAACTGAATCCCAACAGAATAGCTTCAGTCTGACACACACACTCTTCAGTGAGCTGTTGTGATAGAGCGGCAGTAAACAGTGATCAGCGTCTTCACCGGGTAATAACTCGCCTGCGTTATACTGTCACGCAGTGGATTTAGAAAGAAAAATATCATTTTTGGCCTAGGACATGGTACATTTAATTGAATTTTAAAATGATTATTTACATGTAATTATATGTTTATGTGGGGGTATAGTGTGTCAATTGATGGCAAAAAAAAAGTGCTAGTGATTTAAATGTTGGAATAAAAGCTTGTATGCTATTGCTGGTGGTAATAAGTTTCCTAATCATTTTATTGGGATTTTTATTGATTGATTGAACTTGAATGCATTAGTGTTTTTGATTTTGACAAATCACTAGAGCTAAAGTATTTTCCTATTTTTTTCGATTGAGTACATGTTTGTGAATTGATTTGACCCCCAACACTCAGGTTTTTGTGTTGTGAGCATAAGCATATCAGGTGTAAAGTAAGTTGCCTCGGAGGCAGAGATATTCCACTGCTGCACTTCAATCTGGTTTAAAAGTTACACACGTCTGTTGCAGCGTCCTTTTGACAGCAACCTCAAGGTTGATGGAAATAGACTTGCCACCTTTCTGAACTACGTAAGTACATGTGTGTGCGCTCGGAGACGAGCGTTTCTTGCCTCTCTGCCTGTCTTTACTCTAAAATTTTATCTTCATAGAAAGATGAACCTGATGCTTTCAAATCATTAGGCACTGGAAATCGTGTGGCTACTTTTTTAAATTATGTAAGTATGTGTATCTTGTGGTGCCTGGTTCCAGAACTCATGTGTCATATGATTACTCTTGACTTGGCATCAGGTATTTTGTCATCGGCTACTATGGATCCACATGAAAACACACACAACACCAGTGGATCTCAGCCAGGGACACAAAACAAGCATTAAAGCTGCAGTAGGGAGTTTTGAGAAAATGTTGACTTAGCCTGAAAATTTGAACAAGCATAACTTACAGGTCCAACTCCCTTGCTCTCTGCTGCGCTACAGCCCTCCCTCCACAGCTCCTCCCCCACAGCTCCTCCCCCACAGCTCCTCCCTCCACAGCTCCTCCCCCACAGCTCCTCCCCCACAGCTCCTCCCTCCACAGCTCCTCCCCCACAGCTCCTCCCCCACAGCTCCTCCCTCCACAGCTCCTCCCCCACAGCTCCTCCCTCCACAGCTCCTCCCCCACAGCTCCTCCCTCCACAGCTCCTCCCTCCACAGCTCCTCCCCCCACAGCTCCTCCCTCCACAGCTCCTCCCTCCACAGCTCCTCCCCCACAGCTCCTCCCTTCACAGCTCCTCCCTCCACAGCTCCTCCCTCCACAGCTCCTCCCCCACAGCTCCTCCCCCACAGCGGAGCCTGCTGTGAACCCGCAGGCTAGTAAGCAGGACCACCGATGACAGCGGATTATAAACCGTTATGGAACATTCACTAATAGGGACGAAACATCAACAATATGCTTTACATTGACTATGGCCTGCCCATACTTTGACTACAAACTTGGTCCTCAAATCATTATGTATTTTGCATGTAACTTTATAACGTTGCACTCTTTCTATAAGTTATAAATAGCTAATAAGATAATCTTAAAGGATTAGTTCACTTTTAAAAAAACTTTTGCTGATAATTTACTCACCCCCATGTCATCCAAGATGTCCATGTCTTTCTTTCTTCAGTCGAAAAGAAATTAAGGTTTTTGATGAAAACATTCCAGGCTTTTTCTCCATATGATGGACTTCAATAGGACACAAACGTTTCAAGGACCAAATGACAGTTTCAGCGCAGCTTCAAAGGGTTTTAAACGATACCAGACGATGAATAA
The DNA here is from genome assembly GCF_051911475.1 of Siphateles boraxobius. NCBI lineage: Eukaryota > Metazoa > Chordata > Actinopteri > Cypriniformes > Leuciscidae > Siphateles > Siphateles boraxobius. Next base: position 2,404,966 of record NW_027509222.1, read on the forward strand.
GGGTCTTATCTAGCGAAACGATCGGTCATTTCAAAAATAAATAAAAACTTTAAGTTTTATAAGCACAAATGCTCTCCTTGCTCTGTTCTGTGATGCACGTTTGTGATCCTGTTCGAACTCGTTCATCCAAATGAACAAATCTTTTTTCGAGTCATTTCGTTCGTTTAATGAACGAAATGACTCGAAAAAAGATTAGTTCATTTGGATGAACGAGTTCGAACAGGAGAGTCACGAACGACGGTACGCGCTCGCGCTGTGCAAGAGAGGGGTGATCAGCACGTACACGAGCGTGATTGACACTGCTAAGACATTCCTCCTGGCTCTGATTGGTTGTTTCTGACCGGGAGCGGTGTATTTCTGCAAATGGCAATAGGATCACATGGAGGAGCCAGAGGAGCTTGATTTTTTCACAGATTATCTGTCTCATATTCTACTGTCAGGACATAATGAGTTTGAACAAATATTTGTTTACAAAAGTTACCTACTGGAGCTTTAATAATTCCAACATCTACAAATTTTGATATTATTTGGTTACACTTTATTTCGATGGCCCACTTTAGACATTCTTCTAAAATATAAATAACCTGTCAACTAACTCTCATTAGAGTATTAGTAGACTGTTAGTAGACACTGAAACACTGATGACATGCCATGTTGAATTTCTTTGAAATGTAATGTTAATATTAATAATCTTTCTATGTTACAGATGAGTGATGTTGAGGCGGGAGGAGCGACTGTTTTTACAGATTTTGGTGCTGCTATCTGGCCTAGAAAGGTACGGACACCAAACCTTAAATAAAACATGTATGAAATCATTACGTCAGTGATGATGGCACTGCCTTATTCATCAAGAAACTTTTTAAGATAACAGGAACTAACCAGTTTTTTGGGGGGATATTTAACATTGCATTGGCGAATAACAGTGTCCGCTTACCCGAACGGTCACCTTTCCCTTGTGTCCGTATCAAAATCTACCAACAGCCTTGCCAATCAATGTCTAATAAATATTTGGTGATCATTTTTTAAACAGAATTTTAGGGAAATATAGGTTGATTTAATTGGTTACACTTTATTTTAAAGTGTCCTTGTTACAGTGTAATGATACATTTAAGTGCTGAGTAATAATAATTAACTACATGTACTTACTATAAAGTTAGGATTAGGGGTTGGTTTAGGGTTTGTTGCATGTAATTTTCCTTAATTTATAGTTATAACTATCACGACAGTAACTAGTAACAAGGAAACTAAAATAAAGCGTTACTGTTTAATTTAATATTTTGGAATACGCACTACCCGCACATCCGGGAACTTAAATGTCGATTTCATCACCGCCCCTTTTTAGGGGAAAATAAACTAGACTTCCCATAGACTTCAATACAAAATAGCGTCACAAAACAACGTTCATACATAGCCGACAAGCGTGAATAACTTAAGAAATCACTAAGATTAAACATGTCAAGTAGTTATGTGTCCACCCTGCCATGAAAGATACATCAACACACTTAATTTGGTCAATTTAAAAACATGTCCCTTCATTCTCCCAGCATCAAATTGGTGTAACAACCAAATATATATATATAGTTGGTTATATATATTATAAGATATATTATAATTTATATTATAAGACATAATATATATATATTTAAAGATGTTTAAAAAACGAAGTAAAATCATTCACTGGCTTACCATGGTTACTCGATGAGGTAGGACTACGAGTAAATGTCTGGGTAAGACACCTCTGGCCACTGGGTTGGGTTGTTACACCAATTTGACGCTGGGAGAATGAAGGGACATGTTTTTAAATTGACCAAATTAAGTGTGTTGATGTATCTTTCACGCTCTATGACAGGCAGGGTGGACATATAATTACTTGAAATGTTTAATCTTAGTGATTTCTTAAGTTATTCACGCCTGCCGCCTGGTTGCGAGCGTCATATCGACCATCGGCCAATCGGATCTGACATCAGCTTGTAGTGTTTTATATTTTACAGATGCAGCGTTTAAACCATAGACTGTAAAGAAATATAGACCAGTAGTGTCCGTGACGTCACTCGTAGTGTGTCTGAAGAGTAGTAGCTGGCCGTCGCCATCTTGGCAGCGCGTCACTGCCGGATAACCAAAAATGGGCAAAAAGGCTGGATTAGCTGAGGTGACGTGACGCTAACAGACAAACGGCTAGTAGTGACATCAGCGGCAATCCAGCGGTTGGTTTGAACTCCTATCCTCCTATTTCTGTAGGGAACAGCGGTGTTCTGGTACAACCTCTTTAAAAGTGGAGAAGGAGACTACAGAACGAGACACGCAGCCTGTCCTGTTCTAGTGGGCAGTAAATGGGGTAAGTGGACTAAATACAGACTCGGCGACCAAATGCCGGCAATGCTCATTAATGGGTTGCTGTTCAATTACTTTTTGATTGCAAAAATCACATTATTTTTTTTAATGTCCATTTTATTGTAGTTAAACAATTTTGAATCTAACATGGCATGAAAGTAGGTTGTTTTATAGCCATCAAATATCAATTTGCATTTACAAGTTCCTCTCATTTGGCAGTTTCAAACAAATGGATCCATGAGAGAGGTCAGGAGTTCAGACGACCGTGTGGCCTGACTGAAGTGGACTGACAGATGCAGTCAGAATTTGAGCTCAGTTCTCCCAAACACGGACACTATCAGACACTCCAGAACACGCATCAGATCCAGTCAGGACTCACTGCTATGAGACATGAGCAGGGCTTTATCAGGCTTTCTGTCTGTTAGGGATTTCTGTTTTATTCAACGTTTCTTTTTCCCATTGCTTAAACTTTCTTGGCAGATTAAACTGGAGTATCACGTCATAGAACTCCCACTGTGTTCATGTAATGCATAAATTATTGTTCTTCAGTGTTTATTTTGTATTATTTTGCAATAAAAATATCTAAATTTGAAGTTATGCTTCTTTGTCTGCAACACTTTTCCATTTTTTATGGAAATTGTCCATAGACATGATTTTAATACTGTACAAACTGTATATTTTATCCCTTAATTCTACCCCTAAACACAACCCTCACTGAAAACTTTCTGCATTTTTATTTAAACACACACACTCACACACACACACACACATTTATACAAGCACTGTTCATATATTTAATTTTTATTGTGCCAATGTGTTCAGTACATTATTATAGTCTTTAGAATTCAAGTGAATATAAACCAGGAATAACAATAAGATTATGACATTTTGAAATGACTCACCTCAAGCATTAGCAGCCTCTGTAATGACATGTTTCTCTATTCGGTTTGATTTTGTAATGTTTTTACTGTAAACACACCTGCTTGTTGCGAACACAGCTCTCTTTTCAACATGAAAACCTTAATGTCTAAGTATGTTACCTGGTGTAATTCCCGCGATGTCTAACCTGTCATTGTAAGCGTGGGTCTAATCATAGGAGATTATGGAGTCAGACAATAACACAATTAGCTGTAATGTTTTTTGACAGGTGTGTCTTAACGCACCACACTGCATCATTAGAATACAGAGACTAGTTTTGCCTTGAACAGAATGAGACTGAATGTTCAGCTCAACTGACGGCTCGAAATGGAAGCAATGTGGATTGTATTGTTATTATCAACATGCTGGATTTCCTGTGTTGCTGTAAATGAATTCTACTCTTCAACAGGTTAGTCTATTCATACTTTGCACGTGACGTCACAAGTACTGGCTGGCGGGCAAGAACGTCGTTCTCTAGCAAGGAAACCCAGTAAACTAATCAAGGATCTTGCCAGGACGTCGCCATTTTTAATATACAAAAGTTGGTGTTTTGAGCTGTAAACGACATGCCAGATAGTTGTTGTGCGATTGGATGCACTATTATTCAGCATTATCGGGTTAAGACCGGGCATGTAAACGCGCTCATTCCCTGAAAGTGAAATTAGAAACGGACTGAGCTTTCAGCATCTGTCGCTTGATTATTCGAGATACCCCTCGCTGCAGACTGTAGCGCGGTGACGTCACGTCTCTACGTCACGTATGTACGTGACGTATGTGGTACCACGCATGCGCAAAGTATGACTATCGTCATATAATACGCATGTGCGCACGCACGCGCGCGCAGTTTGTTTCAATCACTTCCGGCGAGAGATTCGATGGCAGTAAGTCAATAAGCTTTATTTATGCTGTTTTAACAATTGTGCTTTTGTGTTAACGGCTTTTAATTCTAAGAGATGTCATAGAGCATCAATGTTTTAGATTTAAAAAAAAAGTTATGACATGTTTTATGATATAAATTTGCATTAAAAATGACAGGGTTTCAGCGAGTCTTAAAATGATATGTAAAAGTCTTAATTCGCCTTTAAACAGATTAAGGCTTGAAAGATGTCTTCAAATAGAGCAGAAAGACTTACATTAATGAGGTCATGTAGTTGATTTTTGCATGCATTGCAAAATAAGTGTTGTCCCCATTATCAGATCATACTATAAAAGTTACATTCCGGAATGCAGTGCATGTACTGTAAGTTATGTTAAATAAACTTGTGGTAAAATAAATTAAAAAGTAGGGTAATGGAGTTGAACATTTGTATTTTGCTAAAATAAAACTAATTGTGATTCTCCTTTGTTTTTTTGTTTTGTTTTTATCATTTAGAAAGCATATTAATGTATTGAGTTCCCTGCAATTTATTCAAGAAATTTACCTTACTCTTATAAAGGTGTTTGAGACCTGGGTCTAAAAATCAAGGGAGTTTTACAGTGTTGTCACTGTGCTGTCTGTACAATCTATCCATCTATTTGTCTGTTCTTCCTATCTATCTGTCTGTCTATCCATTTATATCAAAACGTTCTGCTTGAAAACTACTTCAAGCTTTTAAAACTATTTCAAACTTTCAGTTTGTCTTGACAAACTTTTTTTTTAACTAGTTTATGTTGTTCATAAACAAAGTAAGTCTCTTAGGTACTTTACAGACAAAGCCAATAACACTCAAACATATCTTTGTCTAACATCTTCCTGTAATATGTTTAAAATATTTTGAAAAATAAATTTCTTTGAGTACTATGTTAATGCCTTTCTTCAAAATGATTCAATATTGTTTTTTCTGCATTTTATCTAAATTAGGTGTTGTGAACTGGAGTGCATTTTCCAGACAATATAAGCAAGGTTTCCTGGTGCCGTACTCAATGACTCAGGGCTTGCACTGCAATATACAAGGACTGCCCACCTGGGTAGGTGATGGCAGAAGCAGAGTCCTGTGTGGATTTTATTCGGATAAGGAGGTTGAAAGGGCTATTGCTCAGTTGTTTTTTCAATGAAGGAGGGGAATTTCAAGCAGAGTAGTGTGTGTGTGTGTGTGTGTGTGTGTGTGTGGTGTGTGTGTGGTGTGTGTGTGTGGTGTGTGTGTGGTGTGTGTGTGGTGTGTGTCTTTTACACAATTATCATCTTTGTTTTGAAATAAAGGTTATCACTGTTATGAGTTTGGTTTTTTGAGTTGGCATGCATAATATGTGATACAGAGATTGACAATATACTGTGTGTATTTGGTTTAACTTCAAACTACTTTATTTGAATAAATGTTTTATAATGCACAAAAATAAACAATTATTAACTATTACAGAGGAATGATTAAAATAAGAAATATAAGGTGCCATTAATGTTTACAGTAATTTACACAGTGAAGTGCAACAGAATGTGAAAATAAACTTTAAATAAAATACTACACAGATAATACACAATATATACTTTGAAATTCCATATAAGTTTACCTTGGATCAGGCATAGTTAAAACTATGGATGTGCTCTGTACTCCTTTTTGCTGCTTTCATTATAACTTTAGATTTTTTTTAATACATTATGTTCTTTAAAAATATGATGTCAAATTTGCGCATGCGTTTTAAAGACTCGTGACGTCACCGCGTAACGCGCATGCGTGGTAACACATACGTGACGTACAAACGTGACGTGAATACGTGACGACACCGCGCTACAGTCTGCAGCGAGGAGTACTTGGATTATTCTCTTCTCTATCTAAATTTACTGGCTTAATATTTCTCTTGTGGACCTACATGACAGTAAAAAATCGTTTCGTCATTTTAGTGATATTAATATTTAGTAATTGTATTGTTTTTAGTGTTATTAGTGTCATTAAACGTTTTGTTAATGTGCTATGGAAAAAAAATAGCCTCACTATATAATTGATTGTAGGCTAGTATTGGAAATTTGCTGTTTTTTCGGCATTTGTTGCCCGCCAGGTATCCATGGTAGTCACGTGACTGCAAAGTATGAATTGCAGTAAGAAACTGGAAACTCCTTATTTTGATAGTCCTCAACATTCTGTTGACTATAAGTAACTTTGAAACTACATGTCAACTAATTCTAACCCTACCAGTCTAATAATACTCAACTACTCTGATGAGATTTAGTAGACATGTAGGTGCAACGTTACTTATAGTCAACAGAATGTTAAATTTAATGTTCAAATTAAAGTAAAACCTTCAAATAAAGTGAAACCAAGAAGATAAAACAGCATGTTTATGACATCTGTGGAAAAACACTTCTCTTTAACCATGAAAATGCTTATCGTGATATGCTTTCTGCAGATCATATGATTCAACTTATTGATATCAAAAAGAGGTTTTCCACATCCTTTCATGAATATATAGAAGCGCTGGAGCGCCAAGCAGACCTTCTGAAAGGGTAAGTGTTACTTTGCTATGCGTGTGATAGTGTGTAAAGATATAGAACAGAGCAGAACATAAAAAGAGCTGCAAAGAACTTTATTTTTGAAGAAAGTTTAAAATCTTAAATCCAGTTAAGACTGGTAGAGTTTTATGAAAGTTGAGTTCATTATTAACAAAATGCATAAAGCATTTTATGAGCAACTACTAAACAAAAAGTAAAATAAGGTTACATGTTAATTAAATATGGTGCATTTAATTTAGTGTCTGTTAATTATCAGTAAGGACACAAACAGAGTACAAATGGTGTGTTTTGTGTTTGTTTTTGTTTTTTACCAGAGTCTGTAACACATCTTAAAATATTTTAATTATTGATATAATTTATTTATCAGGATTCTGAATGCATTTGAGAATGACTTTGATGACACTCCTGAACATCCAGAGAAGTTCATCAGCAACCCTCTTGCAGCATACCAGCTTGTGAGGAAGCTGAGTCAAGTCTGGCCGAATACACTGGACATTATAGATGGAAGACATGCAAAAGGTCAAAGCACAACTGTAGAAATTCACAATACATCATTCAGACACTGGAATTTCTCATAACTTTTGATTATGATATGAATATATTGGTCACACTTTAGAATAGGGTCCAATTCTCCATATTAACTAACTATTAACAACTTTTGCCTCAATAAACTCCTTATTAATGCTTATTAATAGTTAGTTAGTAAGGTAGTTGTTAGTTTTAGGTATTGGGTGGATTACAGAATGTAGAATATGGTCATGCAGAATAAGGCATTAATTTGTGCTTTATAAGTACTTATAAACAGCCAATATCCTATCATTATGCATGCTAATAAGCAAGTAGTAAATAGTGAGATTTGGACCTAAACTAAAGTGTTAACGAATTATTATGGTAACACTTTACATTACAATAAGGTTCAGTAGTTAACCTATGGCGCTTTTCTACTGCATGGTACGGTATGGCTCGGCTCGGTACGGCTCACTTGTGGCGCTTTTCCACTGCATGGTACGGTGCGGCTCGGCTCGGTATGGCTCACTTGTGGCGCTTTTCCACTGCATGGTACGGTACGGCTCGGCTCGGTACGGCTCACTTGTGGCGCTTTTCCACTGCATGGTACGGTACGGCTCGGCTCGGTACGGCTCACTTGTGGCGCTTTTCCACTGCATGGTACGGTACGGCTCGGTACGGCTCACTTGTGGCGCTTTTCCACTGCATGGTACGGTACGGCTCGGCTCGGTACGGCTCACTTGTGGCGCTTTTCCACTGCATGGTACGGTACGGCTCGGCTCGGTATGGCTCACTTGTGGCGCTTTTCCACTGCATGGTACGGTACGGCTCGGCTCGGTATGGCTCACTTGTGGCGCTTTTCCACTGCATGGTACGGTACGGCTCGGCTCGGTATGGCTCACTTGTGGCGCTTTTCCACTGCATGGTACGGTGCGGCTCGGCTCGGTATGGCTCACTTGTGGCGCTTTTCCACTGCATGGTACGGTACGGCTCGGCTCGGTACGGCTCACTTGTGGCGCTTTTCCACTGCATGGTACGGTACGGCTCGGCTCGGTACGGCTCACTTGTGGCGCTTTTCCACTGCATGGTACGGTACGGCTCGGTACGGCTCACTTGTGGCGCTTTTCCACTGCATGGTACGGTACGGCTCGGCTCGGTACGGCTCACTTGTGGCGCTTTTCCACTGCATGGTACGGTACGGCTCGGCTCGGTATGGCTCACTTGTGGCGCTTTTCCACTGCATGGTACGGTACGGCTCGGCTCGGTATGGCTCACTTGTGGCGCTTTTCCACTGCATGGTACGGTACGGCTCGGCTCGGTATGGCTCACTTGTGGCGCTTTTCCACTGCATGGTACGGTACGGCTCGGCTCGGTACGGCTCACTTGTGGCGCTTTTCCACTGCATGGTACGGTGCGGCTCGGCTCGGTACGGCTCACTTGTGGCGCTTTTCCGCTGCATGGTACGGTACGGCTCGGCTCGGTACGGCACGCTTTGGCGCTTTTCCACTGCATGGTACGGTATGGCTCGGCTCGGTACGGTTCACTTGTGGCGCTTTTCCACTGCATGGTACGGTACTGCTCGGCTCGGTACGGCACGCTTTGGCGCTTTTCCACTGCATGGTACGGTACGGCTCGGCTCGGTACGGCTCACTCGTGGCGCTTTTCCACTGCATGGTACGGTATGGTTCGGCTCGGTACGGCTCACTTGTGGCGCTTTTCCACTGCATGGTACGGTACGGCTCGGCTCGGTATGGCTCACTTGTGGCGCTTTTCCACTGCATGGTACGGTACGGCTCGGCTCGGTACGGCTCACTTGTGGCGCTTTTCCACTGCATGGTACGGTGCGGCTCGGCTCGGTACGGCTCACTTGTGGCGCTTTTCCACTGCATGGTACGGTACGGCTCGGCTCGGTACGGCACGCTTTGGCGCTTTTCCACTGCATGGTACGGTATGGCTCGGCTCGGTACGGTTCACTTGTGGCGCTTTTCCACTGCATGGTACGGTACTGCTCGGCTCGGTACGGCACGCTTTGGCGCTTTTCCACTGCATGGTACGGTACGGCTCGGCTCGGTACGGCACGCTTTGGCGCTTTTCCACTGCATGGTACGGTACGGCTGTAGCCCCTGTTTTAAAAACTACTTGCTTGACTTGCTTGAAGAAAAAAAACGATCCGTCATAATCCCACCCACTTTGAAGCGGTACTAACTGCAGTGGAAAAGCAACCGAGCTAAAGCGAACCGAGCTGCGCCGAGTCGTACCACGCAGTGGAAAAGCGAAGCGAGCCGAACCGTACCGAGTCGTACCATGCATTGGAAAAGCGCCACTAGTCAATGTATTAACTAACATGAACTAACATTGAGCAATACATTTGTTACTGTATTTATTAATCTTTGTTAATGTTAGTTAATAAAAATAAAGCGGTTCATTGTTAGCTCATATTAGCTCACAGTGCATTAATGTTAACAAGATTTGAATAAAGTATTAGTAAATGTTGAAATTAACATTAACTAAGATGAATAAATGCTTTAGAAGTACCTTATTAGTTAATGTTAACTAATGTAGTTAACTAATGTTAACTAAAGAAGCTCAATGTAAAGTGTTACCATTATTATATTATTCAGGAATGAAATGCAAAGTGAATTGTGAAGACTTGTGCTGTTATTGAGGCATCTGACGGGTTTCATCAGTTTTTTTGTATTGTAGAGTAACTGTAAATATGATGGAATCATTTGCAGGAGGAAAAACTAAACTGAACGGGCTTTAAAGATGGAGGTCACAGTCAGTAACATCTGTAATTTCTCACAGATGTTTTGGAAGAGCTGAAATCTTGCGCTCAGACTCTCCCCGGTGCTGATGATGTAGAAGGAGTAGTGATGGCTTTGGTTAGACTGCAAGAAATGTACAGATTAGATCCAAGGAGCATCACGTTATTTTCTGGTGCGTTTCATGGTGCTTTTATTTGTTCTTTATCACTCTCCTGATCAGTGTTGTTTGCTAAGGTTTGCTTAGTGATTTGAACAAACCCCTAATCATAAGTATAAGTAAGTATAACAGTGTAACACTATAAAGCAAATCTCAACTGCCTGATTTTTTTTAATTTTATCACAAAATGTAACTTTATTATCACCCAGTTCTTTGTATAAAGTTGGATATATAAGTATATCTTACATTATCGGCCATATTCTTGCATAGAGCTCTATCTCAGCTGCTTGATTGCTTGTATTGTCGTAAAATGTAAACTATATTTTCACCCAGCTCTAATCTGCTAAATTCGACCAATAGGACATGACATTAACATTTTAACTTTTTTTTTACTACTAAAGCATAAAAGAACCATAATATGTTTGCAGAGATTTAGGAAACACGCTAAGTTCACATACTTATTTCTCTGAAAATCATTTCTACCGCCAGTTATTTATACTTTGAAATGAGCGTTCCGTGTCGGAATGTCTGTTTTTGCTTTGATCTGTGTGACTCCGCCCACTGCCAATTTACCCAATAGGAAAGGTCCTTGCACACTGAGTCCGAAATTCTCATCCAAAATTTCCACACATTATAAAATAAATACAACCTCACGTTGTGTCACTCCCGTTTACACACATTGCCTTCGTCCATCATAAAAAAATCGGGTTTGATTTTCTGCGTTTTTCACATCCATAGCAAGCATTTTGAGGCAAAGGTGTTTTGACAATTCAGAGCCACCGAATGACGAATACGAAAAAAACGCACACGAAATTTTCGGGCTCAGTGAGCAAAGACACAGCGTATTGCAGCCATGGAAACCAGCAAACAAACTAGGTCAGAGATCACAGATTCTACCCGACCTAAAAAGCCTCGTCATCCATCTAAAAATCTCTATGAACAGGAGCATATTAAAACACAGATAAATCAACTTATCAACTTACAAGTGTGTATATCTCCACACCTTCCATTGTCAATTGTGCTGGCTCATGTTGCTTGTCCTCAATCTGGAAACCCACGTGAGCATCGAGTCTGAGGAGAAAGAGCAGGAAAAACAACCCTCTCCATACATTGTAATTTGAACTGCTGTAGTCATTTCAAATAGCTAGCTGTCAATCTTACCTACTGCACCTTTAACACTATGATTTTTAGTAAAGCTGCTTTTAAAAAATGTGTATTGTGAACAATCCCATACGGAGTCATATCTAGATACCAGAAAAGGCACTTTTATCTCGGAAGAGTAACAAACCACCTAGCAATGCCTTGGCAACCACACATATTGCCAACACGAAAAATGTAAAGGGTTTTAGTGATGTCAACTTGATGTGTGGCTTTTCAGAAACAAACCACAACGTAAGACTGGATCCAGATGAAACGTTCCACATCGGCATGATCTCTTATCTCAATCAACGCTTTCAGTATGCCCTCCTCTGGATGGAAGAAACCTTCAGGAAACTCAGTCAGGGCGAGGAAGCTGTTGTTACTGAAGAGGAGGTTCTTTACCAGCTCACTTCATTTTCCCATCAGATTCAGCTGTCATCTGGGCAAGGTGAGGAGTTAACAAGAACGGGAATTAATTCACAGATTTATTCCCTATAATATGCATCTACCTCTTCAGCTCAGAAAAAAAATCATAATAATATGAAAGTATAAAAATATAAATTGTACTACTATATTTAATACCTGCATGTAATTAGAGCTGTCAGTAATTTCTCTGTTGCAAATTAGCTCTATAGAAATATTAATAATTAATCATAACTTGTTATAATGAATTATGAATATTTTGATCAGTTAATAGAATTACCTTAATGTAATAAAATTAATATTACAATCAATTAACCTGCTTATCACGTGCACACTCAGTGTTACTTGGTTATTAATTCTAAGAAATGTTAATTTCCAGGGTATGGGAAATGTCTTTCTTACTGTACAGTATACAACTAAGAGCAAGCGGTCAAAATCTGCATGATTAGGGACTCCAGTTTATGAGCTTGAAATACTCTAACATACACATACATACATGCATACAGTTTAGCAATGGAAAGGATAGCTGACGCAGAATAAAGGAAAGCAAAAAGTTATAGCATTGTTTGAAATTCAGCAGATCAACACAACATTCCTTGAGCAAATGATCAGTTTAGTTCCAACACGCCCTTCTTAAAAAGGGGTAAGGATACTTAATGTATCAAAAAATAAGGAGACTAAGTTTGATACTCGCATGTCTCGCCCATTTGAATTAAACTGTCCTGGTGCAATTTGTTGAGGCTCCAGTTGATCTTTGCTGATGTTGTCTTGTTGAGAAAGAACCAGTGGGAGTCAGAGGATGTTTGGTGAATGGAAAGACAAGGCCGCAGCCTGGCACAAGCTTGGGGGTCCTTAGAAAACTTCTAGTTCAGCATCATCTTCACATCAGGATTTCTCAGAAAATAACTAACAGTCGTGATCTTGTGATCAGTGATTTTTAAAGTGTAAAGATGTCACACCCTCTGGAGGTGTGTGAGCCAATAAGAAGTTATATCAAGTGGCTATATATAGAATTAATATATATATATATATATATATATATATATATATATATATATATATATATATATATATATATATATCCACTGACCTTTGTTGGGAGAGTGAGTTTGCTGGATTATTCAATAAATATAATGAATAATTTGTGTGTGTCTGAGTTGCCCAGATGTGACACATCTATGATTACACTGTTGACTCTTCCTTTACCCGTATACCCATCTTAATAGTAGCAAAAGCGTTTTGCAATACAACATGAACACATTTTTTTTTATGTATAAATAAGTGTTTATCCAGGAACATGTTGTACTTGGTAAAATCATGTTCTGCGTTAAAGACATCTAATATAAACAGATCTGTAAAGCTTTCTCTCTGTGAACTTTGGTTTGGGGGGGCTGAAATGCAACTTTATTCATGGAGAGATAAATTACTCACAAATCTTATGACAGTTCAATAATCTCTACAGTTTTCACTAAATATTAGGCTAATTGTTTTCGTGCCTTTTGCAAGACATTGCACAATTTCATACTTTTCATCTTCAGAAAGATCTCCCTATATATTACACGAGCACTGACTCGCTTAGTAATGTGAAACAACCTCTTTAAGTTGGTTTTCCATTTACATAAGAAAGAAATGAGAAATAAAACAAACACTTTCTTTGAAAAGCTAAAATCTGAATGTTTATTTTACTGAAATCCTACAGATATGTCACTTGCATAATAATTTAGAATATTGCGTATTTAAGTAATGTGGGGCCAAAAGGTCTCCGCAAAAATTCCCCATCCAAATGTCTCAATTTTGAGTTCACATGATCAACGACAAACTAGCTTATTTGATTACATTCTTTATTTTAAAGGGTTTTAAAGGGATTATGATTAAGTGTGTAATGTTGTTGTTTGAGCATAAACAACATCTGCAAAGTTACAAAGTTCAAAGCAAAGGGAGATATTTTCTTTCACAGAAATGGATTTTTAAGGACTAAAAAAGGGACTGCACAACATTCCTCCCAGGTTAGTAACATCACCAACCCTAAAATTTACATAAACCCCGCCTCGCAACAAAGGACTCTATGTGGCTCTGCTAAGAAGGAGCTCTTGAAGTGTCGGGAGCAGAAGCTCATTTGCATTTAAAGTGACACACAAAACGACACAATTTTGCTCACCCTCAAAAAAGGACAATTTTAACATGCTATATAAAAATTTCTGTGGGGGATTTTTGGCAAAAATTTCACATACACACTCTGGGGACATCAAAGACTTATTTTACATCTTGTAAAAAGGATTTTATAGAATTTCCACGTTTAAATGGCTAAATAGAAAATCAAAGATTTTTAAAGTGGTTTTAGACATTTGCTCCCAAATGTACATTGACTTCTAATGCATTATGTGTAATAATGCAAAACAAAACAATGTTACATGTTAACACCTTGGATTAACAATAATTAACAAAGGTTAAATGAAGATCATCTGGAAAAAATACTCTAATTCACACTCATTTATAATGCATCTAATTTGCAATTGTTTTTAGACCGCACAGAAGGAGATCTGCTTCAGCCTGCACTTTACAAAAACATAGAAGAGAGCATTAAGACCTGGACTGCAAAATACATCCCTCATTTTGACTCACCTGTTCACAACATGAACAAAGCATATGAGGCTCTATGCACAGGCAAGAGGGTTATCATGGTGAGTATATATATATATATATATATATATATATATATTTATATATATATATGCCTGTCTATATATTCATAATTATCTATAATCATTGTAATTAATTATATATATATACAGTATATATATATATATATATATATATATATATATATATATATATATATATATATATATATACAAATTCAAGGGCTATGTATTTCCTCTGTTGGGTGATTTAAATATTTAGGCTATAATTGATCATAACGCGCTATGATTACTTGTATATATATTTCCCTTTTGAACTAATTTGCTACAGTAAAGCAATCCTCGTTTTTCCACAGAATTCCACAGGAAAGGTGTTCAAAAGCAGCACATCCACTACAAATACTTCTATTTTAATTAATATAAAAAAATGTTGTAGCTTCTGGATAATGATTTCAAGAAATTTCAGTGTTTAACTCCATTAATGAGAGTGGAATATTTAATCTAAATGTGTATATTGTCACGGTGTGTGTAGGCAGGAAGCACTAGGAGACGAGGAATAACTGCTAACAGGAATTTAATATACAAAAACTCAGGAACTGCAACACTTACAACCATATAAACGCAATAACCGACCAGGAGTGAGGGAGAACACTGGGTTTACATACACAGAGAACAGATAGGGGAACAAGACACAGCTGGGGCAAATTAACTAGACACAGGTGACTAAACTGAGGACAAACGAGGAGCGGGAAAACTGAATAGGACTAAACCAAAACACCAAGCAGGGGGAGACCCAGGACACACATGTAACATTACGCCCCCTCCCAAAAAGGCGTGTCCCCACGTCGTACAAACACCAATGGGGTGGGGGGGTGGGCGCCCTGGAGGCTGACGAGGTGGAGGCCGATCTGGAGCAGGAAGCCTCCAGGGCGGAGCAGGACGTGGGCGTGGCCAGGGCGGAGCAAACGAACCCTCGGGCGTCCAGGGCGGAGCTGTTGGACCCTCGGGCGTCCATGGCGGAGCAAGACGTGCAGGCGGCCAGGGCGGAGCAGGACGTGCAGGCGGCCGTGCCGGTGAAGACCCTACGGATGGCCGTGGCGGTGAGGACCCTTCGGGCGGCCGTGGCGGTGAAGGCCCCTCGGGTGACCGTGGCAGTGAGGGCCCTTCGGGCGGCCGTGGCGGTGAGGACCCTTCGGGCGGCCGTGGCGGTGAGGACCCCTTGGGGGCCCACGGCGAGGGTCCTTGGCCCCCCCCCAAAAAAATTAATGGGGAGAGTGACTGGGTCAGGAAAATGTTCAGGACTGGACGGAACCAGCGGTGAAAGGGTCTCTGGGCTGGACGGAAGCAGCGGTGAAAGGGTCTCTGGGCTGGACGGAACCAGCGGTGAAAGGGTCTCTGGGCTGGACGGAACCAGCGGTGAAAGGGTCTCTGGGCTGGACGGAACCAGCGGTGAAAGGGTCTCTGGGCTGAACGGAACCAGCGGTGAAAGGGTCTCTGGGCTGGACGGAACCAGCGGTGAAAGGGTCTCTGGACTGGACGGAGCCAGCGGTAATGGGTTCGCGGGACTGGACGGCACCAGCGGTGAAAAAGTCTCTAGGCTGGACGGCGCCAGCCGTGAAAAAGTCTCTAGGCTGGACGGCGTCAGCGGCGAGGGCTCTGGGCTGCACGGCGTCAGTGGGGAAGATTCTGTGCTGGACGGGACCAGCGGGGAAGGCTCTGTGCTGGACGGGACCAGCGGGGAAGGCTCTGTGCTGGACGGGACCAGCGGGGAAGGCTCTGTGCTGGACGGGACCAGCGGGGAAGGCTCTGTGCTGGACGGGACCAGCGGGGAAGGCTCTGTGCTGGACGGGACCAGCGGGGAAGGCTCTGTGCTGGACGGGACCAGCGGGGAAGGCTCTGTGCTGGACGGGACCAGCGGGGAAGGCTCTGTGCTGGACGGGACCAGCGGGGAAGGCTCTCTGCTGGACGGGACCAGCGGGGAAGGCTCGTGCTGGACGGGACCAGCGGGGAAGGCTCTGTGCTGGACGGGACCAGCGGGGAAGGCTCTGTGCTGGACGGGACCAGCGGGGAAGGCTCTGTGCTGGACGGGACCAGCGGGGAAGGCTCTGTGCTGGACGGGACCAGCGGGGAAGGCTCTCTGCTGGACGGGACCAGCGGGGAAGGCTCGTGCTGGACGGGACCAGCGGGGAAGGCTCTGTGCTGGACGGGACCAGCGGGGAAGGCTCTGTGCTGGACGGGACCAGCGGGGAAGGCTCTGTGCTGGACGGGACCAGCGGGGAAGGCTCTGTGCTGGACGGGACCAGCGGGGAAGGCTCTGTGCTGGACGGGACCAGCGGTGAAGGCTCTGTGCTGGACGGGACCAGCGGGGAAGGCTCTGTGCTGGACGGGACCAGCGGTGAAGGCTCTGTGCTGGACGGGACCAGCGGTGAAGGCTCTGTGCTGGACGGGACCAGCGGTGAAGACTCGGGGCTGGTTGGGACCAGCAGCGAAGACTTAGGGCCGGGCTGGATCAGCGATGATGGCTCGGGGCTGGTCGGGACCAGCAGTGAAGACTTGGGGCTGACTGGGACCAGCAGTGAAGACTTGGGGCTGGGTTGGATCAGCGATGATGACTCTGGGCTGGCTGGGATCAGCGGCGGAAGCTCTGTGTCCCAGTCAATAAGCGAATCCTCCTCTTCAAGCACTACCAAGATCCCCACTCTTACGGTGGGTATGGCGCGATGCATAAGCTCGGGACTGGACGGGACCAGCGGCGCAGGTTCGGAGCTGGATGGGACCCGCGATGAATGCTCGGCCATCTTGGGTGAAGCGGGGGACACGGAGCTCTTGGAGAGGTATGTAGAGGGTTCCGGATCGATGTGAACTGGGCCTACATCGCCTACATACTTCCGGATAGGGACTGAATGATGATTTTGACTATCTTCTGCATAGTCAACGAGGAAATCAGAGCCATGTAATTCAAGGACATAATTAATAAAGTCCGGGACAGACTTATAACAATCATCAACGGAGATGAAACGGAATAAATTATCATCATCCAGTCGAATCCGGAAGCAGGCATTAATTGTGGAATTACCCCAGTTCACTAGATGGGAAACATCCAGGAACTCCTCAACATACCTCTCCAAAGAACGGCCATTCTGCTGAATGGTGAGGAGCTTGGCTTCAGCCATCACGTTCATCTTTTGGGTCGGTTATTCTGTCACGGTGTGTGTAGGCAGGAAGCACTAGGAGACGAGGAATAACTGCTAACAGGAATTTAATATACAAAAACTCAGGAGCTGCAACACTTACAACCATATAAACGCAATAACCGACCAGGAGTGAGGGAGAACACTGGGTTTACATACACAGAGAACAGATAGGGGAACAAGACACAGCTGGGGCAAATTAACTAGACACAGGTGACTAAACTGAGGACAAACGAGGAGCGGGAAAACTGAATAGGACTAAACCAAAACACCAAGCAGGGGGAGACCCAGGACACACATGTAACATATATCAGATGTAAAACAGAGTTTAAATAATTCCGTTTGCTTCATTTCTTCGCTCAGCACGTTCCGTATGTTTCCGTGTCCATGTCTGCACATATTTACTCCTAGTTCTTTTTGCATGGAAAATTGTAACGTTTACACATCAGGTCCCAAGAATTTGCGCTAGGGAAAGTGTTATTTTTCATATGCAGACAAAAAGGACAAGGCAGAGACCAAATCCTGAATGGAGAATAGGAGGGCGTCCAGAGTATGCCAAAGAAATGGCACCCACAATCCAGAGGGCAATCCTCTGTTTGGAGCAAGCCTTCCCCTTCTGTTGTCCCCCAAAACAGAAAAAAGTCTGCTCAGAGCATCTGAAGCTCTCTGTGCGGTCCTAGTAAATGTGCAGGGCACCTGTTGGACACAGCAGGGATAAGACTGGGTCTTCCTTAATACGAGGGAGTGCTTGCAAGTTCACCACATGACCCTGATAGGGGTACTGGGAGCATTGGGCACATAGCCAAGCTGGAACCTCAGGACAACATGTGAGAATGCTGGACCAAACTCAAGGCAAGTCCCAAACAAGGCATATATCTGTAACAGAGAGTGCTTGCAGGTCCCCAGATCTCTTAATTGGAAGTGAGTGCAATCTGGAGGGGCATGTTTAAATAGCTCAATTGACTCCTAGGGCTCAAATTGAGCTCTCTGTAGGGCCAGAAGGGGCAGTCTCAGAGGATTTAGCATCCTCACGCCTCTGAGGAACCTAATGATCAGGCCGTGCTTTCCTATGGACATACAGTCTACTGTCTCATCAAGTGCCTCTATAGCAGCCATGTACCCCTTTAGGCTGGAAGGGGATAACCGCCTTTCCAGCCTTTTCTGCAGGAAAGAAAGCACTGACCCAACCGCGCATCTCTGTTGGTCTTCGCCCTCAGGAAGAGCACCAGCGAGCTAAAAGACACCACTTCAAAGCATACAGCCACATCGTAGAGGGGGCTCTGGCTTGAGTGCTAGTGTCTGTCACTGTGGAGGTTCCAGAGGTCTAGGCGTGGGTGCCAGATTGTTTCCCCTGCAAAAGGAGTTCCTTCCGGAGGGAAATTCGCCACGGAGGTGCTGAGGCAAAGGGGGGGGGGGGGGGGGACACATACTTGCGCAGACCCCTGGTGCAGCTGTGATTACTGGAGTTTCTGTCCACAGAGGACAGTGGGAAGACTCCTGGTAAGCAAACAGATCTATCTGTGCTTTACAGAATCGACTCCAGATCAGCTGGACACCTTGGGGATGGAGTCTCCACTCTTTGCGGAGCGTGACCTGTCACAAGAGCGAGTCCACTGCGTGATTGAGGTCACCCGGGATGTGAGTGACATGCAGTGACTTTAGTCTGCTGACTCCAAAAGAGGAAATGGATACCGCAATGGCGATGACGTGCCGTGGTGTCATGCCCATCTCGGGACTCGAGTCTGAAGCCAGTGCTGAAGCGATCTCATATGCATCAATCTGAGTGGTGTAATGAATTCAGGCAGCTCAGCACTGACTGGGTGCACCCCATCGTGAGACGTGCTGTCATAGTGACTGAGTCCAACTCCATACCAAGAAAATAGATGCTCTGCACCAGGGATAGCTTTCTCTTTTCCCAGTTGACCTGAAGCCCCAACTCCAATTCTCATTGGCCTTTTCTGAAGTATCAGAGGTGTTAGGGGGCTCCCAAGGTCAAACCCTAGTTGACTACATCGTCACTACATCGATACAACAATGAGTGAGGAGTAAAAGTTGTGTGGAAGTTACATAAAGTCAGTTGACCAGATTAGAACTCGCTAGATCGAGAAACTCCTTTCCAGTTTTGTATGTAACATGACTCAAATCAAAATGTATTTATAAATGACTTTGAACCACAGTGTAAAACCACAGTGTACCAAACTGCTGTACAATATTAAAAAATAAAAAAAGAATACAGTAAAATATTACAATTGGAAAAAAAAACTAAATATATTAGAGAAAGGGTTAAAAAAAAATAATAAAACAAACACCACAAATGCATCTGCTCAAACCTAATGATTATTTTAAATAACGAAGGCTTCACCAATCAAATATTATGTTTTAAACATGTGTTAGATTTTGCTGTATTTGGCCGAACACTGGTTTGGGTGGCTCGCCAATGTATTAGATGTCTCCAATACATAAAATAAGTAAGCTTGACCAGAGTTCTTTTGGGGAGAAGAATTTATTGAAGGTTTTTAGTGTAGCAGTCCTTCAGCAATTATGTTCGCATGTCGCCCTTCAACAATCTTAACCCAAAGTTCTGTGTGTGGGACAGAACTTTATACATGAAGACATGACCTATGGGCTACAAACAATAGAAACCTGTTAGGACCTCCCACAGATGATCGATCTAACTTGCTAATCCACTCTGAGCAATGCTGATTCTTTGTCATTCACACCAATCAGTTTCTGTGGGCCATACATCTGAATGGGCCATCCATCTGTAATTGAAAATACAAAATCTATCACATGTTTACAGAGATAGAGGATTTAATAAATATTGGTTTGCCATTCCACAACATCTAAGTTTTAATCATATTGGCTGAATTTAACCCTATTTTTTAAGTCTGCCTGCAAACAAAGTAATTTAAGTAAGTTACCAGGGTGATACAGCAAGTGTAATAGAGAACTAAATATTCACTGGAATCGCTGAAGTTTGCTAGTTTAGCTACTGGGCTTATTTGGGGTAATATACTAGATAATATGTCTATCTACGCAGCAAAAAGGTTTCATAAAACAAACATTACACATCAAAAGTAAACGTTTTACACTTTACACAAAACCAGAATATTGGTATAATACTGTAATCTAAAGTGTTGAAGATTAGATTGAATGTGTCAACGTGGAGTAACATTGCATTATGGCTTATAGACGCCTCAGAGAGAGAGAAAACTGGTGTGCAGGTACAGAACAGGAAGAGGAAATCCGCTGGTGCTATTTAAAGAGGAACTGGAGTGGGATCAGCCTATGATACTACGATACCATGACTTTCTTTCTGAAGAAGAAATGGACACCATCAAAACACTGGCCAGGCCAAAGGTACATGCAAATTTAATATAAAAGGTACATTAAATGCCATTTATGTTTGATTAAGTAGCACTACAACATGTTCATCAACTCTTAATATAAAATAATTACAACAGGTTACATTTACATATTTTAAACTACTCTTGTAAAGTATTATTTCAGTGTAGACATGTTTACTCCCTCCCTGCCATTGACAGAACAGAGCAGAGGCTCTGTTCTTTCTTTTGATATATTGCATGTTCAGAAGTTCATAAAACAAAATATTCAGATGTTCATTCTCAAAATATCACACTGGCCAGTGTGTATCAGTGTGTAGGGGAATTTTAGGGAATGTATATGGAATTAAATAAATAGGTAATCGATAATTGGTATTATTGATAATTTTTGGTACCATTTTTTTAAATTTGGAATATGTATTATTAGTAATTAACAATATTTATCTAATACAACACAAAACTCTGTTTATATTTAGCTTTCCAGAGCTAAAGTCATAGATCCAGTCTCTGGAAAAAAGGTGTCTGCTGCATCCCGTGTGTCAAAGAGGTATGTGCCTCCACCCCAAAATAAAAACCCAAAATATTTACTCACGCTCCTGCTTTTCCAAAACTGTATTATTCTCTTTCTTCTGTGGAACATAGAAAAAGATATTTTGAGAAATGTCTCAATGTTTTTTGTTTGTTTGCTTGTTTTATTCATACAATTGAATGAACTTCATTGTTGTTTGGTTCCAATTTTCTTCAAAATATCTTCTTTGGTGTTTTTTATTATTATTTTTAATTTTTTTATTAAACCTTTTTATTATTTTTAGTCTTAGATAGCCTCACAAATATAGCAAAACCAGAGTGCTAGTGGGTGAACTTTTTTTTTCTTTACACTTTTCCTTCCTTTTGAACTTTAAAAAAGTATGTATGACAGCAATCAAAACATCACTTATGGGATCGCCGGGACCACCACCACTTCTGCGAGAGCACCCTCTACGAGGCATGCTTACACCCTGAAGTGGAACCTGTTGGTTGAGTGGTGTTCTTCTCACCGAGAAGACCCCTGAAGGAGTTCAATCGGTTCCGTGCTTTCTTTCCTGCAAGATGGGTTGGAGCGAGGGCTGTCTCCCTCCACCCTCAAAGTGTATGTTGCCTCTATTGCCGCACATCACGATGCAGTGGATGGGAGATCCGTGGGAAAGCACGACCTGATTGTCAGGTTCCTGAGGGGAGCGAGGAGACTGAAACCTCCCTTTGAGCCACTGCAGGCAGCTGAGTTAAAAGTCCTGTCTTTAAAAACAGTTCTCTTGCTTGCTTTGGCCTCCATTAAGAGGGTAGGGGACCTGCATGCATTTTCGGTCGATGAATCGTGCCTGGAATTCGGGCCGGCTAACTATCACGTTATCCTGAGACCCCGCCATGGATATGTGCACAAGGTTCCTACCACTCCCATTGGGGACCAGGTGGTGAACCTGCAATGCTCCCCCCAGAGGAGGCAGACCCAGCCCTGGCTTTTCTCTGTCCCATCCGCTCCTTGCGGTTGTATGTGGACAGAACGCAAAGCATCAGGACCTCAGACCAGCTCTTCGTCTGTTACAATGCGTTGGTGCGTTGATATTTTGACAACGCACCAACAATGCGCCTGAACACACCTAGTTTTCAGACCAGCACGCCCATGGGTGAACAGATGTGCACAAATGCATTTACTATTTAAACAACGTTGCGAGAGACGTGTAAATGATAACTGCTTCGGGCTGAAACTAGCAAAAAACACTTGTGTCGTGCCTGGCGCCACATGCGCCGGGTGTATGATAGGGCCCAGAGTGTACAATTTCCTTGTGGAGGGAGTTCTAGCATTCAAGAAGGTCTCAACAACCTCAGTCAAGAGACCCTTTTCTTAATAATCTCAGGACAGGGGTATATTTGAAACCTGTACATAAGACAGAAGGTCGCTTCAGTTCAGAATCTTCCAAAGAGAGCCTCCCAGGAGAGCTACTAGGTCCAAGAACCATATACAGGCTGGCCAAAACAGAACTACAAACAAGAGGGGCGCTAGAGAGCAGGCCATGGAGTAAGCCACGTTTTGGGAAGCTCTGCTGAATTTTATTTAAAAAACTTTATTTTTAGCGCATTACATTCTTCAAATAGGTCTAAAATAGATATCCAAAGTTAAACATTAGATAGTCTGCAACTCTGTTTCATTTTATTTTGAGCAAACTCTGTCAATGGCGAAAAATCTTCGACAATTTACCTATACGGGAAGAAACGCGGCTAACAGCAAACAAGCTAGCATGACTGATGCTAAGACTGAACTTCTTACCTCGATGAAGGAAGACATATCTACATTACTCAGGTCAGAACTGAAAGACATCCTTGCAAGTGAATTTGAGGCCGTTAAAATTGAAATACAGTCTGTCAAACCTGAAGTTGTCAATAGTATCTCACTGCTTCGCTCTGACCTGGACTTGGTGAAAACTACAGTCGCTGACATGGAACACAGTCTGACCACATGTTCGGATGATGTAGCGTGTCTTCAGACTACAGTTAGCAAACTTCAAGTAGAAGTCTCAGATCTACAGAATAAGTGTCTCGATATGGAAGGGAGAATGAGGAGGTCGAATATCCGAATACTGAATGTGCCGGAGGATGCTGGGTCAGGTTCGCCATCTTTTGTCACCAAGCTGCTTAAAGAAGTGTTTGCCATGGATAAAGATGTGATGGTAGACAGATCGCACCGAACTCCTCAACTGGAGAAAGCTAAGGGGAAGCCTCGAGCCATTATCGCAAAGCTACACTATCACCAGGACTGCGTGGAGGTGCTACGCCGTGCGAGGCAAGCGGGTGGCGCTTTGAAATACGGAGAACTGTCCATCTCAATATTTCCAGATTATCCCCCCACCGTGGCACGCGCAAGATCTGCATTCAACGAAGTTAAACAACTACTGAAAGACCGGTCAGATGTTCGCTATGGAGTCATTCACCCGGCGAAGTTTCGTATCACTTACAACGGGATTAGGAAGGACTTTCTTGATCCGAAACAGGCACTGTTATACGTCCAGTCGAACATCGTCGATGGAGGGAGACCCACCTCTAATGATGACTGAGAATTTGCAGAATAAAGGCCTAGCGTGGCACACTTCATTGTACACATGTATATTGATGTTCTGGTGAGTGAAAGTAGCCATTGAATAACAATTACAAGCAGCTTTTAAATTATAATTTTTTTTTTCTCTCAAGAATGCAGGCTATCAGCTTCTGAATGGACAATACTGTGTTACCAATAATGTTATAAAGAAGCGCCATCTTATTTTGTTTAAACTGTTAGCAGAGCAACCTGTTGGAACTGGAGTTCCCCAATACAAGCACTAATGTGCGGATACCACTGTAAGGGGTTTAGGGTTCACCTTGTTCTGATAATAGGTGATTTGGGGTGGGAGGTAATCGCACCAGGGTTCTCTTTATGGGTTTTGTTTTGTTTTCTGGAGGATATATCCTTGCTATGTTTATTAAAGCTGGAGTCCACTAATAATTTTGCACAAAATAGAAAATGGTTAATGCACAGATGTTGACAGGAGATATAGGATGCCCTGTAAATTTTGTGAGCTGGAATGTTAAATCTTTAAATCATCCTGTGAAACGTAAAAAAGTATTATCACATCTCAACCAATTTAATGTGGGAATAGTATTTCTCCAGGAAACGCATTTGCGAACATCTGATCATTCTAGACTAAGGGGAGGGTGGATAGGCCAACTATATCATTCTGATTTTCATAGTAAATCTAGGGGTGCAGCCATCTTAATCCATAAGAACATTCCTTTTACAATGTCGAAAGTAGAAGCAGATAGATCTGGCAGATATGTTATAGTCACAGGTAGATTATATGAAACTCCAGTTATTCTAGCTAATGTATATGCACCCACTTGGGATGACCATGCTTTTTTCTCCAATTTTTTTTCCTGTCTACCAGATATGGACACACATTACCTTATTTTGGCTGGAGATATGAATTGCGCTCTTTCCAGTTTGGATTGTAGCTCTCTTAGAGTCATATCTCCAACCAAGTCTGCCCAGACTATTGAACTATTTCTCCGCTCGTACGGAGTTACAGATGTTTGGCGTTTCAATAATCCCACCTCCAGGTGCTATTCTTTCTTTTCACACGTTCATAAGACATATTCACGAATAGACTATTTTTTCATCGATAATCGTTTCCTTCCTATTGTCAGTAAATGTGAATATAATGCTATAGTTATCTCGGACCACGCTCCAATGTTGATGACACTACAGATACCTGTCTCAGAAGTCATATACCGCTCGTGGCGCCTAAATAGTTTATGGCTTGCTGATGAATGTTTTGTTCAATTTATCTCATCTGAAATAGTCACATTTTTGGAACACAATCAAACACCAGGCATGTCGTTTTCAACAATATGGGAATCCATGAAAGCGTATTTAAGGGGACAAATGATCTCATTGTCACGGAACGTGCAAGATAAAAAAAGGTGTGAGGACTCAAATGCAGAGAATGGTAATTTATTACAAAAATAAACAAACACAAAGCAAAAACCCACGAGGGGGAAAAACACAATAAATAAGAATGAAACAACTGAACCTTAACATGAAGTGGGGAACGGGGAATCACGGGGAACAGGAGACATTAGCCAACGATCCGACAAAGACTGCAAACAAGAGGAGACAGGTGGAAGAACTCAAACAATAATCAGGTAACGAGGGGGAGGGATCAGACAACGACCAGAGCACATGGCCCAAAATAACAAAACACCCATGTGCAACACAAGACAGG
This sequence comes from Siphateles boraxobius, assembly GCF_051911475.1. Lineage (NCBI taxonomy): Eukaryota > Metazoa > Chordata > Actinopteri > Cypriniformes > Leuciscidae > Siphateles > Siphateles boraxobius. The sequence goes on from NW_027509222.1 coordinate 2,430,592, forward strand.
ACAGGCATGTGACACTCATATTGTGCCCAAAAGAAAAAGAGTGAAACGGCGCGGCTCAAGACACTAACTGATGACATATTACATATAGACACAACACTTGCGCAAGCCCCATCATCAGATTTATATAAGCAAAGACTGATACTACAGACAGAATTCAATCTCCTTTCAACCAAACATATATCAAACCTCAATAGGACACAGCACAGAACTTATGAACATGGAGAGAAGATAGGCAGAATCCTTGCACACCAACTGCGCCGGAAAGCTGCAGCTCAGTCTATATCTGAAATAACAGATGAGTTCGGCACCAAACATATAAATCACTCTAAAATTAACCAGATATTTCATCAGTTTTATTCAAAACTATACACTTCAGAGTCACATAAAGATGAATACCTATTCAAGTCTTTTTTTGATAATTTAGAAATCCCCTTAGTGGGTGACCGAATGGCTTCTGAACTGGAAAAAGTATTCACAGAGGAAGAATTTCATTCTGCTGTTAAATCTATGCAAAATGGTAAATGTCCAGGACCAGATGGATTTCCTAGTGAATTCTTTAAAAAATTCGCTAGAGAATTAGCCCCTCTGTTGCTCTCTACATATAAAGAATCATTTACATCTGGCTCACTCCCTCCTGCTATGCGTCAGGCTGTTATAACCCTTATTCTTAAAAAAGAGAAAAACCCAGTAGAATGCGGCTCATATCGTCCCATTTCTCTGTTAAATGTTGACAGTAAAATACTTGCTAAAATGCTAGCCCTACGACTGGAAAAAGTACTTCCTTCATTGATCTCAGATGATCAGACAGGATTTATTAAACATAGACAAATATCTTCTAATATATGTAGATTACTTAATGTTCTTTATGATCCCACTCCACCCAAGGGCAAAGAGGTATTAATATCCCTAGATGCAGAAAAAGCCTTTGATAGGGTGGAGTGGGATTACCTATTTTATACATTGAAATGCTTTGGTTTTGGACAAAAATTTATACATTGGATTGAGACACTTTATTCTCTACCTATGGCAGCTGTTCGGACTAATAACAACTTGTCTGGTTTTTTTGATCTACAGCGTGGAACTAGACAGGGCTGTCCCTTGTCACCCCTTTTATTCGCCCTAACAATAGAACCACTAGCTATAGCACTGCGTAACAGCGCTGATATTAAGGGCATAATGAGAGGAGGGGCTGAGCATAAAGTGTCGTTATATGCTGATGACATGCTAGTATATATGACTGACCCTGTGACCTGTTTGCCAAAGATGTTTGATTTGTTAAATTCCTTTGGCAAGATATCAGGATATAAAATCAATGTGCAGAAAAGTGAGCTTATGTGTATTGACCCTAATTATCAGTTCGCTACAATTCAGTCCCTCCAAGTTAAATTATGCACTAACAAATTTAAATATTTAGGTATTTGGATAACCCGTAAGTTTAAAGATCTTTATGAAGCCAATTTCCCTCCACTTTTAAATTGTTTAAAAAAAGATTTAGATCACTGGAATCTCCTTCCCTTGTCGCTAGGGGGGAGAATAAATGTTATTAAAATGAATATTATGCCCCGATTTTTGTTTCTTTTCCAGTGTATCCCCATCTTCTTAACAAAATCTTTTTTCATAAATATAGATAAACTTTTGTCCGGTTTTATTTGGAATGGTAAAAATCCCCGTATACGTAGGGAAATTCTGCAACGTCACCGATTACATGGTGGGCTTTCCCTACCCAATTTTCAATACTACTATTGGTCTGCCAACATTAAAAACATAATGCACTGGATTCATTTTTATAGAGTTGAAGACCCAGGTCCCAAGTGGCTAGAGCTTGAGCGTGCATCCTGCACACAAACATCTTTACATGCACTAGCCTGCTCTAAAATACCCTTTCCAGAATCCATATCAACATACTGCATAAATCCAGTGGTGAGGCACTCCCTCAAGATATGGATACAGTTCAGACGGGCTTTTTCTTTAACTGAGATGTCCATGGATGCCCCTTTGGTGGGAAATAACATGTTTGCTCCCTCCATAACTGATGATGCTTTTAAAACATGGACTGAAAAGGGCCTGAAAACAGTCAAAGACGTATATATAGGTGGCACCTTTGCAAGTTTTGAACATTTGAGAACACATTTTGACATTCCTAATTCACATTTTTTTAGATATTTACAACTTCGCAGTTTTGTTTCCGCAAATGTTCCATCTTGTCCTTTGATATCACCAGATTCCCTTTTAGACAAAATACTTAAGATTTGGCCTGGGTAGGTTGTTGGTAGATTATACTCTATACTCAGCATGGACAATTTGAAGCCATTAACAACATTAAAACATCAGTGGGAGGAAGAACTGGATACAGAGATATCAGATGAGCTATGGCAGGCCGTTCTCAATAACATACACTCATCTTTTATCTGCCTACGACACACCATTATCCAGTTTAAAATTACTCATCGTTTACATTGGTCAAAAGTAAAGTTGGCTAGAATTGCACCAGATATTGACCCAGAGTGTGATCGGTGTAATATAGAGCCAGGCACTTTGTCACATATGTTCTGGAGCTGTCCCAAACTGTTTGAGTTTTGGCAGTTGATTTTTGTTTTTCTTTCTAGAGTATTGCATACTCATATTGACCCGTCACCGATCATTGCCATCTTTGGAGTAGTACCACAAGAACTTGGTATAGGCAAATGGGATAAAACAGTGATAGCATTTGTAACTCTCTTGGCCAGACGCATTATTTTATTGAAATGGAAGGATAAGTCTCCACCTGTATTTAAACATTGGATTAACGATGTTATGCACTATTTAACACTTGAGCAAATTCGTTATAATTTGCAGGGTAATAACATTAAATTCAGTAATATCTGGCAACCTGTTCTTACACTAATTGAACAAATGGACTCTAATGACATTGAATGAGTTTATTTTTTTTTATTTAAATTAAATTAATTTTTTTATTTTATATTAAAAAATTTTATATATATTTTTTTTATTTTTGTCTCTATACCAGTGGTGCGATGGGGGTGGGTGGGTTCTGGGTCGCTAAGTGTCTGTTGTTTGTTGTATGTTAAAATACAATAAAAAGACTTTGATCAAAAAAGAACTACAAACAAGGGGCACACGCTGTCTTGCCATACTCTTGCCAGAACTATTGGGAGCAGTGCTATTGGAGAAAGCATACAGGTGTGCACTCAGCCATTGCCATCTTTCTTCATTGCCTCAGCATCTGCCTTGACAGGAAGTCTGCTCTCACATTCAGACATCCCAGGAAATAGACTGCTCTCAGTGAAGGTAGTCTACCATGAGGTCAAAGCAAGGTATGCTACTGACATGTTGTCTGTTCAGCCCCTCAGGTCCGGGAGAAATTAATTCAATGCCAGAAAGCACTGCCATCATTTCCAAGCAATTTATGTGCCAAGTGAGATTCTGGCTTTCCCAGAGTCCGGCTTCCAGGCTTCCACCCCAGCCCGTATATATGGGGCTTCCGTTGCAATAATCTTTCGATGGTAAAACACCCCAGTTGGACACCCTAAATCAAATAGTGGGGTTGCTGAACATGCGCCTAACCCTTGTGGCTTGCCGAGGGTGACACCAAGGGTAAAGCCTCTGCTCTTGAGCCCATATTATATGGTCAAATTAAATGAGCTAGAACAACATCTTGATGTTAAACTACTAAAGCCTTGGACTGGGCTAGGATTAGGCCAGTCATCGAGGTAATTCAGAACACGGGTGCCCTGGAGTCACAGAGGAGCCAGGGCTGCACCCATGCACTTCATAAAGGTACTATGGCCCCTCTCCGTGCTAAAAACAGGGTTTTCCGAACATTTACTATTGTCGGGAACACACCGTTAAAGCGTGATGGGTACCTCTAGAACTGGATTTTGTGCTTACCTTTTTCTGGATCCAATAACACATTTGGCAGAAAATGCCACGCTGACAAATGTTCTGAAAAGGTTATCAAGTGCCCGTTCTTTTCAACCCCACTGACTTGGGGCAGAGCCTGAAATAAGGAGGGGGAATTGTTCTGTTCCTCGTCCTGAAATGGAACTGCAGGGAACAGACAAACTTTTGGACCAAGGGACTTTTTTGAAAAGGCAGTGCCAGTATTCTCTAGGGGCAAACAGCTCTAACAGCCTCTTATGTCCCAGCAGCAGTGATGTGCAGAGAATGGTTGAATGACCCACTGGGAACTGCCACTTGACGAATCACAGATTGTGGCAGGTGTAGCCAGACAGCCCCTTGAGGGTATCAAGGAACAACGGGCACAAAAGGTTGTGTTGTGACACCCTTCCCCCACATTTTGTCTATTTGATATACAGTAAATAATAGTCATTGGCATGACAAATAATTGTACAGTTGTTAATATGGAGAGCTTAGCTGTGTACAGTGAGTTATGTTATTAATGTCAAGGTTGAGGACTTGTGTGTGTACTAGTATGGGCCTATGTGCCAAGTGAGATTACGGCCTTTTAGGGGCCATCTTCTCTGAATAGGGCACGAGACGCTGCATAGTGATGACATAATGGGAAATGCTCTCGGGCAGTGCTGATTGTCTGAACCCGTATAGAATCACGCCAATTTATTGGCTGATGGCATGGGCTCCACCTCAGCAGCACTATGTCACTCAAATAATGAACACGCCATCTTCTCCTCAGATTTTCTACCAAAGAAGCCCCCTTGGCAGAGAGAAGAGCTTGGCAGCTAATGCAGTGTCTCGTTCCCTATTTAGAGAACATGGGTTACATAAGTAGCCCAAGAAGTTCTTTTTCATAGGTTCACTCAACGGTGCCTTGCGATGAAGCAATGGGAATTATATACCACATACGCCAAGCTAAGGGCTGCCAGACCAAATTCAACCAGGACCAAAAACGGCTGGTTCATGTGGATAAAAGCCGGGAACCAGGGCCCGCATCCAAATCCAGGTTGTAAAACTTGATAAAAGTGTGAGGGTAGGACCAACCTGTCACAACACAAATGTCCTCTAAAGGGACTCCACTAAAAAAAGCCTGGGAAGACGCAACACTCCTAGTAGAGTGAGTTATAATGCCCAGGGGTGCAGGGAGCTTTCGCACCTCATAAGCCAAAGAAATTGCGTCTCTCACCAAATGAGAGATTAATGAGAGATCCTGTGCTTATAGGCCCTCTGATCTTCACAAGACCCGAGGCAAACTCCGGTCCATCCTGTTAACCTAACGGCGGCAGACCACACCAATCTTGACCCCTTGTAACAAAAAGAGAGGGTCTTTCCACCTCCAGAGAGCACAAAGGCAACGGTGACCAATAGTCTCAGCAAACGGAAAGCTGGCTAAGGATGGATGCCCCTGAGTTTAATCTACCACAGGAGCAGCCTCATGTGAATCAGACCCAAAGGCAGCTCAGGAGAGTCTGCTGCCATGAGACCCAGAAGTCTGCGGCATGTTCCCACTGCGACATGATGGCCAAGACTGTATGGGCTTATAATATAAAAAAAAAAAAGCAAAACATGAAAAACAGAAAACTACTCCGTAAGGGAATACTTATAGTCCAGGGCAGTTAGCAGTTGAGAAGAAGGACACAGGGCGTTTAGTTCTTAATGTGATTGTCCTCTTTATGTCTCTCAGTGCGTGGCTCTCTGAAGATGAGGATCCTGTGATCACACAGGTCAACCAAAGAATTGCTGATGTCACTGGTCTAGAATTGGAGACAGCAGAGGACCTTCAGGTACTCACAGTTTTAACCGAATCAAAATGCTAGGTTGAATTTCAAGCATAAACTAGTATAATGGATTGATCTGTATAGGATGCTAATTTAAAATGGCGGACTTTCAGTCCATGAATATTACAGAACTGGATCAAGGCCTCAAGATGCAACTTTGGGATTTATTAGCTATGTGCATTAAAACGTGTGTAACACAAACGGAAGTATGGCAATTATTAAATGACCAAAAGAAATCAAACCTTAATAGTCAATAGTCAAGTCAAGTCACCTTTATTTATATAGCACTTTATACCACACAGATTGTTTCTGTTCATGTAATTGCAGATCATGTAATTGTCCTTAATTACAGTAATATGATTTTCTTTAATAGCATTATCAGATTTCTTGTAGGTCTATGTATGTAGAGACCACAATCAAACATGTACTGTAGGTCACATTTCCCAGGTTCAAGTTTCTGACAAGAAAATATCTCGGGGTAACTTACGTAACCCATCTTCTCTGAATAGGGAACAAGACGCTGCATAGTGATGACATAATGGGAAATGCCCTCGGGCAGTGCTGATTGTCTGAACCCGTACAGAATCACGCCAATTTATTGGCTGATGGCATGGGCTCCACCTCAGCAGCACAATGTCACTCATATAATGAACGCGCCATCTTCTCCTCAGATTTTCTAACAAAGAAGCCCCCTTGGCAGAGAGAAGAGCTTGGCAACAAATGCAGTGTCTCGTTTCCTATTTAGAGAACATGGGTTACATAAGTAGCCCAAGAAGTTCTTTTTCATAGGTTCACTCAACGGTGCATTGCGATGAAGCAATGGGAATTATATACCACATACGCCAAGCTAAGGGCTGCCAGACCAAACTCAACCAGGACCAAAACGGCTGGTTCATGCGGATAAAAGCCGGGAACCAGGGCCCGCATCCAGATCCAGGTTGTAAAACTTGATAAAAGTGTGAGGGTAGGACCAACCTGTCACAACACAAATGTCCTTTAAAGGGACTCCTCTAAAAAGAGCCTGGGAAGACACAACACTCCTAGTAGAGTGAGTTATAATGCCCAGGGGTGCAGGGAGCTTTCGCACCTCATAAGTCAAAGAAATTGCGTCTCTCAGCCAATGAGAGATTAATGAGAGATCCTGTGCTTATAGGCCCTTTGATCTTCACAAGACCCGAGGCAAACTCCGGTCCATCCTGTTAACCTAACGGTGGCAGACCACATCAATCTTGACCCCTTGTAACAAAAAGAGAGGGTCTTTCCACCTCCAGGGAGCACAAAGGCAACGGTGACCAATAGTCTCAGCAAACGGAAAGCTGGCTAAGGATGGATGCCCCTGAGTTTAATCTACCACAGGAGCAGCCTCATGTGAATCAGACCCAAAGGCAGCTCAGGAGAGTCTGCTGCCATGAGACCCAGAAGTCTGCGGCATGTTCCCACTGCGACATGATGGCCAAGACTGAAACGAAAGGCAGGGGCCAAGGAGTGGAAGGTTAGTTGGCCCTCCTAGGCATGAACTGCATAAGGGCAGCAGATTGCATCTTAGCCAAGCACGCACAGAGACTGGGAACTCGAGCAGGGGCCAAGCGAGCCTGCAACAATAGTGAATTGAGCTGGACAACCAAGAACTGAGAAGGTGTTAAGACACTCTTTTGAGCATTCAGCCTGAGACCAAGAGACCGGAAGGGGTGGAGAAGGACATCCCTGTGACAACACACCAACTCCCTGGATTGAGCCAGAATGAACCAATTGTCAATGTAATTTAGTACACGGATACCCTGGAGCCTCAAAGGGGCCAGAGCTGCGTCCATGCAGTTTTAGAACGTGCACGGAGCCAAAGCCAGACCAAATGGAAGAACCCGATATTGGTATGCCCTTCCCTCAAAGGCGAACCTGAGGAATGACCTGTCCTGTCCTGTGGAATGACCTGGATGTAGAAATAGTTATCCTTCAGGTCCATGGTAACAAACCAGTCCCCTGCTCGGATCTATGCCAGGATGGATTTTAATGTCAGCATCTTGAATTTCCCTTCGTAGAGGGAAAGATTCTGGCGAACCAGTTCCAATATGCTACGCATACCCCAGCTCTTCTTTGGAACGATGAAGTAGTGCCTAAAAAAATCAACGGTTCATGTCTGAAGGAGGAACCTCCTCTATTGCCCCCTTTGGAGGAGAGATGTCACTTCCTGCTGTAGAACAGAGGCCTCTAGGGCGCTGATTGTTACCGTGGGATGAATCCTGTCAAAGCAAGTAGGACTGCGACAGAACTGGAGAATACATCCGAATTGGATTTTGTGAATAACCCAGCGCGACACACCTGGCAGAAGCCTCCACGCTGCCGTGTGGTAAGACAGGGGTTACATTAGAATGGGCCCTGGTGGGAGCTTGGCTGCCAGACTTCTTATGTGGCTGCCAGCGAGAGGTGGTTGGCATGAAGCTAAAGTTACTGGAGGAGGCACTGAGGCATCCTTTGGCAATGAAGACTGGCCCAATAGGCAAGGCAAGTTTATTTATATAGCACATTTAATACACTATAGCAATTCAAATTGCTTTTGAATTGCAATTTCGGCGCTCCTAAGAAATCTATTGGATATCTCCGATGGACCTGATTTTTCCCTAAAATCAGACAGGAGAAGCTCTTGGACTGACTCATGGTGTAACCTCAGGTTCAATGCCCCATCAGTCCACACCCGAAAAACCCATTTGTTCGGAAGCCCTAGGAATGGAATCAATCCAGTCCGCACCCCACAGAACCTCGAGTTTAATTACACATCAAATTCACTACTCCACCATAGACCCAGGTCATCAGCATGGTTTAGTCTCCCAAATTCCCCAATTAAGTAATTTATGTTTGTCTCACCCAATTCTCAGTGCCATTTGAGTTCAGTTTAGAATCAAAAGGAGGAATACAGTGCAATCAGTCGGACATACAGTGGATACAGTTATAAAAAGAATTAAAAGAGTAATAAGATTATACATAAAAAAATTAGAATCTGTCAAAACACAAAATATCATATTTTGCACTGCTGCTTGTTTTACTGTGAGATTTTCGCATGTGGATTGTACTGTATCTGTGGTGTTCTTTTGATGCACCCAAAATATCTATTGGTCTCCAATAGACCAGATTTTTCCCTAAAATCGGACAGCAGGAGCTCTAGGACTGACTCACAAGGTAACCTAGGGTTCACTGCCTCATCAGTCAGCACCCCAATAGGGCTAATGAGGAGGTGGGGTTTGGCATAGGAGCTGGAGCATTGGGCACGGGGAGAAAGCCAGAGGCGTCTCCTGTCACGAGTGAGCTCGAGCAGCTTGATTGAGAAGAGGTATTGAGGGGAGATAGTCTGATGCATCTCCATCCTTAAATACAGGAAGATAGTGTTAGTAACCTAACTCTGTATCCCGAAATGTGCATGGCGGTGGGTATAACAGATTTGGACCAGAGATCATCTCAAGGGGGAACAGATACACCTTAGCGGTCTGTCCCTCACTCCTGAGATGGGGGAAGCTCTCCGTTTACTGACCTGAAGATCAGGAGTGACCCCGCAACGCTGAAGCAGCAGGTGTTTCTGGCTGTTTCAGGTCAACACGTTTACGATGGTGCTGGCAAGGCATGGGACGGGCATGAGCTCCCCAAACAATGCAAAGTGGGGGATGTCTCAGCTCGTCAGTCCTCCTAGAGGTCTCTTTCCTGTGTGCAAGGCGGTCCCTGGGTGCGAAGGCAGGAGTGGAAGGTTAGCAGGCCCTAGGCATGAACTGCATAAGGGCAGCAGATTGCATCTTAGCAGTTTTCCAGTAGAAAAATGTTCTGCTTTTCACAAATCTCAGAAAGATTTAACCAAAGAAGGCTGTTGACAGCTAGCAAGCCCGCCATGGTGCGTCCAACCCTCCGTGCTTAGTCACACTCAGCACCAGGTCAGTAGCTTTGTGTTGCTCTTTTACCGCCTCTGGTGTCAGGCCCCCGCCCTTGTCCATTTCCTGAAGGACGTCTGCTTGGTAGGCCTGAAGAATGGCCATGGTATGAAGCGCCATACCTGCCTGCCCAGTCGCTGAGTATGATTTTCCAACGTGGATGGAAGAGGTCCTACAGGGCTTAGAAGGAAGAAGAGGGCAGGACTTCCAAGATGAAGCAAAAGAAGACAAAAGATAAGTGGCCAGAATGCTAGTATAGCCCTGCTCCAAAGAACGAGACGAGTGGAAAAAGGCTGCTTCCAGGGTCTTGAGATCTCATGATGAAAATCGCAGAAAAATGCCAGCTTTCTCCGAAAGGGGTGCGAATTAGATTGGCTGCTCAGAAAATGCTTGTCATGCTTAGGGGATTGAGAGTTGCAAGGCTCATCCACGAGCTCAGTGTAGGCCGCAGAAGGCCAGGCTTACTGGTCACTAAGTGGGAGAGCTTAGAGCTTGGGCCATGGGCCCAAAATCAGATGCCGTGGTGAAAAAAACAGCCTCCATTCCAAAGGAAATGGCATTGCGTGCCTCTGGACTGGGGTATAAATAATCGTGGAGAAATTTGACAGGCGAATCAGCAGGGTGCGAGTGTTTGGGTGTGAGAGAGAGAGAAAGAGAGAGAGGGAGAAACGGGCCTGCTCGTAGCTCAACATCCGATCCCCAGGTCCATTCATGAAAGGGCCTCAGCCATGTAATATGCCACAGAGCGACAGGGGAGGGCAGATGAATCCTTATCAAAGCAAGCATGCCTTGGCCGGAGAGTTTAAAATTCTCACAAAACTTGCAGCCAGAAGTGCCATAAATAGCCTCGCGTACATGCGACATGCAGAGGCATTTCCCACACTTACTGTGTGGGTCGTCGCTTGCAATGACGTGAGAGCATTGTGGCAATGTCGAAGATCCATGTGCTTCACCGAGAGAAGAACGAAACAAGTTCACTGAACGCAGTCGCTGAAGCACAAATTGAGTACATCCAATGAAAATAGCTTAACTAGCACGGACCAGATAAACCGCTTCTGAAGAAGAAAATCTGAGAAGCAGATGGCGCGTTCACTAAATAGAAAGTGATGTAGCGCTGCTGAGGCGGCTCCTGCGCCATCAGGCAAATAAATTGGCGTGATTTTATACGGGTTCAGATAATCAGCACCGCACGAGGCGTTTCCCATTGCATCATCGCTACTCAGCGATGAGTGAATCTATGAAAGAGTAAGTACAGTGCACCCTGTTTGGTTCCTGAAACATTCAAACAGAGGCCAGAATTGACTGTTCATGTGAAAATTGAGTCGATCTGTAACTACAAATTCACTTGTTTTTTTACAGATTGCAAATTATGGAATTGGAGGCCAGTATGAGCCACATTATGACTCAAAGGTAGAATACTGTATGAAGGTGTTAATATTTGTTAAAATGTGTTTATCATTCCTCTGCTCCTGTTTGAAGATATGTACCTGAAATAGAGCATGCACTGTGTTTTATTTCATAACTTTGTTTCAAAATCTCTCCACAGTTGACAAATGACTCAGACTTTCAACTCAGAGGAGGCCGGATTTCTACTATCTTAATTTATGTGAGGGTGTAATCTATGGAGTATAATCTAACCAATCATGTATATATTTTAAATAATTCCCACTTTCCAGATTATTGACAGTTAACTACTTTATTTTAGATGAGTGATGTGGACATTGGTGGGGCAACAGTGTTCCCTATCATTGGTGCAGCACTTCAGCCAAAGAGAGTTAGTTGACCTTTGCTAGTTGACCTAAAGCACCTTTATTTACCACACAGTGACTTTGATTTCATATTAAATTGAAATAGATGAAATTACTTATTTTAAGCTGTGATCACATGTTCATGATTCTATTCCATAAGGGTACAGCAGTGCTGTGGTTTAACCTGCTAAGAAATGGAAATGAAGATGCCAGAACTTTACATGCAGCATGTCCTGTGTTTGTAGGCAATAAATGGGGTAAGTGTTCTGTGAGGTTTGTATTGTACTAATGAAAAATAATTTATTTTTGAAAATGAAGAAAACACAACCATGTCACATTTCATCCCAAAATTAAAGAAACATTATATGTGCATTAGACACCCATACAGAAATGTAATATATGTAAATATATGTAATTTACATATATAATGTCAGTGCCCATGTATGTCTGCTGCATATATGAGAATATATGCAAAATTCATATATATAAAAGACATAGACATATATGAAACATATATTTCAAAATATAGCAAAAATGGCCGTTTTCATGTAAGTGCCATATATTTTCCAGTATATGCACATAAATGTTAAATATATGTAAGACGCATATAGGTATATATGCATATATGTACTTATTTCAATGCATCAGTATCACATGCATGTATGTTTACATACATTTATTAAATATGTGGGAAACAAATATCTATGTCACATATTTATACTTAATGTTGTCCATATATGCGAGAAACCAATGCTATACTGTAATATATGCAGATATATGGTATCATATATGGATGAACTCAAATATTTTCTTCACATGTTTGAACACATAAATGTTCATATATGTTGCAGGCATATATTGTGTTCTCAGATAAGTCAGATAAATGTATAGATATATGTCATGCTATTTAAAATATAAGTACATATATGGCCATATATTACATTTTTGTATGGGCATTCTTACACAATGTAAAACTTCTTCCTTTGAATTCTTCATTCTAGTTGCCAACAAGTGGATTCGTACCTATGGGCAAGAGTTCCGAAGAAAGTGCTCTACAATCAAATCTGATTAATAGACCCAAAGCAGACTGCACAGAAACATTCATGATCTAAGTAATGAGATACAGTAAGGAGACAATGTGATGTCAAGGCAAAAATGGATTCAAACAATTTATTTAGAGGAACACTTTTTGCTTTAAAGGGTTAGTTCACCCAAAAATGAAAATTAAGTCATTAATTACTCACCCCCATGCTGTACCAACCCCGTAAGAACTTCGTTCATCTTCGGAACACAAATGAAGATATTTTTGATTAAATCTGAGAGGTGGATCACTGCTACATAGGCTGCCAGAGGGAATGAAACTTGACGGCCCAGAAAGTCATTAAAGAACATGTTTAAATATTCCATGTGCCTACAGTGGCTCAACTATAAGTTTTAACAAGCGACGAGAATACTTTTTTTTCCGAAAAAAAAAAACATAAATAACGACTTTATTCGACTACTCCTTTTCTTCCTTGTGGGCCTGAGACGAGAGTTCGAGAGATTTCCACGACGCATGCGCGAGAACTGAGAAGAGGACGTTCTTCTTCTAATACTTCTTGTTCAGTTCTCGCGCATGCGTCGTGGAAATCTCTTGAACTCTCGTCTCAGGCCCACAAGGAAGAAAAGGAGTAGTCGAATAAAGTCGTTATTTATGTTTTTTTTTTCGGAAAAAAAGTATTCTCGTCGCTTGATAAACTTATAGTTGAGCCACTGTAGGCACATGGAATATTTAAACATGTTCTTTAATGATTTTCTGGGCCGTCAAGTTTCATTCCCTCTGGCAGCCTATGTAGCAGTGATCCACCTCTCAGATTTAATCAAAAATATCTTCATTTGTGTTCCGAAGATGAACGAAGGTCTTACGGGGTTGGTACAGCATGGGGGTGAGTAATTAATGACTTAATTTTCATTTTTGGGTGAACTAACCCTTTAACGTCTGTAAGGGGGTTAACGTCTTGTTTTTTGTGATATAATGTTTATTATGTGGTGGATTGTAACATTGCGAGATAGACATGAAGACAGAGAAAAATTATTTTTGTAAGAATTTATTTTGTTATTGAACTTTACTTGTTCAAAATGATTTTTAAATCATACCATTTTATACAATATACTATTTATAGCATCAGTCCCTTCCCCCCAACCACACCTCTATTTCAATTCAATTAGATTTTTTTCTAATACAACAAACAAGGTGAAAACATTTTTACATACTAATCACAGCTAATACATAAAACATATGCTAATAACTCAAATGAAAACATGTTTTTTGTGTGTGTGTGTGTGTGTGTGTGTGTGTAGCACAGAAGCCCTGACCTCTGATTTATTTACATACTTAAGGTGAAGGGAAACTATCTATCTATCTATCTATCTATCTATCTATCTATCTATCTATCTAAAGGACTGCAGTGAGTAAACTGTGAATGTGATGAGGTCATTTTGACAGTATAAGGGGGCGGAGTTACGGCGCATCAATCTGACATTCGAAGGGGGCGGGGTTACGCAGCATCAATCTGACAGCCTGAGTGGGCGTGGTTTCGCAGCATCATCCCGACAGCAGAAGGAGAAGGAGGGCGGTGTTACGCTGCATCATCGGAGCTTGTCGTTTTATTGTACGGCTGCTGATGCTGAGAGGTCGCTATGAGAAATATGTAGGACCATGATTGTGGATTTGAGGTTTGTGGACTGTGGCACATCGTGGCGGAGTGTTTTCTAGGTAAGCATAGCTTTATTCTGGGCGCATTTGAGTCTCTGCTGTTTTAACTGTATGTGTTCGCCGTCGCTGAGATGTGCTTCAGAGAACCACCGGACAGAATTAATGTATTACCGCAAGGCTTATAGAATGCAAATGCAGATGGGTGGAAAACGGTTGAAATGAAGGCATGCAAGAAAACAAGCTTGGTGTGTATGATTTGGGTGTCGTGTGATATGTTATTTTTGTATGGATATGTGAGTGTGAATGGGCGAGCTCGGCCTGCGCATCAGGACGCGTGTGATTCAGCCTGCAGGCCGTGATGAGGAGACACTGATGCGGTACATTACCGGTTATTATGCAGTCACATACATGTCTTAACTGATGCTACTCATATTCAATAGCATCCAGCTCTCATCAAAGAAGGATCATTTGACACAGGCCTAAGGCAGTCTGTCACATGACATCTACTGCTGTGTCAAAACGAAACGGTGACTCCTATAGCCTACTACTGAAGAGACTAGGGAAAAATGCATTTTGGTATTTAAAATATTTAAAATTATCTTGCGAAATGAGCTTTAATACATAATAATATGGCTATAATAATATGGCCTAATACGGCTGTTGCTGTTCATCCCTACTTAAAAATGCTTCAGGATTGTGTACAGTCCTAATGAAAATTAATCATGGTTTAAATAAATAACCATGCACCATACTTTAACCATGGTATTTATACTAAAACTGTGGTTATGCAAATGGTAATCAATCCGCAAACAAAAAACAAAAAAAACATGGTTAGCCCACTTCACTTGTACCATAGTAAAACCATGGTTAATTTTCATAAGAGAGGATTCCTATTGGGATTTTCATTATTTATAATTTGTGACCCATACTTAAGATGTCAAATAAGAATCACTTTAAATAAACAGACTGAAACTTAGAATCTTAGAATCCTGTTGAATATTCTGTAATCTCCATCATAACTCTACTTGTGTTGTTATAAAATGTCTTGCTTTAAGCTAAAGAAAATCTCTTGGGAAGATGTATAAGTTTTAAAATCCCACAAGATTGTCTTTAAATTAATTTAGATTTCTTACAGTGGAATTTTATCCTTTTGGGAATCATGAAAGTCCTATTAAAACTTAGTTTTAGTTGGAATCCAAAAAAGTAATTTCCATTAAGGATTTTTATTTTTAGAATTGGTTCCAAATTATGATAGAAATAATAATAGGAATACATATTTAACAGGGACCCAAATACGAGCTTCCATTGGATTCAGTCAAAAGTGAAAAAGCAGTACAGTGGCTGATTATGTGATTTATATTAAAATGCTTATTGTTATTATAAACAACATATTGAATTTTTTTACTCTACAGATGAACTGTTTGTTACTTTTCAATATATTACAAAGAAAGCAAATGTGGATTAGCTTAATGGTCAGTGTGTTTTACATTTTACAGTTATTGTTTTTTAGCATCTTATTAGTATATGGTACCTGTTCAACATATTTAACCATTTAAAACATATTAATATAATTACAATAGACATGAATTGTACATATTATGAATCTGAATATATCTGTTTAATTAAAACTGAAAGAACAACCATTCAAAGTGTTGTCAGTATGATTTTGGGTGATTTTTGAATCTGTGATATTTTCTTAAAATATTCTTTAAAATTATTTTATTCTATTTAAAATGTTAACACCTTCATACAGTATTCTACCTATTTTCTTAAATTTTCTGGTTTAAATTACATTGAACTGAATTATTGTTAGAGACTGTTTTCAGAGAAACCCTTTGAAACATAATTTTATTGTGTGTTATTGCCCAGATTACCACAAAACAGGGATTTTAGGATCCCCCCCCTCCCCCCCATTGCGTGGGTGAACCTGACCCAAGGATAGTGAAGTGTTCTGTAACCCCCTGTAATTGTGTTTGTTGTGTCTGGCGTTTGGTGTGAGTGGATGCAAAACTGGGTCATGATGCCAGTGTGTTTGTACTTTTGCCTAATGCTGAAATGGGCCAGTGCAGCTGGAAGACTCTTACATCCCATTAACATCCCAGTACCTCCAAGAATGTTCGGCTCTTGCTCAGTGAAAATGTCTTTATTCATCAATTTGACCTTAAATTGCAAAATTTCAGTCTACTGATTCTCCACATGCAGATTTATTAGTGGTGTTTGCAAAGGCAAGCATCACTATTAATGCATACTTGTAGATTTTACAAACTTTAGTTGTACAGGGTAAAAGAATGATTTGAAAAGTGGAAGTAAAACACACCAAACCTCTGTTTTTATTTACTTTTATGTATTATTTTTGTTTTTAAATCTTATTTAGGTAAATCTGGCAAGATCTTTTGTTGTTTTGAAAAGTTGGACCCATTTCATTTAAGTAGCCTACACATTTGCCAACAAAATATAAAAGAGAAGACATACAAGAAGAGATACCTTCATAGGAAGCTGTGGATTTTAAGAAAATATAGCACTTAACACAAAATTAAAAACAAAAAATGTAGCATAATTGTCAGCATCAACAATGTGTTTATGAAATAAGAGTTTAATGTGCACAATTGAACTTGCTTATGTAATATAGGATAAAAGATATAAAGTGAAAAAAGAAATCACAAATTGAGGGATGAACGATATATATCAGCCACCATATCGGTATCAGCTGATATATGTTATTTTTTTGAGGTATCGGCCCGATAAGAATATAACGCGGATATATTCCAGCTGCACTGGCCAAAGCCGATAATTAATGGGTTATTTCCTTCAGCTGAGACACTTCAGATGGACACTGTTCAACATGATGGTTTTGAATTGCTTGAAATATGATTGGAATCACTTCAAAAAAGGAAAATACAGTTCAGTGCAACTTGTACAGCATAACTCTGTTATATAGGCTTCATAAAATTATAATGAGAACATTATAATTGTGTGTTTGGGACATGGCTTTTAATGGTGACACTTTTGTGTTTGTAATCAGGCTCTCAAAAACATTATACAAATTTAGATTTAGATTTATCATCCAATATATCGGTTATCGGCTTCCAAATATAAAGAATTGTTGGTTATATCGGTAACCAACAAAATGTTCATAGCACAGTGCATCCCTACGCAAATTGTTAATCAGTGGCAGAATACCATGTAGATACTATATGACTCATAGTGCTTGTGTCTTTATACTGGTTACTGAGAGGTTTTAGAATGAATGAGTGACATGGTTGTCATAGAGACAACGCTACATGACAAGCTTGCATATAGAAGTTGAGCAACCACCTAGTCACATTTCAAACATGGAAAAATTTCGAATTTTGAGAAATGTTTTTGGTATGATTTGAATCAGGGTGCAGTGTCAGCAAAAACTGTGGAGGGGTCATGTCCCCCACATCCTCCTGCCTCGTCCTTCTCTAAGAGTTCAACTTTGGTGCGTCCCACACCTGCACATTGGCAAACACCCCATCCCTCTAACATGGTGGCAGCAAATTTTGCACTGGCAAGCACCACTATTTACAAATATTTTCTAAGATCTGCGCGTAGACACGACCACAACAGAGCCCTGAATGTCAACAGAGAACGTGTCCCCTAGACAATCCCCTGTGAAGGGCTCGTCGACACGACAGCAAAGATCACAAAAGATCACAAGATCCAGACAGGTCCTCTGCACAGACCATCCTCGGCTCCATACCGGCAGGATGAATCCGATCTTCAAGCAAAAAGAACTGGATGAATATTTGAATCCTGCAACCCACAATCTGATTTCTGACTTGTGAATAATAATCACACCAAATTTGGTCAGATGAAAAGAGGTAGTCTCGGTCCGGATCAAACTGAACAAAGGTTTGGTTCGTTTCTAGTGTGAAAGCATTTTCTGTATGGTTCAGACTTTCAGACCATTTCCAGGAAGTTTCGGTGGTTCTCGCGTAGCCTAAACCACTGAGAGAAAAAGACAGAAGAAATAAGGACACAATTATAAATCACCCGTGACAACTCATCTTTTGATACCAGTATGGAAACAAATTGCCACTCATCTTGGACTCTCCCCAAATGGAGGGGCCAGGGCTCGCAGGATTGCTTTCAGTCTTCTCCTTTCCTGCCGGCGACGATGAAATGTTCGCACAACGAGGATGTTCATTTGAACTAGCATTGAGTATAGTTGGTGCTGCAGGTAATAATACCGTGATAATAACAGTATAGTGACAACGATATGCATCTGTTCATTCATTCTTGTCAAAGTTACCCGCTGAATTGACAACACGCTGATGTCAGACGCACGTCCGTTTACAAACCAATCAATGTGAAGATGCAGCCCACATAGATGATGACGACAAAACGCACGTATGTCATGTAAAGTTTTTCAGTGCGCTCGCATAATTGCAATGTGTAACCAAACCAAAACTAACCGAATGTATAAAATGTATCAAAACATGAACTTTGGTTTGGACCTTGGTGCGGACTTGAAAGTGCATGCCCTGTGATACGGATGTGCATGCCGTCATCGTTTTCACAGATTCACGTTTTTGTGGTTTACACGGAGATGATAAGGGTATCGTTTTTTTACGCCGTTGTCATGTAAATGAACAGCATGAATTAATTAAAAGTTTTCGATTTTTAGTTGAAAACGGTGTCATGTAAGCAGCCCCTAAATTAATAACTAATGATTTTTACAACAGAAATAAATCAATTAAAAACTCACTTAAAGTCCTCCAGTAGTCAATAATTGTATCCTTTGAAACTCATCTCATCACCAAAATTACATATTAAATGTTTTTTCCTTGATAAAAAACCTTCATGCCTTAAAATATCTAGAATGTAACTCGACACCCTTGCCTCATTTAGTATACGTGGTTCTATGAATATGCAAATGAGCCCCGCCTCCACTCACTCACTCACTCAGAGATCCACTGGTTGTCGATCACACGTTGATCTGATTGGTTACAAGGTCGTTTGTGACGTCAGAAAAACCAGCGATTTCAAACCGTGTTTTTGAGACTGTCTTTGGTTCACTGCAGTTTTAAGGAGAAAATACTCAGCAATGCTGTTGACTTATGAACTTACACATGGTTTGTCTTAAAGCATATTAAAAACACCACATAGACATATAAACCACATTAAAAGCTGGATTTTCATCAGAAGGGGACTTTAAGCTAGACAATGACTGTCATCTAGATTTCCTGTACAGCTGAAACAAACTTCGTTGCATTATTTTCCCGTTATCACTGTAAAGCTGCTTTGAAACAATCGGTACTGTAAAAAGCGCTATAAATCAAGGTGACTTGACTGACTTTTTCTCCATTCTGTCTTCTGATGGTGTTTGGGGTTCATTGCCACCGCCGCCTCTGGTTGCTTAGTTGGGGTCACGATATTCAACAATATTATTGATCTGACTGCACTTACAATATTATATGAGAATTGAACTGAGCTGGACAATGACATAACTGGTTTCTGGAGATCTGCTTTATAGATGAAATTAACTAATTTAATATTTGATGATCTTTACAACGAAACTGAATCAACACTGAACTGACTTCAGCTGAACAATGACACAGTTTTCTTGTAGAGCTGCTGTACAGCCGAAATGAACTCTGTGTGCATCATTGAATCATTTTCCTGTTATCACTGTAAAGCTGCTTTGAAACAATCTGTATTGTATAAAAAGCGCTATAGAAATAACGTTGACTTGACAAATATAGTTTATTTTTATTTTTATAATTGGCCATATAATATAACTGTACTTTTGTCTTTTCTGTATAACCTCCTGAGACCCAGAAAAAAGTTTTTTGAATTTAGTTTTTTTTTCATGTCATCACATTATTTAGAGCATAAGAAAAAAATGGTAAAAAAAAACATTTTTGAAAAAGGATATTTTATACTGTACATATGTTATGTACTCTATAGTGGACACCAGGACTCAGTTGTTTAAAAAATAAAATGACATGAAATTATATGTATAGGCAAAAACAATGGGATTTTCCTTTCAATCACCAAAATTGTTTTAGGTTTCAGGATTTTTTAAAGCAAAATTCTCAACTACGTTATGAAAGATATAACGAAATGAATTGATACACCATTTTACTTTATGCAATATGTGGGTAAAATGGCCATAAATTAATATTCCCATTCAATGTAATGTATCTATACACTGTATCTAATGTGCATATTAATGTGTTCTTGGAGTAACATTTAATGAAAAAAGAAGTGTAATAATTGGAGTAATAATTAGCAACATTTTAATAATAATATCTAATATTTCATAGAAATATTGATGTATAATTTATTTCCATATTCACTTGTTGTATCCATGAATGAAATCAATGTTCTGTTCTGTAAAAGAAAGTCATTTTTTTATCTGAAACCCCACAATGGTTTCCTGAGATGTTGCTTTATGAAATACAATTTGAAAAGTAGTCCGATTTAAATTATAATTATAATATATTATCATATTTCCAAATTAATGTCAGACATTTTTAAAGACCAAGGAGAAGTTGTTTTCATGGTGAAACCACAAAACATTTGGTATCTCTGAAAAGCCCTGAATGTGCTCTTTACAGGACACCCAGGTGTGACATGTGACATGTATGATGTCAGAGAAATTCACTAAAATATAATATCCACTACAGTGGACAAAAGTCTATTTCTGGGTCCCAGGAGGATAAGTAACATGAATATAAGAGTTGGCTAATGTGATTATTCACAAAATATATACAGCAGTTAATGTAATTTCATGCATTCGTGGTAATTTATGCATTGATGTGTTAGATGTGTCAGATTTACAGTTAATGTTGCACTTACTAGAATGCAAAGCTCCTTTAAAAAAAAGATGTTTCCCACATATACTGCATAAACACTAACAGACACGTTCAGAGGGCTTTATGGATGCAGAACCCTATGATAGATAGACGGCTAAATACGACTAATCTGGAAGGACTGTAGACAGATGGGAGAGGGGAAATCAGATTATTGCCCCACACAAATATATATTTTTAAATTTAGCATCCAGTGGCTACAGTGTGCGCTTTTGTGATTCAGTCGTTTCTGGGTTAATATGGTATTAGTGATAATGGTTTTATGGCATGGTACAGTCAGTGTGGCGTCAAGATGCATTCTGTTTTTCTTAATAGTAAATTATTGTCTTTCATGCATGTGTAAAGTGATTAGTTATAATAATAAACTCTATGCATGGTAAAAGTTCATGCGTAATCTGCTAAAAGAAGAATTTAGTGTACACATAAACCTAACTCTGTTGACCCTGATGTCCAGAGAGGCAATTCTGAGACCGATAATATTACTCCGTATTAACTAAAAAATCCTGAGTTGACACAAAGTGAGGAGACAACTTTGATAGGCATTTAAAATTTACTTTTTTGTATTGTTTGATATATAACAGATCTCTTTGTTTGGCAGTTTTACATTACATCTCTAGATATTAGTCCAGTTGTGTTTATTTGTCAGTTGTCCCTTCAGTTGAAAAGTGCTGATACATCGTGTATTAAAGTGGTGAGTGTGGTAAAACATGACAGATTCTGTCAGTCACCCTTCATTTCAAATATTCACACTACTCCCTTGCTTTGAGCTCAGTACTGGAATATAAGCACCCTGCATAGATGACCTGTGAAATCTATATTTTCTCATGATCACAAGACAGTGAACATCTCTTACACAATCTGTGCCCATCTCACTGTGCTTGATGGTTTCAGTAAGTACTTCGGTGCGATGGGAAATGGCTACAGAACCATTATAGATGCGTTAGAATCAATAGAGTGGTACTAAAGCCATTGCAACATTTCTATTTTTGGGTGCACTGCAGCCAATTCATTTTTGGATCGACTGTTTTGAAACTTGTAGGGTAGTTTCATAGAGCCTAGACCTAGCCAGGATAAGACTGCCAGACCTTGACAGAGAAAACTACAGTAATACAATTTCTGTCATGACAACTCTCGGGATCTATTTTTTCACTCGTTTTGCTTTTGAATTAATATTAATGTACAGAAATTACAATGTGAAGTTTTATTTTAAATTAAAAGGGCTCCAGACTATCATTTGAAGGCAGCAGCATCGGAGCCAGGAAGTGACAATAACACACTGAGCTTACTAACTTTAATTATTATCATTCATAATGTCTTAAGTCTATTTATTACCAAGGCATTTGTCAGTAATACAGTAAAAATGGGGGAAAATGTGAATATATGTGTTGCAGGTTAATATAAGGTGTGCTCCTACTTTTTCAGCCTGTGCTCCTAAAATATTTCAGTCAGGGGCTGCAGTCCTCCTAGTAACATCAGTCAGTCTGGAGCCCTGACCATACGTGAATTAACCTCAGTAGCAGATCTATACAGGTGGAGCTGGGGAAGGGGGAGGGTTTCTGAAACCGGCTGCAGACTGCGAACAGAAACACTACCGCTATTTTAATGTTGAGCCGCAGCTCATTGGCCGCTGATGCATCATCAGCTGTTGTAGATAATGCTGTGATCGCTACTAAATTGAGTTATGGACCAATCTGCCTGTGCCATCTAGAGATTCATGCCAGAACTTGCTTTCTCAGCGATCATTAGTCCACCAGACATATAGTGTATAGTTAAAATTCATGGTTGTATCTAAACAATTTAAAGCATAAAAACAAATCAACACATGGAAACTCTACCACTACCCTATTTGCTTAATGTGCACTTCAAATCTTAAAAGTTTTTTTTTTTTCAACCTTTGCAAAAATTTCAATTTAATATAAATTAAAGTTTTATATATTAATGTAAGAATAATTGACGACAGGCCTTTGAATTATTCCAAATAAATGCACACCTGAGGTGGTAATGCAGCCTTGACGCAAAGGTAAATGCATTTATTAGTGCAGTTATTAGAGAGAGACAGAGACAAGGATTAAACGTGTGTGAATTACCTGAGTCTTTGTCTCTCGACAGTGTTCAGCAGCTGTGTAAGTTTATCAGCTTCAAGAACAGCGCCATTATTAGCTCGCTAGTGAGAAAAAAGTCATGTAGCTTTTAAGTAGCTAAACTATTTTACTGATAACATCATCAGAACAGCGCTGACAACACTTTTCTGTGCGAGTGTGTGTCCGTACTGTATGTGTGTGTGTGCGTTTGAGTGGGAGAGAGAGAGGGTATGTGCTTTTCGTACATAATAAAAAATAATATTGTCGCAAAAAACAGGGAAATAATTTGACGTTTTTATCCTATTGTTAACTATATTTATTTTCTTGATCAGTGTTGTTGTGGGTTTTGGTTATTTTGCTACTGTAGACTGTAAGGATCTTTGAAATAACTGAAATCATGTGGCGAAGTGATATATGGAACTGTAATGCGGTCAACACCTGCCTGGAACTACTTTAGCTGTGCATTTCCCTCAAAATAATTGCACACCTTAGAACGTTTGTCAACCAATCAGATTCAAGCATTCAACAGCCCCGTAGTATACATTGTAATAATCTTTTTTTGTGATTTGTTTTACCATCAGCATTTTTACATGCACCATTTTTTGTCAAACGGAATTCAATTCAATTTCAGAATCGGAAATCCAATTTCAAATCCAATTTGGATTACATGTATTTTGAACAGAACCGGAGCTACCACGAGTATAATTGATATTCCCTTTCGAGAGGTCTCTCCTATTGCGTAAGTAGCTTACGCTATGGGAAAACTCCTTTTCTCGAGAATATTGAAGTCTTTATGTAAAACGCATTGCAGCTGCACAGCTGACAGCAATGAACGAAGGCAGCTCGGTCATTGGCTGTGCTGCGGCAACTTGCTCGAACCAATGACGGGGCGACTCTGAATGCGCGACCAATGAGCGCGCTTCGCGCCCGCGCGCGTCAGAGCCCGCCAAGATGGGCGTGGCCAAGAGCTATATATTGGGCGCCCCGTCATGAGAGTTCTTTAGATTTAATCTCCTTCAGCGAACACCTTCTTCGCTGGATCCTCCGGATTATTGAAGCTTCGCCGTCGAAAAGCATACCAGCGGGATTTGCTACGAGGACGTCGGCACCTTCAGCCGCCTTCTAACGCGATCCTACTGAGCCATCCGGCGTACTGCTCACGCAAGTATTTACGTCTGTTCGCTCTGCGACACTTGTAAAAGAGCAAATTTTCCAAGGCGTTGTTTCAAATGCCTTCCTGCGCGTCGTGCAGAGACCTTCTCCCGGACGTGGATCGTCACATCATCTGCGCTCGCTGCCTGGGCCGGGACCACGCAGTAGCTGCTTTGACCAAGGGCGGATGCCCCGAATGTGACGACCTGGGTCTCTCCGCACTGCGGGCTCGCCTCGCCGCTTTCGCCGTGAGCGAGCCCATCGCCGCCATCCCTCTGTTCGAGCCGCGCACTAAGAAAAAGCGCCGCTCACAGAGGCTTCCTGAACCTCAGCTCAGTGACGTCACGCCGAGCCAGTCTCCGCGTGCTTCACCGCCGCTCTTGCCTTGCCCACCGCCGGTTCAGTTCACCCAGCCGGACCCACACCCCTCTAGCAGAGCGGTGGGCCTTGTGACTTTCGGCGCGTCCGAGGACGACGGGGGAATGGATGACAGCTTGTCAATCGACGCTGCATCGGACGACTGGCCGGGCTCCACTCTCGACCCCGCCCCGTCGACGCTAGCTAGCGCGAGCGGGGGCTCCACCATGGATAGCGAGATTATCCGCGTTCTCTCTAAGGCCGTGGAAGACCTCGGGCTCGATTGGTCTTTTCCCGAAGAACCAACCCGGAGCCGACTGGATGAGTGGTTTCTGCAGGGGCGCCAGCAGGCCCCTCGGCAAAGGCCTTCTCCCTTCTTCCCGGAAGTTCATGACGAACTCACCAAGTCGTGGAAAGCCCCCCACTCTGCGCGCCTAAAGCCTTCTTTTTCTTCCTCGCTCTCCTCTGTGGACGGCGCAAAGGAAAGAGGCTACGAGGGAACACCGCCCCTCGAGGAGGCCGTGGCCAATCATCTCTGCCCGCCCTCCACCACCGGATGGAAAGCCAAAGCTTCCCACCCCTCGAAGCCCTGCCGCACTACTTCAGCTCTCGCCGGTCGCGCCTACGCCGCCGCCGGCCAAGCTGCATCAGCGCTTCACTCTATGGCGGTACTTCAAGTGTTCCAAGCCAAGCTTCTCCGCTCTATGGACGAGTCTGGCCCCGAACCCGAAGCCTTTAAGGACCTACGCAGCGCGACTGACATAGCCCTGCGAGCCACGAAGGCCACCGCCCAGTCTATCGGCCGTGCCATGGCTAATTTGACTGTTCTCGAGCGCCATCTGTGGTTGACTCTGACTGAGATGAAGGACGCGGATAAGGCGCCATTTCTCGACGCGCCTATCTCCACCAAGGGGCTGTTTGGACCGGCGGTTAAGGGTTTCGCCGAACGCTTCACTGAGGCCCAGAATGCTTCACAAGCTATGCGGCATTTCCTGCCCAAGCGCTCCAGCTCATCGCAGAGCAGACAGAGGCCGCCGCAGCCGCAGCGGGCTAGAACAGCCCCCACCGCCTCTCAGCCCGCGCCTCAGGCTG
This sequence comes from Siphateles boraxobius, assembly GCF_051911475.1. NCBI lineage: Eukaryota > Metazoa > Chordata > Actinopteri > Cypriniformes > Leuciscidae > Siphateles > Siphateles boraxobius. The sequence continues at coordinate 2,456,157 of NW_027509222.1, forward strand.
ACGCTCGACGCCGCTCGCGCTCTCACAACCGCAAGCCGCCTTCTGAGCGACGGGGTCCTCGGCCCAAGATTGTGCTGAACCCCGAGCCTCGAAAGCCGTCCTAGCCACAAGAATGAAAAGAGAGAGTGCGTGTCTCGCAAAAGCTCAAGCATTACCCAGTCCCCTTACAGGCGGCTGGATATGTTCATACAGCAGTCAATGGGCCAGTCACAGAGCTCGCTCACCTGCAAACAAACGCCGTTTTTACGGCGACGCACAGAAAACACAAAAAGAGTCTTTTTCTGCCTGTGTCACTAAGGGTTCACATGTCCACAAGGTGTGCATTCCCAGATACTGTCAAAACAGTGCCAAATTCATTCCCAGCTCAAGCTGCGCACCCCATGAATGTAGATCATGTGCCTACGGTCATGTACGCACCACTACACACAAGCACTGTTCACACAGTTATAAATTCATCCCCAGTAAAAGCGGGAAACATTATAAAAGTGACGCGTGTGCCTACCACTGTTTATGCACCCCCACTTATAAACACTGTCCTTACAGTGTCAAACACAACCCCAGCCCAGGCTGCGAGTTTTACAGACACAGCGCGCGCTGCTGTAATCACACACGCGCCCATTCACTCAGCTGCTCAGCGCGCGCCCGCGCCTCTGAGAGCTATGAGCTCAGGCGATTCGCTGGCCGGGTCCCTGCGTCACAGCGGCCCGCCCCTAGCCTGTATTCAGCCCATATCTGTACACGCAGCGGCATGGGAAAATATTCCAGATATGCCGAAATGGGTATTGAATATAGTAAAGCACGGATACTCGCTCCAGTTCGCTCGCAGACCACCACGTTTTACGACTGTGGTCGAGACGAAAGTGAGAAAAGAGTGCTCACATGTTCTACGCACCGAGGTGCGCAAACTAATAGAAAAGGGCGCTGTGGAAACTGTTCCCCCCTCTCTGAGCGAGGCAGGTTTTTACAGCCGCTATTTTCTCGTCCCGAAAAAGGATGGCGGTCTCCGCCCCATCCTAGATCTCAGACACCTGAACAAAGCACTAATGATTCGCTCGTTCAGAATGTTAACAACCAAGCATATCCTCGCGCAAGTACGCCCAGGAGATTGGTTTCTCTCAGTGGATCTGAAAGATGCTTACTTTCACATTCCAATAGCGCCTCATCACAGGCCGTTTCTGAGATTCGCTTTCGAGGGACAGTCGTACCAGTACACAGTACTTCCGTTCGGCCTGTCCCTGGCTCCCCGTACATTCACGAAATGTATGGATGCAGCACTTTCCCCCCTAAGGCGAAGGGGAGTGCGAATACTGAATTATCTCGACGATTGGTTGATTCTAGGACAATCAGAGAGTCAGTTAATAACACACAGATCTTGGATTATCAGCCATTTAGAATGCCTGGGTCTAAGAATCAATTTTGCAAAAAGCATTCTATCTCCCAGCCAGAGGATTTCTTTCCTGGGAATAGTTCTAGACTCGATGCAAATGACAGCGCGTCTCTCATCAGAGCGCGCGCTCACCATCCGGCGCCTTGCAACATCATTCAGGGCGGGCGCGCTCGCCCCCGTCAAGCGGTTTCAGAGGATGCTCGGTCTCATGGCCTCAGCATCGGCCGTACTCCAGCTAGGATTGTTGCATATGCGCCCTCTCCAACGCTGGCTCAAGAGCCGCGTCCCTACTCACGCGTGGCGTTCGGGCCACCTTTTAATCAGAGCGAACCACGGCTGTATAAAAGCCCTGACGCACTGGAAAGCCGCCGACTGGTACCAGTCAGGCGTGAGTCTGGGTGTGAACACAAGGAGAAAGATGATAACGACAGATGCCTCCAAAATAGGTTGGGGGGCCCTTTACGAGGGCAGGCCTGTCTCCGGCTTTTGGTCAAACCCGGAGAAGCGCCTACACATAAACTGTCTGGAAATGAAAGCGGTCGCTTTGGCTCTCAGAGCCCTGCTCCCACAGCTGAGAAACGAACACGTCTTGGTCCGAACGGACAACATGACGGTAGTATCGTACATAAATCGCCAGGGTGGACTCAGGTCGAGCTCCATGCATTCAATGGCCAGGAGACTCATTTTATGGTCCCAGCACAACTTGCGCTCGCTGAGAGCAGCGCATGTGCCAGGTGCCCTGAACCAGGGGGCGGACATGCTATCCAGAGACAAAATTCTCCCAGGAGAATGGGCTCTCAACCCGCTGACGATTCACTGGTTATGGAAAACCTTTGGCAAAGCGGAGATCGACCTCTTCGCCTCCAAGGAGAACGCGCACTGCCCTCTTTTCTTCACGAAAAGCATGGATGCGCTCGCCCAGAGCTGGCCGAGCCGTCCCTTATATGCCTTTCCCCCGATCGCGATGCTACCGCAGGTCATCAGTCGGGTCAGAGAGGAGAAAGACGCAGTGCTGCTGATAGCCCCACTCTGGAAGAACCAAACATGGTTTCCAGATCTGATGCAAATGCAATCTGCACCACGGCCGATTCCACTGAGGCCAGACCTCCTCAGTCAGGCCAACGGGATGATATTTCATCCCCGCCCCGATCTGTGGGCCCTTCATGCATGGCCCCTCAACGGGTTCCCAGGAACCTCACGAGCGGAGCACTAAAAACCATCGCTGAGGCGCGGGCGCCCTCCACGAGACGCTTATATGCCCAGAAATGGAAAGTGTTCAGTGTCTGGTGTAATGCCAAGGGCCTGAACCCTGAAACATGCGAGATTACGAACGTACTCGCTTTTCTACAAGGGCTTCTGGAGGCGGGCCGCGCCCCCTCCACGCTCAAAATATATGTGGCGGCCATCACAGCATCACACGACCCTGTAATGGAACGTCCATTGGGAAAAAACGACCTAATTATTCGTTTCCTAAGGGGCGCTAGGAGGATGAACCCTTCACGCCCCCCCTCAGTGCCGATCTGGGACCTAGCTACTGTCCTAGACGCTCTTAAAGGGCCTCCGTTCGAACCACTCCGAACCGTGCACCTTAAACAGCTCTCGCTCAAGACTGCGCTCTTGCTGGCACTCGCCTCGGTCAAGAGAGTGGGCGACCTGCACGCGCTTTCGACAAGCGCTGCCTGCCTAGAATTCGGACCTAACGACTGCAGGGTCGTCCTTAGACCGAAACATGGGTATATTCCTAAAGTGCTCACCACTCCCTTCAGAGCACAGGTTATCTCCCTAACTGCGCTATCGTCCCCAGCAGACGAACACGACGCTAATCTACTCTGCCCCGTTAGGGCTCTCAGAGTGTATTTGGAGCGTTCTGCCCTATTCAGACAGACAGAACAACTGTTTGTATGCTTTGGCGGCCGTACAAAAGGTTCCGCCGTTTCAAAGCAGAGAATCTCTCACTGGATAGTTGAAGCTATAGCGCTGGCTTATGAAGCTAAGGGACTTCAATGCCCCTGGGGAGTCAAAGCACACTCCACCAGGAGTGTGGCTTCTTCCTGGGCATGGTCGAGCGGGATACCGATCGAGGATATTTGTGCGGCGGCAGGCTGGGCCTCACCGTCCACATTTATCAGGTTCTACAACCTACAGGTCCCGACACTGCATTCCAATGTACTATCAGCATGATGCTAGTTGAACTACGAGTTCGTATCTAGATTATGTATGTGCTTGTGTCACACTGAGCGCCTTCTAGCCGCTCTGTATTCTTTCCCACATATAAAGCTCGCCTCTGCCGGCTAGTTGGATGATAACTTTGCTTTTTTAGCTCAGGCACCTGCCTCTGGCTATCATAAGGCGAAGTTCAGCACGCACGGCGTTTTGCATGGTGTTCCCATAGCGTAAGCTACTTACGCAATAGGAGAGACCTCTCGAAAGGGAACGACTCGGTTACTAACGTAACCTCGGTTCCCTGAGAGGAGGGAACGAGTATTGCGTAAGCTGCCGTGCTTGTGCTTGGTTAGTTCGCTTCAGTCGTTTTAACCTAAAGAACTCTCATGACGGGGCGCCCAATATATAGCTCTTGGCCACGCCCATCTTGGCGGGCTCTGACGCGCGCGGGCGCGAAGCGCGCTCATTGGTCGCGCATTCAGAGTCGCCCCGTCATTGGTTCGAGCAAGTTGCCGCAGCACAGCCAATGACCGAGCTGCCTTCGTTCATTGCTGTCAGCTGTGCAGCTGCAATGCGTTTTACATAAAGACTTCAATATTCTCGAGAAAAGGAGTTTTCCCATAGCGTAAGCTACTTACGCAATACTCGTTCCCTCCTCTCAGGGAACCGAGGTTACGTTAGTAACCGAGTCGTTTTTGCCTTGATTTATTGAATTGAAGCTGACATTCATCACAAAAGCTTTTTTTTTTTTTTTAGCAAATGTTTGGCACATATTAAGTCTCTTCAGGTCTACAACCCCACTTTCAACCCAATCAAAATTTTATTTTAATTTGATTGAGGTGTTTAGATGAAGGCTTTTCACTCTGATTGAGCCATTATGATAGTCATAATAAAGGATTATTTGGGTGCATGTGTACGTTAGTTACTGTCTTACTCAGATTCAGAGAACAGAATATCATAAAGATGTGATGGTGTTTTTTTTGTGTGTGTGTGTGTGTGTGATTAGGCCAGAAAGCAACCACCTAACACCGCCATTAAGATCAAAATAATTTGAAACCACCCTTTCAAATTTTCTTTTACCGTTTTGGTATTGTTAGTGCTCTAATTTTCAGTGTTTTGTTTTTTCAATATCTCATGCTGTCTTGCACCACCAGCACATCTTATTTTGTGCCTTATTTTTATTCGTTTCAGGTGGCTGGTGTGTTGCACTGTTAGATTAGCTCCAGAAACAGTGTCACGGTCTTCATTCACAATCTCTTAATCACCATCATGCCTCATCATCATCATACTCATTCACAATCTCTTAATCATCATAACTCCTCTACATACAGTAGTCTGTTTATGTAATGAAGGTCTTCTTGAGTGTGTCTCGCTGTAGAAGTAGACTGTCTTGGCTGGGAAGTGTGTTTGACACTAGCAACATCCCCTGTTGTTTATCAGCAGCCTAGATTTAGTATGTAAATGCTTGTGTGACACAGCATGTGTGTGTGTGGGAGACTGGTTTACTGCACGTGTTGTCAAGGCAACTCTTGGCTATGCTGTCAATAGATTCTGCGGTTTACAGTTGTCTCCTCAAAAATTAAATAGGACAAAGAAAAGCTGTTTATTATTAACAGTACTAGATAGTTTCCTATTCAAGTATTTTTTTGCTATGAAACTGTAACATTTTTTTCTAGTTGATTATTTAATTTGTCTAGCAGTGTTCTTAAATATAACTGAAAAATAGCCCAGAAACTAGTGTATTATATGTACATTTGTTTGTATAGATTCATATCTGCAGGCTGTCGGGACACATTTAAATATTGTGATCAAGCATGTCAGTGAATTTTGATAATTTTGTTAAACATTTCATTATTTTTTTTCTTTATATTCTCGCTGTCTGCTTTAAGAATTTTTTTTTAATTATATTTGTTTCAGGACTTTCTGTTTGTTTATAATGTTTTTTTCCTTGTTTAAAATGTATCACTATTGAATCTTTATTGGATTATGCAGTGAGTTGATTTCATGTAGTATGTTGTTCAGTATTAGTAGGCCCTGGTTTGGTTGGTCATGTGATCAATGTAATCATGTGACTTTTTTATATTAAGATGGCTCCTGCACTACACATTATTATCTAGGGCTGCGTTCCACTCCACATTTGTATGCCCTTCACTCGCTAACTGCCCTTCGTCTCGTGGACTTGGATGCGCATCATTGCTCATGTTGCACGAGTGCATAAGGTTTAAATGAGATACACTAACCCTAACCCTCACTTTGAAATCCACAATGGAGCTGATTCATTATTAAAACCCCTTTTTTACTTATGAATTTGTTTTATGCACCATTCTATATGCATTTAAATAGTTGGGGAAAATATAAAAAATAGGGATATGAGCTGTTGGGATATAGGGATATAGGGATATGAGCTGTTCGGATATAGGGATATAGGGATATGAGCTGTTGGGATATAGGGATATGAGCTGTTGGGATATAGGGATATGAGCTGTTGGGATATAGGGATATGAGCTGTTGGGATATAGGGATATAGGGATATGAGCTGTTGGGATATAGGGATATAGGGATATGAGCTGTTCGGATATAGGGATATAGGGATATGAGCTGTTGGGATATAGGGATATGAGCTGTTGGGATATAGGGATATGAGCTGTTGGGATATAGGGATATAGGGATATGAGCTGTTGGGATATAGGGATATAGGGATATGAGCTGTTGGGATATAGGGATATGAGCTGTTGGGATATAGGGATATGAGTTGTTGGGATATAGGGATATGAGCTGTTGGGATATAGGGATATGAGTTGTTGGGATATAGGGATATGAGTTGTTGGGATATAGGGATATGAGCTGTTGGGATATAGGGATATGAGCTGTTGGGATATAGGGATATGAGCTGTTGGGATATAGGGATATAGGGATATGAGCTGTTGGGATATAGGGATATGAGCTGTTGGGATATAGGGATATGAGCTGTTGGGATATAGGGATATGAGCTGTTGGGATATAGGGATATGAGCTGTTGGGATATAGGGATATAGGGATATGAGCTGTTGGGATATAGGGATATAGGGATATGAGCTGTTGGGATATAGGGATATTGGGATATGAGCTGTTGGGATATAGGGATATTGGGATATGAGCTGTTGAGATATAGGGATACTGGGATATGAGCTGTTGGGATATTGGGATATAGGGATATGAGCTGTTGGGATATAGGGATATGAGCTGTTGGGATATAGGGATATAGGGATATGAGCTGTTGGGATATAGGGATATGAGTTGTTGGGATATAGGGATATGAGTTGTTGGGATATAGGGATATGAGCTGTTGGGATATAGGGATATGAGCTGTTGGGATATAGGGATATAGGGATATGAGCTGTTGGGATATAGGGATATGAGCTGTTGGGATATAGGGATATGAGCTGTTGGGATATAAGGGATATGAGTTGTTGGGATATAAGGGATATGAGCTGTTGGGATATAGGGATATGAGCTGTTGGGATATAGGGATATGAGTTGTTGGGATATAGGGATATGAGCTGTTGGGATATAGGGATATGAGCTGTTGGGATATAGGGATATGAGCTGTTGGGATATAGGGATATGAGCTGTTGGGATATAGGGATATGAGCTGTTGGGATATAGGGATATGAGCTGTTGGGATATAGGGATATGAGTTGTTGGGATATAGGGATATGAGCTGTTGGGATATAGGGATATGAGTTGTTGGGATATAGGGATATGAGCTGTTGGGATATAGGGATATGAGCTGTTGGGATATAGGGATATGAGCTGTTGGGATATAGGGATATAGGGATATGAGTTGTTGGGATATAGGGATATGAGCTGTTGGGATATAGGGATATGAGCTGTTGGGATATAGGGATATGAGCTGTTGGGATATAGGGATATGAGCTGTTGGGATATAGGGATATGAGTTGTTGGGATATAGGGATATGAGTTGTTGGGATATAGGGATATGAGCTGTTGGGATATAGGGATATGAGCTGTTGGGATATAGGGATATGAGCTGTTGGGATATAGGGATATAGGGATATGAGTTGTTGGGATATAGGGATATGAGCTGTTGGGATATAGGGATATGAGCTGTTGGGATATAGGGATATGAGCTGTTGGGATATAGGGATATGAGCTGTTGGGATATAGGGATATAGGGATATGAGTTGTTGGGATATAGGGATATGAGCTGTTGGGATATAGGGATATGAGCTGTTGGGATATAGGGATATGAGCTGTTGGGATATAGGGATATGAGCTGTTGGGATATAGGGATATGAGCTGTTGGGATATAGGGATATAGGGATATGAGCTGTTGGGATATAGGGATATGAGCTGTTGGGATATAGGGATATGAGCTGTTGGGATATAGGGATATGAGCTGTTGGGATATAGGGATATAGGGATATGAGTTGTTGGGATATAGGGATATGAGCTGTTGGGATATAGGGATATGAGCTGTTGGGATATAGGGATATGAGCTGTTGGGATATAGGGATATGAGCTGTTGGGATATAGGGATATGAGCTGTTGGGATATAGGGATATAGGGATATGAGCTGTTGGGATATAGGGATATAGGGATATGAGCTGTTGGGATATAGGGATATAGGGATATGAGCTGTTGGGATATAGGGATATGAGCTGTTGGGATATCGGGATATAGGGATATGAGCTGTTGGGAAAAAAACGCAAATGAAAAAAAAATATCAATAGTATACACTTTGACTGTGAACATAAGGTAGCTACAAGTATTATGCGATTAAATCTAACCATAATTAATATATTATACACTATTATGCAATTAATTCTCAAAATAATTAATATATCATACACTACAGTTAAGTGCGATCTGCTATGATGTCATAATCAAGCTGCATTTTGGGATCTGGAGCTGTTTAAAGCTTCCGAAACTTTTGGCACTTTTCCATTAAAGGGACTATGTGTAGTTTTTTAGGTATTTTATTATCTAAAATCAATATTTTTTTATTCATAAATATGTCCTCAATGGTGTACAAATACCTCTGCCAATTATCTGACTTATCCTCGTAAATAAAGAATTTATTATCTTTATATACATGTGACGGGTAGGTCCACGGAGGCTTCCATGGCGTTCCGCCATCTTCAAAAACTATAATAGCAGAGAGGGTCAAAAAGTACTAGGCCAACGCGTTTCCACAACACGTTTTCGTTCAGATCCAGCGTCATGTGACTGAAAGCAGCAGAAACGGAGGAGCAGAGCAGTGAGAGGCGCTTCACGGCCCCGGCAAGTTTAAAAGGCTGCATTGCACTGTTATTATTCATACTGTAACATTCGTTTGTTCGTTGTGTCAAGTTGCAATTTGTTTGAAATAACAAACCTGTTCACCCGAAGGAAAACTCAATGAAGTGCTGTTAGAAGACATCCTGTCATAGCTTTTTGGTACATAGCGGCTACCGTAGATGCAACACGGATTTGAAGAAGCGAGGCGTTGGAGAGCACAATTCGTTTGAATGCAAAATACAATTTCACCGCTAGATGGGAGAAATTCCTACAAAATGTCCCTTTAAAGCAGTGGTTTTATCTTGCTATTGATGGTTTTTCTTCATTGTTAGAGTGTGCTGGCTTTTTAAAAGTGTTTACTTAAACATATCACCAGGAAATTCTGTTTAATTTTGTATTTTTTCCACCACATCTCAAATGAATTTGCAAAACCATGGAGTTGGAGTTTATTACAAAGTTTTTTGAGGTAACACTTTATTTTACAGTTTCCTAACCCTGTTTAGATCATTATATATATATATATATATATATATATATATATATATATATATATATATATATATATATATATATATATATTTTTTATATATATATATATATATATTTATATATATATATTTTTTTTTGGGGGGGATTTTCGTTTTGTTTAAGATTGAAAGTGTGAACCCCTCCTATAGGCCCATTTTCCTGCATCACACATGCCTGGAAGTTTGTAGTGATCCTGAACACCTTGATTCACTGGTTTAGGTGTGTTTAATTTGGGCTAGAGCTCAATTTTGCTAAATGGTGGCCCTCCAGGAGCAGGACTGGACACCCCTGGTCTGGTAAAATGAAATCCATACTTAAAGCATTTGAAAAAATTAGCAAAAATTAATTATGAAAAAATAACTAAGACATGGTCCAAGTTACCAAGAATTCAAAGGTTTCCTCTTATAACCAAAAAAATTTAAATTTGAAGTTGAAATCAGTTTTAACAAAAGACAGGTTGATCCACTGGAACATATAAGTGCTAAGAAGGGACATTTTTAATTATTATTATTACTACAGATCAATACATTTTAATTTAAATAGTCTACAGTAGAGCTGCACTATTCTGGATAAATTGAGCTGCATGATTCTCCCAGATTCTGAACAGACAACTTAATAAAATAATGCAATTTAGAGGTGCTGACAAAGTATTAATTGCTGCAGTCTATTTAAAGATGTTTAATTAATCAGAATGAAAAAAAAAATTGGTTTGAATGAATGATTCAATGACTCACTCATAAAAACTTTACTTGTTTCATTACAGGATGAATCAACATTTTTTAACACATCTCTTGAATCAATGATTCAATGACAAACACATTTTTTTAACACTCGCTTGTCGCCACCTAATGGTATACCAATGTAATCGATACAATCTTTATTTGAAGCGGCACGTTTTTAATTTTGATCAGTGTTAATATCTGAACTATAAACTTCTATCGCAGTAGGCTACTGCTGTGATCATTTGAATTACTGTACAAAAGAAATAATGTGTGGTTTAAAAGACTGTCTGTGAAGATGATGACTGTTCTCTCTGGGTCAGTGGCAGCGCAAACACAGATCTGACATCTGTAATTTAATCGTGCATCTCTAGTCTACAGTGTGCATGCTTAGTTGGGCCTCTGTTATTACCATTACTGTAAATCCTGATAGAAATTTGTGTTCCCATTTACACCCGCAGGTTTTCTGACTCCAAGGATAATGAGGAAAAGACGGAACTGGAAATGACAGTGTAACTTGACGTGATGGATAATAATAAGAGTGTTTGAGGAACCCCTACATCTGACCCAATGGCAAAGAAAGGCCGCGCCAAGGGCGAGAAGCCTGAAGCTCTCATCTCAGCCTTACAGGCGGCCAATGAAGATCTCAGGTCCAAATTAACCGATATTCAAATTGAACTGCATCAAGAAAAATGCAAGGTAGGCAAATTTACATTGAGTACTAGTGAATCTGAAAGTGTAGCACTCACAATGAACTTGCATACTCTTTGCCAAAATGTAAAAATGCCATTTTTAACCAGTGCATGTCTTGGATCCCTTTCAGCAACAGCAGAGGTGTACTTGAAAATCATATTTGAGTAAAAGTACTGATACTTAACAGCAAAAATGACAAGTTACAAGTCACCAATTTCAATATGACTTGAGTAAAAGTCTTAGAGTATCTGATTTTAACAGTCCTTAAGTATTTAACTCATACTGAACGTAGGCTCAAAGAGGAACTAGTTCTCAACACCAAAGAGACATGACAGTGAAAAACAAGAAACAATTGATTTGTGAGGAGAGCAATCACTAAAATCTATTTAATATTTTCTAAAATCAAAGTACTGAACACGTCAATATTGCAATAAATCAAGGTTAAGTCTCAGTTAAGCTCAAGTGCTCAAAAAGGGTACAAAAAGTAAAACACCATCCTTCAAAAAAAAGTGTCTTCAGTATAACGGATAAATAAAAAAATGTTTAGTAAAATGAAATAGTTAAAGCTTACTTGCACTGGATGTGCTGGTTTCGGCCTCATCTCATATATGAAACACCTGCGGTTCAGCAACTACCCGCTAATGCACTCGCATTCGTGTAAAACAGCCTTGTTGACAAGTTTGGGTGAGTAAGGGCGACAGCGACACACACAAGATATAGTACCTTTAATGCTCTGTAGATGGCGATATCGCTTCTTTATAGCAGTAAATAAACTGCTGCAGAAAAAGTTAGGTGTCATGCAAAATGTAACGAGTAATTGCAGTACTCTTCACAAATGTACTGGAGTAAAGGGTACATACATACACTTTTTCAAAAATGTACTCAAGTAGAGAGTAAAAGTTGCTAATATCTTTGATACTCAGTAAAACTACAAAGTAACCAAAAAGATACGTAATTACAGTAACTAATTACATTTACTAAAATACTTTACACCACTGATTAACAGTAAATGATAGGTAAAAATCAATTCACAAACTATATGCCATAAAAACTGATGGTAGCACTTTGTGTGCATCAGCTGTGATGCCATCCAGAACTTTTAATAAATTAGGCATTTCTGGAGTAACAAACTTGGGTAACACTTTACAATAAGGTTCATTAGTTAACATTAGTTAATGTATTAACCAACATGAACTAACAATGAGGAATACATTCGTTAGAGTATTTGATAATCTTTGTTAATGTTAGTTAATAAAAATACAGCTGTTCATTGTTTATTCATGTTAGTTCACAGTGCATTAAGTAATGTTAACAAGTACGACCTTTGATTTTAATAACGTATTAGTAAATGTTGAAATTAATATTAACAAAGATTGATAAATGCTGTAGGAGTATTGTTCATTCTTAGTTCATGTTAACTAATGTAGTTAACTAATGTTATCCATCCGGAACATATATTAGCTAAATGCGATATTATCAAAAGCACTAGCACTTGTGGCATATTTATTCATGTACTAGTGAATCTGAAAGTGTAGCATTCACAATGAACTTTCATACTCTTTGCCAAAATGTAAAAATGCCATTTTTAACCAGTGCTTGTCTTGGATCCACAAACCATTTCCAAAACTATATGCCATAACTACCCAGACAGCAACATAGTGTCGGCCCAGATCTGGGTCGTGTGGAACCCGTGTGTACCAGATGTGGGCCGGATCTGGGCCGACACTATGTTGCTATATGGGTATTGATGGTTGCACTTTGTGTGCATCAGCTGTGATGCCATCCAGCTGGCATTTCTGGAGTAACAACTTTACCATATTTGTCCAGCTGGAACATATATTGGCTACATGCAATATTACCGAAAGCACTAGCACTTGTGGCATAGCTATTCATGAACTCATTTCTGCAGGTGACCAAACTGGAGCGAGAAAAGGTGCAGGAAGGCAAGCGCATTCGCGAGCAGGAGCAGCATCGGCACACTGTGGCGCTGACAGAGCAACGGGCCCGCTGGCATGAAGAAAAGCTAAAGGAACTCGCTGCGCTGAGGGAATCGCTAACTCGGCAGCATGAACAGGAAATATCTCGCACAGCTAAGATTAAAGAAGGCGAGATCCAGCGCTTACGGACTGCACTTAGTGCACTGCGCGATGGCAGTGGAGAGAAAGTACGTACTGCGCTAACGCTAGAGGCCAGAGAAGAAGCCCGGCGATTCTTCGACCAGGAGCGTGTGAAGCTACTGCAAGAAATAACAGAGCTCAAGTCTAACAAACGGCAGACCGATGAAGCGCTTAGTACTATGATTATAGCCGACAAGATGAAGGCAGGGGACCTGCGCACTGAACATCAAGCGCACCAGGAACAGATCACCAAGATCAAGTGGGACTCTGAGCGAGATATTCGTCGATTGGTAAGCTGTCATTCTTATTCTTAAGGTAGAAATGTCTAATGACTTCTGTGGTCCCATGATGCCCTGTTTACAGCTGGTGTTAAGATGTGTTTTGGTGGATCGGCTCACAAGTGGACGACTCTAAACACAGGTGTAAACGGGTCTAAAACGTTTTGAGCTCGTCCACTTTCCACAACTTCCAGAGGGAGTTGAAAACACATTCGACCGGATTGCTTTCGTAGTGTAAACGCTCATGTGATCGAATGTGTTCAAACAGCCACTAAAAGACCGTCTTCTCTCCGTCTACTGACCTGATGAGTGAACATTATGAGAAGAGATCGAGCCAGACGGGTTTAAACTTTACCGGCTGAAGACCCAAGTTTGGTTTGAAGAGAAAATGTACCAAGCACAATGTTCTCTCAGCATTCCTGATTTCTAACACACACTCACAGCGTTCGGCTGATCTTGTGTCTGTCAGAGCAGAAACTAAAGCTGAAGCTCTCCAGTTGTGTTCATATGTAAATTGCTTGAGCTCATTTTGTCCATTAGATCGAAAGATTTGAAAAAAAACAACAACATACATTTACCCACCCATAGACTCTCCCCTCGAAGAAATCAGGACAGAAGTGGTTGAAAGTGGACAAAAGAGACGGATTAAAACACCAGGTGTAAACGGGAATGTGTCTTCCTCGTCTACTTGGGATCCGATCCACCAAAACGCATCTTAAAACCAGCTGTAAACAGGGCCAATGATTTCATATTATGTGCTTCTGGGTGGTTCTGGTATTATAGGTCTAGACGTTATAGGTCTGATGTTGTAGTGTTATGTGTTAACTACCGAATCTGACATGCCAAACCCTGAGCCCTTGTGCTAACCCAGTGTGACCTTTGTTAAACTGTCCAGGTGGATGAGATCAAGGCAAAAGACAGAACAATCTTCTCGCTGGAGAAAGAGCTGGAAACGGCGACAGGTTTCGTGCAGAAGTTGCAGCTACAGAAGGATGCGCTTGATGAGCAGCTGTTTCTGGTGAAAGAGGCAGAATGCAACCTGGGAAGCCCAAAGAGAGAGATCCCCGGCCGCGCGGGCGATGGAGCAGAGCATTGTGGGAGTCCGGTAAAGAAACTAGATTTGTACATTTGTCAGATTTACAAATGCACATGCGCATACACAAATGTACGTTCAAATACGCATTGCAGGTTTAAACATACAATCTACAACTCGAAAATTAAAACGTTAAACCAAACTATTTCTGAGTAAGAGTAAAAGAATGAAAGGTTACTCTTTATTTCGATAGGCCACTTTAGACATTCAACTACAAGTAACTATGCATCTACATGTCAACTTAATCTCATTAGAGTATAAGTAGACTGTTAGGTTAGGTCTAGTAGAATAAGATGACTTGCAAAATTACTTATAAACCGCTTTCATGCAGTAATCCCAGTAAATTACCGAACAATTATCAGAATGACTTTACTAGTAAATACACAAATATGCCGTCCATCGAAAGCAACAGCATTCCAGTTTTTACCGTTTAGAGACCATTCACATCAGCACTAAAATACCGGTAAATTCTCTGCTGTCAGTCATCGAAAACGATCTTTAAATTCTGCAACGTTGCCTCAATTCAACATTTTACAAAAAATGTTGCAGTCTGAGTGACAGGCATGATGATGATCAAACAGAATGTGTTTTTGCTCTTAAAGAAGGCTGGGTTTACATAGAAAAACGATTAAAAAGCAGCCGAGCTGACTGTAAACAGCGCGGAGTAATCATGTCATCTCCATAAGAACTTTATGATTGTCCCAAAGCAGACCTCTTACATCAGTGCGTTTGGTCATTTAATGGTAATGCTACAACGTCTCAAACCAGTAAGTTACCAGAACCAATTTACTGGTATTTTTGAAAAAGTCCTGTTCACACATGATCTCTTAACGGTAATTTACTGGTAAAGACTATATGTTTGAAAGCGGCTATAGTCAGTAGACTCTTTATTGGAGAGAATCAAAATAAAGAGATAGTAGATATTAAACAGTATACTGATTCTCCAATGAGATTTAGTTGACATTTAGTTGCAAAGTTACTTATAGTTACTTATATACATATAGAATGTCTGAAGAGAACCATCAAAATAAATTTACCGACTGAATGGTTAGGGCTAATCTAAATGGTTATGTCAATTCTTGTAAAGTATCATTTTAAATTAAGATTAATGAAGTGTTATTGTTATTAGCCAGTTAAACGACTGTCTTAAAAGCGAGTGCTCTTTCTCAGTAACAGCCACACACACAAACACTAATGCTTTTGAGTGCTTCTGTGCCAGCTTTGTTCCCACTATATTGCTTAATATCGTAAACATGTTACGTTGCTGCATACATTTTCCTTTATTGCACAATAAAGCGGTTTGTGTCATGCTTGAAAATGTTAAATATGTGTTTTTAGGACATGAGAAGAAACCAGAAACGCATGAGTGAACTTAAATCCACCATTCGTAAGCTGGAGGACCGCAATTCAATCTTAGTGGATGAAAGAAATGAGCTGGTATGTTTCGCTAGATCTGCCATTGATTGTCTTTTCAGTTTTAGTGTCGCAGTGAAAGGTCATCATTATTATTATTTTATTATTGTTATTAATTTTAAAGCTCTGCCAACTGTGGAATTATTGTTTGGTTGTACAGGATTATAAAAACAGAATGCGTCTTCTTTTATGTGTGGTATTGGAAACATTTATCTTTTATATGTCTTTTGTTTAAGAATATTTCACCCTGATTTTCTCCTCTCAGTTGAAGCGTGTTCGGGAAACAGAGAAACAGTGTAAACCATTACTGGAGAGGAACAAAATATTAAGTAAGAAAAATGATGACCTCAGCCAGTCCCTCCAGAGGATGGAGGATAAACTTAAATCCACAACCAAGGAGAACATGGAGATGGTGGGATCCTCTTCTTCTTCTTTCTCACATGTGTCAAAGCTATATAATCTGCATTTTAAAGTGCAGTTGTAGTGTGTGATTAAATGTACTGCATTTGACTCACTATCAGTGTATTACCGAATGCTAACAAAGCACAATGTTGTTCTTAAACATCCTTAGATTTTAATCCCACAAACATTGACATTTTGAGTAGACAGCTCAACGTTATTTTAGTTAAGCATCTGTATTTACTGAACTATAAATGCATGTTCTTCACATGTGCATCCTGCATGTTGCTGTCATGCTGAAGAATTTCAGTTTTAAGATCACATAATCACGTAATTATTTAAAAGCATTTTTACAGTGTATTCCGCACTATAATCACTTGTGTTCAGATTACCTGAGAGAAATGTTTATATAACTACTAACATTTAAAAGTATATTATTTTCATGTTTTTTAGTCTCTAATGCTCACCAAGGTTGCATTTAGGCTATTTATTAAAAACAGTAATATTGTAAAATATTATTACAATTTAAAATTACAGTTATTTTACTGTAAAATGCAATTAATTCCTGTGATCAAAGCTGAATTTTCAGTATCATTACTACAGTCCTTAGTGTCACATGATCCTTCAGAAATCATTCTAATATGATGATTTGATGCTTAATTATTATTGGTTATTATTAGTGCTCAATTGATTATAATGGTTCTTAATATTATCATTGTTGAAAACCGTTTTTGCGGCTTATTATATTTTTGTGGAAACCTTGTTGAAATAGACAGTTCAAAAGAACAGCGTTTATTTAAAATAGAAATCTTTTGTATCATTATAAATGTCTTTACTGTCACTTAAGATCATTTTATTGCATCCTTTTTTTAAACTTTTTAAAATCGTATTCTTAATCTTTTTCTTATAATTTTTACCCCAAACTTTTGAATGTTAGTGTATCACAGTTTCACAAACATATTAAGCAGATTAAATATTAAATAAAACACAGAAAATAATAAAAACTTTTCAACATTGATAATAATAAGAAGTGGCACCAGATCATCATCTTATTTGGATGTATTTTAGAATATTTGACAATGTTACTGTTTATAATATTATTCATCAAGTAAATGCAGCCTTGGTGAGCAGAAGAGACTTAATTATGTAATATTTAACATTTATTTGGTAAAAAATATTTTTTAAATGTGAATTCTCAATCTCTCAGATGGACATGAACATTCAAGACTGAACTATGAATAAGCTTTTGCCTGATATAATGCTCCATAATTTGATAATAATTGGATGATCACTACAAAATCTCTTGTAAACTATAAAGCGGTTACTGTTTTCTGCAAGCAAAAATAGCTCAACTGTAGTTGCACCAGACCATTTTTTTTATTTTGAGTGCAGAATGCATTTATCCTGTTGTATTATTGTTGTTTTGTTGCTTTCAGAAGGAAAAGATTACATCCCATCCTCCGCTGAAGAAACTCAAGTCTCTGAATGATCTGGATCAGGCCAATGATGATCAAGAGATTGAGTTCCTCAAACTGCAGGTTCTGGAGCAACAGAGTATGATCGACGAGCTGACACGAGTGAGTACTTTCTGTGAACACGAGACAGCGTTTATAGAGGTGAGCACTGAACAACCACGAGTCACATCTCTCTTATGCTCCATGTTTCAGGATAGAGAAAAACTCTTGAGAAAGAAGAGGCATAAACGAAGCAGACCTATAAAGGTGAAGTGTGTAACTTTCTCAGTGTTGCAATATTTTCTCCTGTCCGCTTTCTAAACATTGCAGTCTGTCTTAACTTTTGCCACAACCAGTGACACTGGGATGAGAATTCCATGATAAAGTGCTTATTGACCCAGGATTTATCTTGTCGTTTCCCATGCAGAGGCATATTGTTGTAGACACATTCTACGGGTATGATGAAGAGTCAATGGATTCGGAAACGTCCTCAGTGGCTTCTCTGCGCATGGATCGAACCCCGGCTACACCAGATGAAGATTTAGATGAGGTGAGCATTTAGGAACATTAAAGGTGAGATTGTGTAATATTTAGGAGGATCTGTTGACAGAAATGCAATATCATATACATAACTATGTTTTCAGTGGTGTATAAAGACGTTACATAATGAACCGTCATGTTTGTATTACCTTAGAATGAGCCATTTCTGTCTACACACACCGCGGGTCCCTTTACATCCACATGTTTCTACAGTGGCCCTGAACGGACAAACGCGTTTCGTCTATATGTTGTTCTTCGTGCAAAGAAGCGAATAAAACACTGACACAATGATGAACAAGTAACAATAATATTCGCAATAACATATCGTTTTACTGAATAATCAAGCAAACCTAATTTCTACATTTATCTTTGTAAAGAAATCTCATTGCTTAACTGGCTCCTCTCTGCCGTCTCAGACGATGACATCACTTCCTGACGGCCACCGTAACTTCTGTTGGGTGCAATTCACAACCTCAACACTAGATGACGCTAAAACTCACACACTGCACCTTTAACTCACTCATTTCTCACTAAGGCTTCCTGCGTTTATCTCGACTTCTTCTCTATGGTGTGGTTTGTGTTATTATTGTGCATTTCCAAAACAGCAACATGGTGTCGGCCCAGATCCGGCCCACATCTGGTACACGTTGAATCCACATGTACCAGATGTGGGCCGGATCTGGGCAGACACTATGTTGCTGTCTGGGTTATTTCGCATATTCATTATTGTGCATTATTTCTCATGCGCTGTTTATTAGGGTCTGGCGGCTGAAGAGTCAGAATTGCGGTTTAAGCAGTTGACGCGAGAATATCAGGCTCTTCAGAGAGCATATGCCCTGTTACAGGAGCAGAAAGGAGGCGTGCTGGATGCTGAAATGGAGGCTAAGGTATTCCTGAACTATTGTCTGTGCTGTAATTAACATTAAACAGCTTACAGAACTTGGGTAAAAGACATGACACTGTTTTTCTTTGTTTTGTTTTGGCCAGATCAAAATGCAATTCAATCATACAATAAAACAGTAAAAATACACCTCTTCTATGATCACAATGTCTAACATTCCTGAGTGAAACAATAATATATTTTGAAAAGAACATCTTAAGTCGTTATTTCTTAGAACAAATAAGCAGTGAAGTGGTTTTGTTAATATATCAATATATATATATATATATATATATTTAGGAGGCGTTAAACTGTCCATTAGAGATTTGAATCCGTGGCTGAAGGAAGTAGTTCTGCACAAAAGAGGGTTTTATAAAACACAATATCACACTCGTAGCCATGCGATATGGCTGTATATTAGCATAGCTGTGATTTACTTACAGCCGAATCACATTTGTGTCATATTGCTCATATATATAATTATCCTCTGTGTCACACAGAGGACTCCTGAAGACCCCTATGATTATGTTTCAAGGTCATTACATCTCGTTAAATCAGATAATTTGACCTTTTGTATGATATGACAAGACTAGTTCCGGTTGTTAAATGTCATATGCTACAAACCCCCCAAAACATAAGGATATTTATAAATGAATATGTTTTTAAAAAATAAATAAGTAGAGACTTTTTCTTTTTAAATTTAGAAAAAAATAATATATATATATTTTTTGAAGATGGTAATGTTTTTCCATGGCATATAAAATGAAAACGACCCAATATCTAGAATTTTTTCCCCCAAAGTAACTCTTTTGCATTGTTTTAAAAAATGCAATAGGGCTCGGACAGATTTTTTGAAAACCTCATTGGAAAACCCTAAAAACTAAATTTGTTTTTGCTTGAAATTTTAATAAACATACAGTAAAATACAGCTGTGGATGAGCTTCTGAAAGATTATGTGCTCAAAAGAACGCATTGCTGTTACATTGAACACACAGGCCTATATAGTGCATATTCAGGTAAATGACTGTTGTATTTCATAGTTATTTTATCTTTATAGGCTCATGAGCAGCTCCAGGCAGACTCTCACAGGTATAAGGCTAAAATCGAAGACCTGGAAAAAGAGCTTGCTGTAAAAGGACAGGTAAAAAAGTCTACTTGTACTACTTTTGGTTTCAGTGAAATGCAAAATTCATACACAGTGACTTGCAATTAAGAAATCAATATCTAGTGTGGTATTTATCTTGCTGCGGGATTCTCCATTACAAACGGATTTGTACTGGGTATCTGGTTACAAAGCACAGGTATGAGTAATTCCCATATAATCTCCTCTTGTGCTCACAGGACTCCAGATGGGTGGAGGAGAAGCAGCGGTTCCTCAGGCGTAATCAAGAGCTGCTGGAGAAGGTGTGTGTACATGCTGTCTTCTCAACACTGCCACACTCAGAGGATCAACTAAATAATGATAGACTAAAGCAGTGGTTAGCAAACTTTTTTCGTCGCCTTAAACCTTTAAAAAAATCTACTCCCCCCCCAAAACAATTTATCAATAAAAATGGAAAGATTTATTTAAATAAAATAAAAAATGTGCGATGAAAAACACCTACAATAGTTTCACTTTGTAATGGCATTATTTCATATAACAGTAAGAGAGAATACTAATATAGAACTTAACTTTTAATTTAAATAAACAAAAACAGAAAAACTGTTTTTTTCTTTTCTTTTTTCTGCTGATCTCCCGCGCCGCGCCCCACACTTTGAGGACCACTGGACTAAAGAGATCATTCCAACAGTTCTATGTAGTGGTTTCATGAGCCTCTGCAGGAACAGGGTAACAATAACTGGAGGTTATGTATATGTAATGTATACGTAAGGAATAATGTACAGTCATTATTGTAAAATCAACCTTGACTGGATTATTGGAACTATGACATGAAGCAGAGACAAAGCACTCCTCCTTTAATAGAGGCTTTCGCACGGGATGCTTCTAGGAACGAGCCACCAGGATGGTTCCCCGAGACATCAAGCGTAGCGTCAGTTCTGGCAGGTCACGTTAGTCAAGCTCGCATCAGTGACTCTCAGCTGATACACGTCTACCTATAGGAATGCGACGTCTATCACTGTATACATATATAAGCTCTTCAGTATTATCGGCAGCTGTAGCGTTTCTCAGGAGCAGATTACCCTCCTCCCTCCCCAGCTCCACCTCTCTCAGTCAGGATTTGACTTTCTGATTCCCATTTCAATCAGAATAAATTCTCTTATTATGTTGTACATTAAAATATTGAATTAATGATATCTGCAATACATTCATGTTGGTTGTGTTCTGTTTACCCTAAGTAGGTTATTGCTGCTCTTGTCCATGCTAGGCTGCATTGATGCGCAGGGAGTTTTTGCCCAGAACAGAACCGTACCACCAATCCTAACTGTATGCTAATTGTCAACCGTATTTGACGATAGTGGTCCTGACAGAACTAATGATTCCCATAGGAACGTTTTCCTGGTTGAATTTCCACCGCCAGTATGAACTCTGAAGTGAAGTAAGACACGCTCGTTGTTGTGACCTTTATTTTGGCAGCACTGAGAACGGCAGCCAGAGCCTGAGCAAACAGCATTCTCCGTGTTCATTAGTTTACGATCTGTCTAACAGTCCTGTCTAATACGTTTTAGATAGAACTGTTATACATAGAAAGTAGACGGTAATGAAAAGTTATTAGCGTTTGCTGTGTGGTTGATGTTCAGTGTTGCTGAGCAGGAATACATAATCATGTTTTTCTTGGTCCCCTTAAAGTTGAATTTTCTCCCCAGTGTAAAGGTTTAGAGCTTCATTTATCACTGTTTAACATGTTTGTAGAGTTAGTTCCTGGAGTAAATATATAGGCTATATACAACCCGAATTCCGGAAAAGTTGGGACGTTTTTTAAATTTGAATAAAATGAAAACTATAAGACTTTCAAATCACATGAGCCAAATCACATATTTTATTCACAATAGAACATAGATAACATAACAAATGTTTAAACTGAGAAATTTTACACTTTTATCCACTAAATGAGCTCATTTCAAATTTGATGCCTGCTACAGGTCTCAAAATAGTTGGGACGGGGGCAACAAATGGTTGAAAAAGCAACAAAAAATTAGAAAGGATTCAGGTGGGCGAACATCTAGCAACTAATTAAGTTAATTTATATCAGGTCTGTAACATCATTAGCTATAAAAGGGATGTCTTAGAGAGGTAGAGTGTCTCAGAAGTAAAGATGGGCAGAGGCTCTCCAATCTGTAAAAGAGTGCGTAAAAAGATTGTGGAACACTTTAAAAAAAATATTCCTCAACGTCAAATTGCAAAGGCTTTGCAAATCTCATCATCTACAGTGCACAACATCATCAAAAGATTCAGAGAAACTGGAGAAATCTCTGTGCGTAAGGGACAAAGTCGAAGACCTTTATTGGATGCCCGTGGTCCTCGGGCCCTCAGACGACACTGCATCACTCATCGGCATGATTGTGTGAATGACATTACTAAATGGGCCCAGGAATACTTCCAGAAACCACTGTCGGTAAACACAATCCGCCGTGCCATCTGCAGATGCCAACTAAAGCTCTATCGTGCAAAAAGGAAGCCATATGTGAACATGGTCCAGAAGCGCCGTCGTGTCTTGTGGGCCAAGGCTCATTTAAAATGGACTATTTCAAAGTGGAAAAGTATTCTATGGTCCGACGAGTCCAAATTTGACATTCTTGTTGGAAATCACGGACGCCGTGTCCTCCGGGCAAAAGAAGAGGGAGACCTTCCATCGTGTTATCAGCGTTCAGTTCAAAAGCCAGCATCTCTGATGGTATGGGGGTGCATAAGTGCATACGGTATGGGCAGCTTGCATGTTTTGGAAGCCACTATGAATGCTGAAAGCTATATAAAGGTTTTAGAGCAACATATGCTCCCCTCCAGACGACGTCTATTTCAGGGAAGGCCTTGTGTATTTCAGCAGGACAAAGCAAAACCACATACTGCAGCTATTACAACTGCATGGCTACATCGTAGAAGAGTCCGGGTGTTGAATTGGCCTGCCTGCAGTCCAGATCTTTCACCTATAGAGAACATTTGGCGCATCATTGAACGAACAATGCGTCAAAGACGACCACGAACACTTCAGCAGCTGGAAACCTATATAAGGCAAGAATGGGACCAAACTCCAACACCAAAACTCCAGACACTCATAAACTCGATGCCCAGACGTCTTCAAACTGTTTTGAAAAGAAGAGGAGATGTTACACCATGGTAAACGTGCCCCCGTCCCAACTATTTTGAGACCTGTAGCAGGCATCAAATTTGAAAAAGGCTCATTTATATGATAAAAGTGTAAATTTTCTCAGTTTAAACATTTGTTATGTTATCTATGTTCTATTGTGAATAAAATATTGGCTCATGTGATTTGAAAGTCGTATAGTTTTCATTTTATTCAAATTTAAAAAACGTCCCAACTTTTCCGGAATTCGGGTTGTAATCTGTGTTTACACTGCCTTTTTAAAGATGGCGTGTGCTGGTGTCTCGCATGCGTTCGGCCAATCAGCGTCACTTATGTCACTGGTAGTTCCTATAGCGCTGGTTTAGACCGACTCTGAAGTAGGAGTAAATTAGTTCCTCCAAAACGAGTTCCTAGAAGTAAAATTGTTCCCAGTTGCTGTGGTGCGGACGCGCAAAATCCGGGAACTTACGCCAATACTTCTAGAAACTATGAAAAGGTTCCTCCAGTGCGAAAGCCCCTAATGTGGCAGTACCAATTACAAACAAATCACCAAATGTCATCATATTCCAGCAAATGTCGGGGTCTCACTTTATATTTGGTGTCTTTAAAATTGTAGGGTAGGTTCAGGGGCAAGTTTAGGATCAAGAGTGTTACATTCAGGTAAATGTAAGTATACTGTAATAACATGTTAAAATATATATATAAAATATTTAAGATGTTGAAAAGTTTGAGATATTTAAGATCTTTTAAAGTCCCCCTGTAGTCAATAATTGTATCCCTTAAAACTCATCTTTGATCTCCAAAATTACATATTTCAATGTTTTGTCCGTGAAAGTAAATTTCTTCATGCCTTAAAATATCTTGAATGTAACTCGACACCCTTGCCTCATTTAGTATATGCGGTTCTATGAATATGCAAATGAGCCCCGCCTCCACTCACTCACTCAGCTCAGAGATCCACTCGTTGACGATCACTCGTTGATCTGATTGGTTACAAGGTCGTTTGTGACGTCAGAAACACCAGCGATTTCAAACCGTGTTTTTGAGACTGTCTTTGGTTCAGTGCAGTTTTAAGGAGAAAATACTCAGCAATGCTGTTGCTGTTGACACATGGTTTGTTTTTAAGCATATTAAAAACACCACATAGACATAAAAACAACTTTAAAAACTGGATTTTCACCACATGGGGAATGATTTTGAATAATGATTTTGAAAGAAGTCTTTTTATGCTCACCAAGGCTGCATTTATTTGTTACAGTGTAATAGCATCAGGGTACAATACAAAATGTGATTTATTCCTGTGATCAAAGCTGAATTTTCAGCATCATTAGCAGTAACCAGAAATCATTCTAATATTACTGATTTGGTGCTCAAGAAACATTTCTTATTATTATCAGTATTGAAAACAGTTGCTGCTTAATACTTTTGTGGAAACCACGATACACTGCTAGTCAAAAGACTGGAGTGAGTAGATTTTTTTTTCTTTTAATTTTTAAAACATTACTTTTAATCAGCAAAAATGCATTACATTGTTCAAAGGTGACAGTAAAGACATTTATACAAAAAGAGTATACAAAAGATTTCTATTTCAAGCTAATTCTGCTGTTCTTTGGAACTTTCTATTCAACAGTTATATACTGTATACAGTATATAGATACTGAGAGGTTCGTAGGACTCAAAAAATTAATTTGTATAAAGCACAATCAATGAAAGTCTTTCATAAGGTCCATTAGTCATATTTTGTAATGTTTCTTTGACAGGTTGAAAAGTTGGAGAATGAAAACGGAAAGCTGCAGCAGGAACTACAGGACTCAAGAGATCAGAATGAACTACTGGAGTTTCGCATACTTGAGCTGGAGGTTTGAGCTCTATCTCTGTCCACAAATCAGTTGCACCAGCCGTTCACGTGGCCTTACTTAAACGGGACCTATTATTCACCTTTTAACAAGATGTAATATAAGCCTCAGGTGTCCACAGAGTGTGTCTGTGAAGTTTCAGCTCAAAATGCCCCACAGATCATTTATTATAACATGTCCCATTTTTGAGTGGAAGGAAAAACATGCTGTTTCCGTGCATGTGTCTTTCAATGCAAATTAGCTGATGCTCCGCCCCCTTTCCAGAAGAAGGCGGAGCCTTTACAGCTTGTGTCTCTGATACAAGGTCACACTCACATGACATTGTAGTTCTTCACCCTCATGAAAGCTTATTATCCACATGCATTTTAAAGCCAAATCAGTCTAAACATCTGATATATGGTTTTCTGAGCTCACACATCCGAAGCAAACTATCAAATACATGCAAGGTTATGTCAAAAACACACAGAGCTCACATAAACAGTCGGTTATGTCTGTGAACGTACGCAACAGGGAAAGAAATCACATGTGTATATTAGATCTGTGTATTAAAGTGAAAGCAGCGTAATATAGTTCCCACTGCTATATATGATGTTAATATGAATCTAAAGAAAAATCACTCACTGCTCTTGACTGAATAAATTTAGTAGCTTTAATATGAATATATTTCTTACTTGAATGCTCTGGCGAGGAGATAAACACGGCTGACTGTGTGCAGCTCACGGAGGGGCGGAGCTAAGCTAATAGGGCGGAGTCTCTGTGATCGTGGGCGGGGCTTGTTCCCATTGTGACGTTATATTGAATCACATTCCTGAACGGCTCATTTTGAGACACTGTTTCAGATTTATGAAGAAAGTAACAAACTGAGTGAATGGATTTTCTACCATGCGGACACATAAATATGTTCTAAAACAATACAAAAGTGAATTTTGCATAATAGGTCCCCTTTAAATTGTGACATAAAATACATTCTTGTAACTACAAGTTTCTGAGTTACAAACTACAAGTTAACTTATTAAGTTTACCTAATCATTACTCCTGGTTATTGGAGGTTTCTGTAAAATTACTGCCATTTAGCAGTGTTACAGTTTCCTTTAGATGGCTATTCTAGCATACTGGGAGAGCAGGATAGTGGTGTTCAAATCTGGCTTTTCCATCCTCGCGCTGCGATTTTGACCATAGGGGGTCCAATGAAATATACTGTACGGGACTGCTTTGGTATCTTACAAATGTACTTCCTGGAGCAAGTAAGTTTGGCATCGGGCCCCCAAAAAAATTCGCCACTAGATGTTGGGCCAGAAC
Source organism: Siphateles boraxobius (assembly GCF_051911475.1). Classification (NCBI taxonomy): domain Eukaryota; kingdom Metazoa; phylum Chordata; class Actinopteri; order Cypriniformes; family Leuciscidae; genus Siphateles; species Siphateles boraxobius. The sequence goes on from NW_027509222.1 coordinate 2,482,497, forward strand.
ATAGTTAAAGGATAATTTAAGAAATGAATTGATGAAAAATGCAACTAGAATTGCCTGTGACAGACTGTTACAGTGTCTTGTGTAACTGGTAGTGAGCTATTACTCTGTGATCCTGTAGTAGGAGAGTCATTAACAAAAAGCTACATGTGTGTGGTGGTGTCCGGGTTTTACACTGGATAAATTAATAATGCAGTAGTGACACGTAACCTGGCAAGTATCTTCATCCACCAACTTGCAACACAGACCGACTTGCTAAAACACACATATGTGGGAGATGCGGAATGGATAAAAATAACTTAAAAAATAAAATGAATAAGCCCATTAATGGCATGTTTGAGTCATGCACTTAACAAACTATGTTTTATTTCCTCTTTCCATATTGTGAATAATAAATGTGTATTATTTGAATTTGCTTGTTAAGATACACAATGGAGCTAACTTATTGTTATAATTATTCGATGTAGTCTACTTTTACACTCTTTATTATTCCTTGGCATCCTCACGTACTAAACTGCATTTTTTTAATTGTTTGCGTGCTGGAGGAAAGTTACGCCATTACATTGAGTGCAGAGAGTGATGTTAACATGTAAGCTAGCTGGTGAGAGAAAATCGCACAATGATAGAGTCAAAGGCCATTGAAATTCGCATCCGAAATTTTCGCACGTTAAAAAAAAAAAAATCGACCTCACGTTATGTCAATCACGCTTGCACACTGTCTACGAATCTTTCGTTCGCCACAAAAAAAAATCGGATCGGGTTCGATTTTCTGCGTTTTTCGAATCCGTAGCAAGCAGTTTGAATGGTGTTTTGACAATTCAGAGGCACCGAATCACGAATACGAAAAAACGCATACGAAAATTTCGGACTCAGTGTGCAAAGGGCTTAAAGAGGAAAGTTGACAGCGAAAATAGGGCATAAAAAGAAGAATGGAAAGACAACTGTGCGTTCATCTTACCCAGTTTTTTGAATGCAAAGCCGTATCTGCATCGAAGCGATCCACAGACTATTTTGAATGTCTTTCAGAATTTTTTTTTAATTAAAAGCTCTCAATTCACCTCAAAATAAAACATTGCTGTAAAAACGTTCTCATACTTTTATTTTGAAGGCAAAATCACAAAAGACGAAGTGATTGTGAGTAACCATTGCTGTCATGAACCAGTTTTGACCACTGCTCTAGACAAACAAAAACAGTGTTTGTCTCTCATCTCGTTTTACATTCCCAAATGGATGCATCCATCTAGTGGTGGGAGTACAGAAATGCAACACCCTTCTGTAATGAAATGATCTATTATCTATGTGGACGGTATAGTGGAGACATTGTACTGGAGTGCACATTGTAAAGCTGTTTGTGTAAGTGTGTAACATGTGTTTGATGTAATCTGTCAGGAGCGTGAGAGGAGATCGCCTCCGTTTAACCTTCAAATCCATCCTTTCTCTGAGGGAGTGAGTGCACTACAGATCTACTGTATAAAGGAGGGAGTGAAGGTAAGTATGGATTCATTAACTGCCACTTCGTTTTTAATAACAGTAAGAACTCATGAGCCAGTTCTGCTGTCATCTTCTCAACAGGACGTGTGTATACCAGACCTCATCAAGCTGTTGGATATACTCGGGGATAACGGGGTACGTCACAAAACAAAATCCATGCAACCTCTTTCTTTCTGTCATAAGCTAGATTATTACCAGTTGTAGTGTAAATGCACAGTATGTGTTTCTGGCTTTACACAGAACTTGAGGAATGAGGAGCAAGTGGCCATTATTCAAGCGAGTACTGTGCTGTCTCTTGCTGAGAAGGTACGTGGGTTCCTGTTTCAGGTTATTTAAGTACATAGAGAGAACCAAAAACAGTCACTGAATGTCTAACTGTCATTATACTTTTCTTACATATACATATGCCTGTACATTTACTTTTCTCAATCTGTTAGTAAAGGAAAATAATAACTCTGATCTACAGCCAAAATGCTTCTGAAATAAATGTCAATCTTTACTAATTCGAAATGAAAATGATGCTTAAAATTGTTGATTGGCTTTGGTTTTCAAGATATGCTATTGGGTCAGTATACGACCCTTGACTTGGGAATGGTGGAGGATACTTGAGTAATGAAGAGGAGGGATCTTAGTTGAAATCAGAAATGACTAAAATACATCTTTGACTAGACCTATGAATAAATCTATGACTGGGTTTGGATAGTACTTTTTTTATGCAAAACAATGAATGATGCAATCTGAAGCTGGTATGAATTGCATTGTGTTATTCCTAGAAGTCATGGATGATGCAATCATAACGAAGCTTACATCACTCTGCTGAACTAATGCAGAGTGTAAACGTTTTAAAAATGTAAAAACTTAGCCAATCAGTTGTTTTAATTGTTACATTATAATTCAGCACATTGAAATAGATAATTAATAGCACAATCTCATCTGATTAATCTGAAACAGACGACTTCTTAAAAATTGTAGACCAATGAAATGATGTGCAATGAAGAGATTGACAGACTGTGTGTATTTGTGTCTGTTGTGGTTTAGTGGATTCAGCAGATTGAAGGAACAGAAGCAGCTCTGCATCAGAAGATGATGGACCTCGAGCTCGAGATGGTACGAACAACAAGTCTTATCTTAACACATTACTTGTTTTACGTACAGTACCACTTCAAAGTTTGGACACATTTTAGAATAATAAAAAATAACCATTTTGTTGTTATTTAATAACAACCAATGTAATTTCTTAACCCATGTATGCCACTTTACTATCCACTTTAAATCATCAATTTATATATAAAGATATAATACAATTTTAGAAAAAGTAGCTCATTAACAGTCGCGCCACTGGCTTCGCTCCGTTCTCGCGGCTCTCGGCCCCGCCCTGCTTCACACACAGTTTTAAATACAAAACCAGATTTAAACATTTAGGCATAAGCCTTCAGATTAAAAGTTTAAGATATTGAGTAATGTAAATTCAGTCAGGTAGAAGTGTACAGTAGCCTACGTATTATTCATCTGATGAACGAATATTTTTTAATATGTAAATTTAATGAATTCCTCTGTTTTTAAAAATACATCCAAAAAAAAAGTTTAAAAGGTTTGACATTTACGAAATAAGCAAAATAGGTTTCTGCAGATTTATATTTGCATTAGTCATCTGCACAGAACACTCAGATATGTGTGTTACTTGGGTCTGGGAGTTCAAGACTCAACTTGTTTAAAAGCTAAATGAAAAATCTATCATTGTTATTCTTTCACTAATAGTCGTTTTTTGGTGGACTTAACGTTTAGGATAATACACAGGGCTTGCATTATATGTTACGGGTCTATCAGTTTCATTAAGTTGTTGAATTAAAGGAGAACTCCTGGCAATTTTTAAGTTAATCTTGATCGTTATATCTTTGTGAGTACTGTCTATAGAAAAAAAAACGAACCGGATTGGTGATTGCAACACGGAGCTGTTCCCGCAAATGCCCAGAGCTCCCTAGCAGCTGAACAAGATGCGTTTAGCAACTTAGCCATTGTTTAAATTCACCTAAATAGTGTTTTAGACGGCTAGCTGTAGTCTCGCGCTGAAGTCTCGTGGGAACTCAGTTGTAGCCAAAGGTAAATAGCAGTGTGCGGGTGAAGAAGAAATGGTTCGCGTTTGTGGCGTACAAGGATGACTACACAGACACAACACAGCGCCCAAATGGAAGGATAAATAAAGTTTACGGGTCAATATCACCATAGAGTGCCTTTCAACCCTCACAATACTCAAACATTTTGATTTGATTTTACCATTCGCTTTATGTCATGTCATAATAAGAGACACTCAAATACTATAATAAATATATTATCTGAGCTCCCACACATTTTTTTTTTAATTATGGGCCATTTTTTAGAGCATAAAGCATAGATATGTCCTCCCTGTCGTGGACATATAAATAACTGTTAAATATGTTTTCATTGCATTAAGATACAAATGATACTTTCTGAAAGGTATGATGTCCCTTCCTAAACAGGGTTATTTGTTTGCTTTAAAATTATAAATACATAAAAGATTTTATGTAAATCATGTGTTTTTAAAGAAACTCATACAACTCGCACATGTATTTTTTCTTATTTGGAGAAATATTTGATTATTTGGATGCAGTTTTTTGTTTGCATGTTATTGCCCCCACACCTAGCACAATGGAGTATATAGGTATGATTAGATTATTATTTTAAACATTATTTAAAAATACCAAGATGACAGGGTGGACAAGCACACGATGGAGTGGACACATAAAGCAGAACACAAAAAGCATAACAAAATATGACAATGAAACATTTATTCAAAATTAATAAATAATTACATTCTCAATCACATTGATATAACTGAGAATGGCCTCTCTGGTTGAGATGAAAAAGGCAGGAAGTTCAAAAACCTGCCCGTCTTTTCAGCAAAATGTAAACATAAGGAAATTTATAATAACAAAACATGAAAAGGCAAGTACATTAAATGTAACAATTAGTTTTTTATTTGTGGCCAATAAATATTGTAGTAAATAAATTCTGTCAATTTGTAACATTTACAACACGTGGAACAATTTGCCCCAAACTGGTATTGCCGGGCACTTTCTGCCGCAATTTCTGCCGCACTCAGAGACATGTCCTGAGAACAGCAATGATTTTATGTTTTTTTATATAACAAAATATTATCTAGTTATATTATATTATATCTTTCCATAAAATGTAATATAACATTTCTATAAATTGCAATATTAACTACAAATGAATGCTATGTCCACCCTGTCATGTGTATGTCCACCCTATCGAGTCTAAGTGGCCGACAGGGTGGACATTTTGGAACAACGACAGGGTGAGCTTTAAATTAGCATATTAGCTTACAACAAACTGTGACTAGGTAAATAGTTAGTCTGGTTGTTGAAGAGAATTTGGTATATTAAAGCGTACATATTTGGAAATTTATTGTATTTGAATCACTTCCAGTATATTTTATGCCGACAGGGTGGACATGTTAAGCTTTGGCAAAACAAGTAAGCAAACTCATATGAAGAAAATTTGTTAGTTGTCGATGAAAATAAGTTATTTTATTTTCGAATTCTGTTGCCATATTTCGGAACGGCACAAACGCAAACCATTTCTTGAACCGGTTCATTGAAATGAACTGTCCGAAAGAACCGGTTCGCGGAAAAGAACCGGACTTCCCATCACAACCATAGACATCATTTAGGTAGACGCCCTATCGACCGCTACTGTATATTGGCACGGACGAGAATTGGAGCCGCCATCTTAAACCGGTCATCCGCTCCGCTGAATGTAATCTGAATGGCAGGTGAAATGAGCTGTCAGTGCATTAAATTAATCATATCTCACTGAATACTGAACGGATTTTCACGCGTTTTTTTTTGCTGCAAAGGTCATTCATGTAGCTATGATACTGGATACATGGTTCGGCGTATTTTAATATCCATAGTAGGCTTAACAGTAATATAATATTCTGATATAAGATATAAAGTGACCAGACACATTATGTGTGATGAAGGATATAATGTATTTTATAAATCACTCACTATAAATATAATAAACAAGCAGAAACAGATAGTTGCAGTAAAGTAAGATATTTTAATAAGTTGAAGAAACAATTTATGATTTGTGACACGCACATAGACTACACACGAACAGACACACAAACAAACAAACACGAACAGTCTCTCTCTCTCTCTCTCTCACACACACACACACACACACACACACACACAGAACGCATCCACCGAACGCAGCCACCTGTAATAAAAATTGAGAAGAAGCTGTTCAACGTGTTTGCATCAGTAATTTCTAAAAATTAAATTCGGACAACATTAAGCCTATAGGGCCTACCTTTTTTATTGTATGTGGATGTGGGAGGGGAAAATGTCGAGACGAAAGCCCTATTCGGATTAACTTTACAAGGGTAGATAGAGTAGGTTAATAATGTAATTTTACCACAGGACTTCTGTAATATCAATAGCCAAATCGCATGTGATAAGATATAGGTTATCAATAACACTAGAAGTTGGAGGGGTAACTCAATTTGCGCATCGCTGTCATGCGTGTAGCCTATTACATTGCTTCCTGATATCATGTGCGCAAACACAAATAACCTATACAACAGGGCAGTTGAATGCTTATCTGATAACCTAGAAGCTGTTGTAATTATTACTTTAACAGTTACCCCACCTCTCCATGCCGGGTGAACACCGGCTGATGCAGTAAACAGCATTTCACAACGATTTCAGTACAGTAATAGCAAATATTCTTGCTCCTTCTCGATTATCTGGTAATTCTATTCACAAAATACAACCAATAGTACGGTAATGTTAAGACTTACTTGTGAAAAGCCCTATGTTCGATGGTCCGGCGATTAGAACAGGAAAATGCTCCAAAATGCTCTGGCATCTTATCTGCTGCCACGCAACGAAACTAGGAATACGACCGGTTCAAGATGGCGGCCGGATTTCTCGGTTTCCAGCGGCCAATAAGGCATCTAGTCTCTATATGATATCTATGATCACAACTATTTACCTTTGGCTACAACTGAGTTCCCACGAGACTTAACTTAAAAATTGCCCGGAGTTCTCCTTTAAGTAATTAAATTTGGCACACTCAGACTAATGTTTTAATTGCACCTACCACATGCATACAAATGCTGCTTATAAAAACGCTGACGGTTGACTTGCAGGAGATGTTCTGCAAACAGAAGGGATATCTTGAGGAGGAACTGGACTACAGGAAGCAGGCGCTAGACCAGGCTTATATGGTAAATTATTGATCCATTTTCAGGCATTTCTTCCTTTTATGAACTTCAGTGAAACAATTTCTATGATGTTCTGTTTTAGAAAGTGGTATATGTTGTGTTAATTTTGATATTTTGTGTTGTCGAGTCTGTTAGAAAGACATAGCGGTATACTCTTCCTCTGTTAATGATGTACCATTTTTAGTGTTTTTATTTAACATTTAGTTTCGTAGTCAAATAGATTTTCATTATAGTGCCACGAAAGGTTTGCCTTGTCAAAATTCACATGGACACGTTCACTCTACAACAGGAGCCACAAACGTTTTCTTTGTTCTAAAGCGTATTTTGGCACTATATTTTCTGCATTGGTGCTCTAAACCATGAACCAAAGCAACCATCTCCAACTATTATTTGATTTTAAACAAAAAAGTAAAAATATGCTCCCACTTTATATTGTGTCTTTAAATACAATGTACTAACAATCAAATTAATCAATTGATAGACTGCAGTGTACACTTGTTTTTGTTACACTGTACACTACTCAGAAAAATACCTGCATATAATTACTGTCATGATTTACACACCCTCACACCCTCATGACGTTCAAAACCTGTAAGAGTTTGGTTCGTCTTCGAAACACAAATGAAGATATACAGTATATCTCCATTGACAGTCAAAGCAACTACCACTTAATGAAGAGATCGTAAAACGAATCCGTATGAATCAAGCGTTTCAGTCCAAATTTTCTGAAGATACTCGATCGCTTCACATGATGAACAGATTTAATTTAGGCTTTTATTCACATAAGACCATATACAGTACATGCGAGAACAAAAGAGGTTTGCTCTTGCACATCAAGCAAGTACTTTTGAGCTTCTGTTTATGTTCACTGATCAATGTTTATATGTGAATAAAAGCCTAAATTAAATCTGTTCATTATATAAAGGTATTTAGTCTCTTCAGAAAATTTGGACTAAACCGCTCAATTCATATGGATTAGTTTTATGATCTCTTTATGAACTTTTTGGTAGTCACGTAGAGTGACTCTGCATGGACAGAGATCTCTCAGATTTAATTTAAATATCTTCATTTGTGTTTCGAAGATGAACGAAAGTCTTATGGCTCAAATGAGTAAATGATGACGTGACTCATTTTTGGGTGAACTAACTCTTTTAAACCTAACTATACCCCCAAACCTGTCCCTAAGCTTACCCGTATCCTACTTCAATAACAGCAAAAGTGTTTTGCAATACAAAATGAACACAATAAGTACATTATACCAGACATTTGTTTTGTTTGTTGTTGATGTAATGACATAGTAGTTAAAGACACGTATATAACCTCTATAATAATATATATATGTGTGTGTGTGTATATGTATAGTATAAAGTATAGTATATAAACAGTATATACTTTATTGTAATTTTTTAAATGCAATGCAAGAGAACCTTACCGTCACAATCTGTAACTGTACGTGTGTATATAGTATAGTATATATAGTATAAAGTATAGTATATAGAGTATATACTTTATTGTAATTTTTTTAAATGCAATGCGAGAACCTTACCGTCACAATCTGTAACTGTACGCGTGTGTGTGTGTATGTATACATAGTATAAAGTATAGTATATATAGTATAAAGTATAGTATATATACAGTATATACTTTGTTGTAATTTTTTAAAATGCAATGCAAGAGAACCTTACCGTCACAATCTGTATCTGTATGTGTGTGTGTGTGTGTGTGTGTGTGTGTGCAACAGCAAATCCAGGAGTTGGAGGCTACTCTGTACAACGCACTGCAGCAGGATAAAGTGATCAAGTACGGAGAACCTCTGGACGAGCTGCAGAAGGACGAGTTGCGCTCGGCCGTGGAGAGACTGCGCAGACAGATGCTTCGCAAGAGTCGAGAGTACGACTGTCAAGTTCTGCAGGAGCGGATGGAGCTGCTCCATCAGGCACATCAGGTCCGGCGCACAACAACACACAGCACACCTTCTCTACAACTTAATTTAAATGCATGTGCCGCACTTTCAAAGAGACAGGGCACACTGAATAATTTTAAGTTTATCATATAAAGTTTGTTCCTTTTTTGTTTTTCTTAAAATGTGTAAGGACTGGAGGGAAATCTAGGAGATCCAGTTGCTCTGTGATGTGGTTGAGGGCATTTTGCTGGCATGGCTAAATGTATGTATCAAATATGATACATCAGGCTTTTGAGGAATGTTTATTTTCACATCCCTCAATCATCATTGTATTCATCATCTGCTATTCATTTAATCCACTGAACACCTACAGGAACCTAAATCTGCTTAATATGATATTCAATAAGAGTCAGAAACAAAAGACTGTTAATGTGTATACAAACCTCTCATACTTGTTTAAATGTGTTGGTTTCGTGTGATGTAGACCTGATGCAATAGCTGTTATATACAGAAGAGGGCAGCAAATAATCAGGAAATACCTAATATAATACCAAAGCATATAGTAAAACCTACATTTTTTATTTTCAGTTGTGCATTCAACTAGTGGCCTAGTAGACTTTTGGACGGCGCTGTATTTATGTTATTGAGTGCTGTGATTACTGTACAGTAATCACTGACCTCGGCTTTACAGCGAGATTACTGAGCGATAACACACTGAAGATAATCACACTGAAATGAGTGTTTCTCTCAATGCAGAGGATCAGAGACCTGGAAGATAAGACTGACATTCAGAGGAGACAGATTAAAGATCTAGAGGAGAAGGTGAGACAGATTTATAACTTCTGTTGTTACGAGCTGGCAGAATGATCATGTCTCCTGTTGTTTGTTCTAATATTAATGTTGTTCATTTTCCTATCCTCGCTTAATACTTCTTCCTTTCTTTCCTTCTTTCTTTCTTTCTCCCAGTTTCTATTTCTCTTTTTATTCTTCTCTCTTGCCTTTATTCTTTGGCCTTGATGTCTGTGACATCTCCTGCAGAGGTGAGTGTACAATCTTTTCGGCTCCCTCGTATTCTCGTTTTTTAGAGGAAAATATAATTGATTCAGAAAGTTTTAGACCCTGACTGAGACTAAACTACTGTATTAGGGGTTTGTGAGTCACTGGCTGATATTGCTGAGTACATTAAGAACATTACATGAATCATGACATCTGTTTATTGTGTATTGAAAGGGAACTACTGCAGTTTACAGCAATTAAAACCATAATTACTTGCACATTGGTATTTCAGCTTCCATATTTTCTTTAACTCTGGTCCTGTTCATCTGTCGGTCAAAAATGACCGTTTTTTTATTTTAATGATATGATTGTACTATATTTTAGTTTGACAATGTTTTTTATTTAATGTTTTGTATTTTTATTGCATTTTGATGGTACTTAATTATATTTATGCAATAGTTATAATCCTTTTGTTGACATTTTGAGCTTGGACCTGGAAATTTCATTTCCAACTTACACGGATGAGCACTGACTGAAGTTTGGTCTCTTTTTAGAGTTGACACTTGGCAGATTATTGCTGAAGTAAAAATAGTTTCAAAAAGTGAACTTGGAAAAAAAGTTACAAATTTTGTTGGCTGCAGTACCAAACACTTCCACTAGATGAAATTATATTCCCATTCATTTCCAACGCAGTCACTTTTGACCGTGAACAATACAAGTGTGACTATTTTTTTCAGGATCATTGAACTCTTTCAAATCATGTCCTTGATTTTATTTGTGTGTGTGTGTGTGTGTGTGTGTGTGTGTGTGTGTGTGTGTGTGTGTGTGTGTGTGTGTGTGTGTGTGTGTGTTCACACAGCAAGTGCCAAAACATTTTCCAAATTACGTACCATTTTGATGAAGTAAAAAACTAATGACCGAACAGACAGCACCAGAGGGTTAAATGATATTCCTTTTATCCTGTTAGATCCTATTTGGATTCATTTTAAAAAACAATTAAACACAACATATGAGTAACAACTGTAGCAATAGATGAGTTTCTGCTATTTTTGTGTACATAAACCCAAAGCAAACAATGCATTCTTTTGACATCTTGTATCACACTACTTGATATATATATATATATATATATATATATATATATTTTTTTTTTTTATAAAGAATTTATATATTTACATTTATAAAATTACTGAAACAACATGTTGCATTTTAATTTTTTGCAATAGTTTTTAATCATTTTTGGAATTGACAACTTGCACCGAATAATATTGTTCATTATCCTGTAGGATTTGAATGGTTCCTCCATGGGTGTATGTTGAACTGATCTGAGTTTTTGTCCTTGCGCACACAGGATTTGAAGCAACCTGGAGCTGTCGCATGCAACTGCAGTCGTCCGGTTGTTACGACTCAAGATGTATTACTGGCTGTTTTGTTTTTGCTTGTGTAGAAGTGGGAAATTCAGAGTTAATGATGATGGATTTTATTGGGATTATCTGCACTGGATTTGATTAAACCTCTGTGGAGAACCAGGACAGAATGCTTGAAATCACACTTACAGATCAATACAAGCGTGACAAAAACACAATCATCAACCCAACTAGAGGATCATGGATTATCTCTGCCATGCAGGGACCCGCCATGATCTGCTGCGACTGCTACCAACCACAACCCACAGACCCCTTTCTTTCTTTCTCACTCTGTCTATCTGTCTCTCCTGCCACACACACTTTGGGAAATGAAAAGCGAAATGGACGCCTTTGCAGGAGTAATGTGTGCTGACTCAGGGCCTGTTAGTGAGGTGACTGTCGCATCTCTGTTGTCAGGATCCCTTAGGAGAGGTGTCTTCCTCACTGCCTGAAAACTGAACGGACAAAGAGACAGGTTGAGAGAGAAAGCCAGACCGTCCAATACAGACCATCCACCCTAGCAGTTTGTGTTTACCCCTAGAAAAGTTGAGTACTGCAACCAACCTGCTGTTCAGTGGAAAAACAGCCTGGTTTTTAATATATTTCTTTTGTATTGTATCGGGCCTCATTCCTCCATCACAAGCAACATTTTTTATGTAAATTATTCTTAAAAACATTAATGCGTAAAGGTTTACTGATCACTATAAAAAGTGATCAGTTGACTTAACTTAAAAAAATTGAGGAAACCCATTGCCATAAAATTATTAAGTAAATAAACTTCATGCTTAAAGGAGCATTGCGTAGGTTCTGAAATTTCTAACCGTTACTGACACCAGTGGCCGTTAGAGAACGGCGGCCAGTCTCATGCTTGTTCTCGGTGCACACACTCATAAACAATAAAAACAAAAACCACAAAAACAATAAATTAATATATATTGCAAAATGGCCTGTAACTATGTCTTACCTTTGCAGTAAAAAGAAAGCCAGCTCGGGGTCTGTTTTTATACCCAGCGCTGACCGGAGCTCCCTCCAAGAATCCAAGAATCCAGAGCCGCTCCAATGTTGACTCTTGTCTTTGCCCGACGCCGGTCACTCTCTATCTTGGCCGCAGTAGATGAGGCTTTTATTTTTAAACTTACGAGGAGTTGCCGTGGGTGTCTGGATTGTACTGGAGGCTGGTCGCTTCTTTCCGTCCACAGAGTCCATTTGATTCACGATACTGCTAGCGATTGCCGGATTTGCCACTGCTTAATAATGGCCGGATGTAAGCCCAAGTAGACGAGAACGCACATGACGTCACATTTTGTGAATTTTCCCGCCAATTCGGACCCGACTCCTCAGCACACAATTGAGTCTACAGGCTGATAGAGGCAACCGTGGTGGACATTAAGGTGTCATTCTTTCTATTACATTATGGTTTGCTCATAAATGTACAAATGAAAACTCTATCTTAAAGATTTTTTTAAGTAAAAAGCTACGCAATGCTCCTTTAGTCAAAAAAAGGTAATTTTTTCAATTAAGCATTGTTTATTTATAATAATTTTAAGGCAACGGGTTTACTCACATTTTTAAGTAAACTGAACACTTTCTACAGTGAACAAATTTTTTTTTTATGTAAATTGTTGCACCGTGCAAGTTGCCACACAAATAGCCATTTATAAATTATATAGTAACATGCAACAGTTTATGAAATGGTTTCATAAGTTGTTATGAAATTGAAGTAGCGACAGATTTTTTCTTCCATATTGTGACCACAATTATAGAAAAAGAAAATATGTAGTTTAGGGACTTAGTTTTAGGATTTTAGGATGTGCATATTGCGACAAGGCCTGCATACATCACCAGAGATCCAAAGATCAATGACAAGCAACATTTTTTTTTTATGAATCGTTCACAATAAAATATTTAACATGCATTGAGAAAACAGAATGGGTGATTTTTCATTTTATGCCGACTTTAAACTGTTGTTGTGTAAATGATCGTGCCATTGGAGAGTTAAAAAGTTTTTTGCCATACATTTTCGCACCATGCAAATTAACAAAAATAAAACCAATCAGAGGTAAACAATCACAACGGTTTATGAAAGTTAAATGGTTGTTGTGTAAATTGTACCATGTAACAAAAGAGTAATAATAAATCCTAAAATATTGCAAATATTGTGAATTTGCGAATTTAAAACCATTCTGTAGTAAATAGTCACATCATTAAACAAAGGTTCACAAATGAAACTGTAAATTGTCACATACTGACTGCTTTTACGAATGATTTGCACAGAAACTCAGTCTGCTTGTGGTTCATGAATGAGGCCTATTGACCAATAATATTCCATGTCTATGAAGATCAGCAGTTCCTCTTTCTGACTGCAGTGTAATATATATGTCTGTTGATAAGTACATGTGTCTCTATATCCTCCTGATGTGAATACATTTCTCCTTCTGCAGCTTGAGCAGTAGAGTTACTTTGCAGTTTATTCTTGCGATGTATATTGTAGTGACAGCTGCAGATGTGTTTCCGCCTTCCTCGATTGTCCCTGTATTTAATCATCTCTTCCCGGAGCCTAGTTCTTTTCTACTCTTTCAAACGAACAGCTGTAGCGTACCAGCAGGACTTTCACTAACTGGTTTGTACCGAATGATCTTTCTAACTCCCTTTAATTGGCTGTCTCTGGCTTGTAAATATGTTTTTGGGGCATTCTGTATACCAGGTTTGGCTTCATTTCATTAAAGTCTAATATCTCCTCAGAAATATGATAATCTCTCTTTTTTCACCTTTGGACACACTGAGAACACGCTGCTCTCAGACACAGACAGAATATTAATATGCAGAATATGATGTGTCTATATTAAAGCTGCAGTATTTTGCCTCCATATCGCCATCTCTGTTTGAAACATTAAGTTGCAAGTTACCTGTGGAGTTATTTATTTAATCTCTGATCCCCACATCAAAGTGTGATGGTAGCTGAACAAATCTGAGGGTAATGGGATTAGTTTCGAGTTGACAAAACCAGACAAATTCTTTATTTGAAGTAACTGGACTTCATAAAAACAAGTTAACAAGACGTTTCGGTGTTCATCCAAACACAATCTTCAGTTGTAAATACAGGAAGTAACACTGGCAAATGTACACCTACTACAGTCACATGATCAGCACACAAGTAGAAGTATAGTACAACCGACTTCAGTTGTTAACCAGACAGCAACATAGTGTCCCATTTATAAGTCAGCCCAGATCTGGCCCATATCTGATACGTGTGGAATCCACGTGTACTAGATGTGGGCCGGATCTGGGCTGACACTATGTTGCTGTCTGAGTAGTGAGAAGGGCAGGCTACAACCTTCAGAACTGCCACCGACCAAAATGCATGGAGCAATGCCCCTCCCGAATAGATTTATAATGGGAGGAAGACAGCAACATAATGTTGGCTCAGATCTGGCCCAAATATACATTTGGATTACCAGATGTGGGGCGACTTATAAATAGGACATTGCCTCAGTAGATGTGCCAAAGTTTTCTTCTTCTCTTTGATTTCCGACAGATTTTGCCACAGGTGCCTCTCCATTATCACCATCGCCACCATTGAACAACTGATGGCAGCAGTCATGTGCTTGGCTGCCCAAAGAGCCAAGTCTGTGGACCGGGCGAAGTTCACCTAAGGTGACAATCCCTTCCCCTGGTCTAAGTCCATAAGCAGCCCGACCTGCCGCTGCATCTGCCTTACCTACGAGCCGTGAAGTGGTCCAACGCGGCTTCGACAGTAAGACTGGAGCCCTCAATAAGGATACATAGCTAGGCAGCCTTTCTTCCACAGGGGGCATCCTCATACACCTCTGCTCACATAAACCCTCAAAATTTTTGTCATTTGAATGTTGGAAGGGAAAAGTGCATGCCGAGTATGGTTTCTTCCAAGACCTCTCCACATCAGTGTGAATGTCCGGAAGGAAAAAGAAAGCTCACGGGGGAGGGGCGATCATGGCCTGCCAGACAGCAACATAGTGTCGGCCCAGAATGGCCTCACGGGGGAGGGGCGATCATGGCCTGCCAGACAGCAACATAGTGTCGGCCCAGATCCGGCCCACATCCGGCCTCACGGGGGAGGGACAATCATGGCCTGCCAGACAGCAACATAGTGTCGGCCCAGATCCGGCCTCACGGGAGAGGGACGATCATGGCCTGCCAGACAGCAACATAGTGTCGGCCCAGATCTGGCCTCACGGGGGAGGGGCGATCATGGCCTGCCAGACAGCAACATAGTGTCGGCCCAGATCCGGCCCACATCCGGCTTCACGGGGGAGGGACAATCATGGCCTGCCAGACAGCAACATAGTGTCGGCCCAGATCCGGCCTCACGGGAGAGGGACGATCATGGCTTGCCAGACAGCAACATAGTGTCGGCCCAGATCCGGCCCAGATCCGGCCTCACGGGGGAGGGACGATCATGGCTTGCCAGACAGCAACATAGTGTCGGCCCAGATCCGGCCCAGATCCGGCCTCACGGGGGATGGGCGATCATGGCCTGCCAGACAGCAACATAGTGTCAGCCCAGATCCGGCATCACGGGAGAGGGACGATCATGGCTTGCCAGACAGCAACATAGTGTCGGCCCAGATCCGGCCCAGATCCGGCCTCACGGGGGATGGGCGATCATGGCCTGCCAGACAGCAACATAGTGTCGGCCCAGATCCGGCCTCACGGGAGAGGGACGATCATGGCCTGCCAGACAGCAACATAGTGTCGGCCCAGATCTGGCCTCACGGGGGAGGGGCGATCATGGCCTGCCAGACAGCAACATAGTGTCGGCCCAGATCCGGCCCACATCCGGCCTCACGGGGGAGGGACAATCATGGCCTGCCAGACAGCAGCATAGTGTCGGCCCAGATCCGGCCTCACGGGAGAGGGACGATCATGGCTTGCCAGACAGCAACATAGTGTCGGCCCAGATCCGGCCCAGATCCGGCCTCACGGGAGAGGGACGATCATGGCTTGCCAGAAAGCAACATAGTGTCGGCCCAGATCCGGCCTCACGGGGGAGGGACGATCATGGCCTGCCAGACAGCAACAAAGTGTCTGCCCAGATCTTCAAGAAAAAGGACAAGCATTAGCGGAGCTTCTACACAAATCTTTTTGCATTGAGTGTTGGATATCAGATGTTAAATATTTCCAAAGTTCGTTAGAGTTGCAGAAACTTGATGGCGTGTCTGATTAAATCACAGGACAAATACCAGTCCTTTGCTCTCTTTTATTTTAAGTTCAGGATGATTAAGTCGTGAGTAATTCACATGACATGAAGTTCAAGGATTCACATGGAGCTTGGAGATTCACATGGAGAACAAGATGTAAATGGACAGGTGTTAACGGATGGACGGGATGTACAAGATGGTCTAAAGTCATTAACGCATCCTAAGGAAAGGACTCAAAGGACATGGTTGGGTGTCCATTCAAACACCCACACCTCACCAATGCAAAAGAAACAATGGAAGGAAGTGAGGTCTACTTATAGACCTTGAGCAGGGGGTGTATGGGTAATGTAGTGCGCTAGATTTAGTAGTGTAGTTTGCTTGGAATTGTGGGATATATAGTACAAATGTATATATGGGTAAAAAAAGGTAAAATTAAAGAAAAGGGACAAATTCACAACAGTGAGAGCATTTAACTCCCTTGAGAACTGAATGCCTGAGCTCTGCTCCAAGGTAGATAACCCAGAGCTCGTGTTTGTGTCATCTGGTGTCATAATGCAAAGACACGAGGAACACACAAAGCTCCTGAAGACAAAAAGCTGATAGCATGTAACTTAGGTGCACTATATAAAATCTCTGTAATGTATCAGTTTTTTCATTGTGTGTGTGTGTTTGTGTGTTGTACTGGTAAACCCTACGCAGTGGGGACAAAATGTCACCACAAGGATGGCAATACCAAAAATCACATTTTGGTCCCCATGAGGAAAACAGTTTGTAAATCATATTAAATTATGTTTTTTTGAAAATGTAAAAGTGCGGAACGTATTCTGTGAGTGTTGTGTTTATGGGTTAGGGAATGGAATATACAGTTTGTACAGAATGAATCTCATTATGTCTATGGAAAGTCCCTAAGTGTGTGTGTGTGTGTGTGTGTGTGTGTGTGTGTGTGTGTGTGTGTGTGTGTGTGTGTGTGTGTGTGTGTGTGTGTGTGTGTGTGTGTGTGTGTGTGTGTGTGTGTGTGTGTGTGTGTGTGTGTGTAATTTCATATTTGGAGTCACTACTACACCACTATATCAATCATATATTAAAATGTCTATATGAATACATTTGGGTATATACATTTTAATAAAATTACATCTTAATTTCAAATATGACATTAAGCGTATTGTAGCTATTTCTGGTAGTCTTTACAATTATATTACAGTTATAACATTATTATCAATTTGTCAACTAAAAATTTACACAATTTCTAAGGTTTACAATATTTATAAGATGCTACGCATTACCATTAATAGGAATGGCAGAAAATGTTATTAGCCAAAAACATTGTTTTATACCATGCAAGTGATATTTTTTGGCAGCATTTGGTAACTTACTGCAATGTAAATGCAATGTGTGCCTTTGCAAAGAACAGTAAATTGATTGTAGAGAAATTTAAGCTTGATGTAGATGAAAGGCAGTTGAGGATGGTTAAACAGAGTGCACTACATCAACAAGAAGTATTTGTTGTAACCTCTCTGTAACCAGAGAAAGTTAGTGCAACTTATACCCGTTGTACTTCCCTGACACTAATGCAATATTAACAACTTCTCTGCTTCCTCTAACACATGTAACTTCAGCCACCTGTAATACCGATGAGTGTAACGTATCTCTGGAATATGCATTGGCTGGAGTATTATGAGTTAGGGTTGAGAACTGCAAACATGTTAAAATGTCTTATGACACAGAAATACAAAAACCAGAGCTCCACTGTGATAAGCCAATCATTTCATTAAGGTTTCATAAGTGAATCTAAACATGCAGCTGAATGCTCTGAGCAATCCAGGCGGATGTAGTGCTCGGAGATCATTGGTTGCCTACTTATCAGTCAACAATGATTACAAACCAGTAGGAGGTTTGTAATGTGCCAGGTGGAGAAGAGTGTAATGCTGTCTGGATGGTGATAATTAATAACACCAATTATCTGTAAAAGATGAGTGTCTGTCTGCCCATCCTTTTGGTATCATCCTCCCCATTTCCTTTTTGAGATAGTCATTGCTACAACAGCAACACATCTCAACTTTAGTAGGATAAATAGATAGATTAATGTATAGTTGAACAGCACTACAATGCATCATATTGATAAATGATTTATTAAGCTGATAATGCTTGTCTAGTATAGCCTTGTTGTGAGAAGATCTCTCATGCATTTTTAATTCTAAAATGGCCAACAGTCTCCCTGTTGTATTGTGAAGGAAACACCGACCCTGCTGAAAGCCTTATCGTAACAGATGGAGTCTCAGAATACGAGACCATTTACCCAAATACGGTTAATTAATAGAGCAATACTAAAATAAACATCCAATGAAACAAGAAACACGCACACCAACTCTGCCAAAGGACAAGGAAAAATAGGCTATACAAAAACAACACACAGGTGAGAACAAACCGGAAGGAGAAACAAAAACACAAAGAACAACCTAAAACTCAACTAAACAAAAAGACACTTATGTAAATGTATGAATACAGTAAGTAAAAAAGTTACTACAACTGGAAAGTTAAAAGTCCAACAGTAGATATAAGGAAATGTATATGAAAGCTTGTTTCCACCACAGAAATAATTGCAACTTTTTATCTCACAATTGCGAGTTTACATCTTGCAATTCTGACTTTATTTCTCAGAATGAAGCGTTATAAAGTCAGAATTGCGTGTTATAAAGTCAGAATTGCAAGATCGCAATTACCTTTTATATTTTTTATGCTGCGGCAGAAACAAGCTGCCACAGAAATGTGCAAATAACAATTTATCTTCGATGGTTTGTAATTATAACACTCATACTGTATGACCGAGAAATTTAGGTAAGTGGTAATAATTTTTTCCTAATTCATTTTCGTAGTCTCTAATAGATTTGAAAAAGAAAATCTATTGCTAAAAGCTTGGAAATGTTTTACGGGTCATATAAAGCACATTTAAGAGGATCTGTGTTTGAACTTATGAATTCACAATTATTATTGCTAATCAAGATGTTCCATTAACCTCTCTCTTTCTCTTCAGATGGTAGAAAGGCATCTCTGAACTGACAGAAATGAACACTGGTGTCAGCTTCATACCATCTTCACTTATAACTAGATTTAGAAATTGCATTTATGGATTTCATATTGCCTTCTCATTTTAAAAAAAGAAGAAAAAAAAAGGGAGTAACATACTTGTTACAGTGAATAAAATGGTTAAAGGCCTCCTGAAATGCAATTTTTTTTGTATGAAAATGTCAGCCTTAAAGGGATAGTTCACCCAAAAATGAAAATTCTGTTTTTAATTACTTGAAAATTCCTTCTCTGTGGGCTTCGATTCAGTTCACATAGTTTAACAGCGCAGTGCTTCTGTGTTGTACGTACAACACAGAAGCGCTGCGCTGTTACACTAGTGAACTGACTCGAGGCCCACAGAGAAGGACATGAATAGTTGAAATAAAGTCGTTATTTTTGATTTTTTTTGCGCACAAAAAGTATTCTCGTCGCTTGATAAACTTAAGATTGAGTCGCTGTAGTCACTTGGACTATTTTAACGATGTCTTTAATAACTTTTCGGGGAACAAGTGTCAATCCCTTAGAAGCCTATTGAGGAGTGATCCAGCTCTCAGATTTAATCAAAAATATCTTAATTTGTGTCCCGAAGATGAACTAAGGTCTTACGGGGTTGGAACAATTTTCATTTTTTTGGTGAACTATCCCTTCAAGGTTATAAGCTTGTGTGCTCCAAAACAATGACAAAATTCACATTTATGAGATATAAGCATTCAAAAACGTACAATCTCTCACTTCCACTAAAATAGATCACAGATTTTATGACATCACCGCGGACTTCAGCTTCTCATCTCATCTTCTGTCCAATCAAATGCTCTCTAGAATCTAAAGCTCCGCCCCCTATGCTATAAATACCACCTGGCCAAAGCGACCGTTGACAGAC
Organism: Siphateles boraxobius; assembly: GCF_051911475.1. Taxonomy (NCBI): domain Eukaryota; kingdom Metazoa; phylum Chordata; class Actinopteri; order Cypriniformes; family Leuciscidae; genus Siphateles; species Siphateles boraxobius. The sequence goes on from NW_027509222.1 coordinate 2,502,685, forward strand.
ACGGAGCAATATGGGTTGGAGACGTGTGTTCGGTTGCTCAAACGCTCGAGTTTTATTCCACTTTCCAACAGTACGTTGGTTAAGAGTGAAATGGCTATAATTTATTCACCTCTATTGAATCCAACGTATCATCAGCGCTTGGATTCGCTTCCATGGTGCTGTCAAGAACGACTTGCAGTCTGTGAGGTAAACTAAACGCTATTGGCTAGTTGAAAACTGGGAGGAGCCCTTCAATATGTCCCGCCTTAACTTCCTGTTTCAGTGGAATTGAACATCAACACATCATACAAAGCTGTGCGTTACAAGGCACTTCAGTGGGCCTTTAAGAGGAAAAAGATTTTTATCCAGTGTAATGTGCTGCTTACTATTGGATGATCCACTGGTTGACAGTGAATTGCTCTCCCACTGTCATCTTTGTTTTGACACTTTTATGTCTGTGCCTTTGGGTAGAGCGGTATGTCATACTCAATATAGTCTCCTACATCACCACTTCACCAGGACACAATCTATGACCCCTGCACCAGGACACAATCTATGACCCCTCCACCAGGACAAATCTAACATGACCCCTCCACCAGGACACAATCTATGACCCCTCCACTAGGACACAATCTATGACCCCTCCACCAGGACACAATCTAACATGACCCCTCCACCAGGACACAATCTATGACTCCTCCACCAGGACACAATCTATGACCCCTCCACCAGGACACAATCTATGACCCCTCCACCAGGACACAATCTATGACCGCTCCACCAGGACACAATCTATGACCCCTTCACCAGGACACAATCTAGCATAACCCCTCCACCAGGACACAATCTAACATGACCCCTCCACCAGGACACAATCTGACAGGACCCCTCCACCAGGACACAATCTATGACTCCTCCACCAGGACACAATCTATGACCCCTCCACCAGGACACAATCTATGACCCCTCCACCAGGACACATTCTATGACCCCTCCACCAGGACACAATCTAACATGACCCCTCCACCAGGACACAATCTATGACCCCTCCACCAGGACACAATCTAACATGACCCCTCCACCAGGACACAATCTAACATGACCCCTCCACCAGGACACAATCTATGATGACCCCTCCACCAGGACACAATCTAACATGACCCCTCCACCAGGACACAATCTAAAATGACCCCTCCACCAGGACACAATCTATGACCCCTCCACCAGGACACAATCTATGACCCCTCCACCAGGACACAATCTATGACCCCTCCACCAGGACACAATCTAACATGACCCCTCCACCAGGACACAATCTATGACCCCTCCACCAGGACACAATCTATGAGCCCTCCACCAGAACACAATCTAACATGACCCCTCCAACAGGACACAATCTATGACCCCTCCACCAGGACACAATCTATGACTCATCCACCAGGACACAATCTATGAACCATCCACCAGGACACAATCTATGACCCCTCCACCAGGACACATTCTATGACCCCTCCACCAGGACACAATCTAACATGACCCCTCCAACAGGACACCATCTATGACCCCTCCACCAGGACACAATCTATGACCCATCCACCAGGACACAATCTATGAACCATCCACCAGGACACAATCTATGACCCCTCCACCAGGACACAATCTATGACCCCTCCACCAGGACACAATCTATGACCCCTCCACCAGGACACAATCTATGACTCCTCCACCAGGACACAATATATGACCCCTCCACCAGGACACAATCAAACATGACCCCTCCACCAGGACACAATCTAACATGACCCCTCCACCAGGACACAATCTAACTGACCCCTCCACCAGGACACAATCTAACATGACCCCTCCACCAGGAAACAATCTAACATGACCCCTCCACCAGGACACAATCTATGACCCCTCCACCAGGACACAATCTATGACCCCTCCACCAGGACAAAATCTAACATGACCCCTCCACCAGGACACAATCTATGACCCCTCCACCAGGACACAATCTAACATGACCCCTCCACCAGGACACAAGCTATAGCTATAACAGTATACTGATAACCTGTTTCCAGCTGTGTATGTTGAGCTGTGAGTGAACTGAAACTATGATGATACCATTTATTGATTTTGATACAAAGTTGATTCTGATTGTTCTTGATCATTTTTAATGCCGAGTAACAATTAAGCGTAGCGTCAGTTCTGGCAGGTCACGTTAGTCAATCTATGACCCCTCCACCAGGACACAATCTAACATGACCCCTCCACCAGGACACAATCTATGAGCCCTCCACCAGGACACAATCTGTGACCCCTCCACCAGGACAGAATCTAACATGACCCCTCCACCAGGACACAATCTATGACCCCTCCACCAGGACACAATCTAACATGACCCCTCCACCAGGACACAAGCTATAGCTATAACAGTATACTGATAACCTGTTTCCAGCTGTGTATGTTGAGCTGTGAGTGAACTGAAACTATGATGATACCATTTTTTGATTTTGATACAAAGTTGATTCTGATTGTTCTTGATCATTTTTAATGCCGAGTAACAATTAAGCGTAGCGTCAGTTCTGGCAGGTCACGTTAGTCAATCTATGAGCCCTTCACCAGGACACAATCTAACATGACCCCTCCACCAGGACACAATCTATGAGCCCTCCACCAGGACACAATCTGTGACCCCTCCACCAGGACAGAATCTAACATGACCCCTCCACCAGGACACAATCTATGACCCCTCCACCAGGACACAATCTATCATGACCCCTCCACCAGGACACAATCTAACATGACCCCTCCACCAGGACACAATCTATGACTCCTCCACCAGGACACAATATATGACCCCTCCACCAGGACACAATCTAACATGACCCCTCCACCAGGACACAATCTATGACTCCTCCACCAGGACACAATCTAACATGACCCCTCCACCAGGACACAATCTATGACCCCTCCACCAGGACACAATCTATGACCCCTCCACCAGGACACATTCTATGACCCCTCCACCAGGACACATTCTATGACCCCTCCACCAGGACACAATCTAACATGACCCCTCCACCAGGACACAATCTATGACCCCTCCACCAGGACACAATCTAAGATGACCCCTCCACCAGGACACAATCTATGACCCCTCCACCAGGACACAATCTAACATGAACCCTCCACCAGGACACAATCTATGACCCCTCCACCAGGACACAATCTAACATGACCCCTCCACCAGGACACAATCTAACATGACCCCTCCACCAGGACACAATCTATGACTCCTCAACCAGGACACAATCTAAGATGACCCCTCCACCAGGACACAATCTATGACCCCTCCACCAGGACACAATCTAACATGAACCCTCCACCAGGACACAATCTATGACCCCTCCACCAGGACACAATCTAACATGACCCCTCCACCAGGACACAATCTAACATGACCCCTCCACCAGGACACAATCTATGACCCCTCCACCAGGACACAATCTATGACCCCTCCACCAGGACACAATCTATGACCCCTCCACCAGGACACATTCTATTAGCCCTCCACCGGGACACAATCTAACATGACCCCTCCACCAGGAAACAATCTATGAGCCCTCCACCAGGACACAATCTGTGACCGCTCCACCAGGACAGAATCTAAAATGACCCATCCACCAGGACACAATCTAACATGACCCCTCCACCAGGACACAATCTATCACCCCTCCACCAGGACACAATCTAACATGACCCCTCCACCAGGACACAATCTATGACCCCTCCACCAGGACACAATCTAACATGACCCCTCCACCAGGACACAATCTATGACCCCTCCACCAGGACACAATCTAACATGACCCCTCCACCAGGACACAATCTATGACTCCTCCACCAGGACACAATCTATGACCCCTCCACCAGGACACAAGCTATAGCTATAACAGTATACTGATAACCTGTTTCCATCTGTGTATGTTGAGCTGTGAGTGAACTGAAACTATGATGATACCATTTTTTGATTTTGATACAAAGTTGATTCTGATTGTTCTTGGTCATTTTTAATGCCGAGTAACAATTAAGCGTAGCGTCAGTTCTGGCAGGTCACGTTAGTCAAGCTCGCATCAGTGACTCTCAGCTGATACACGTCTACCTATAGGAATGCGACGTCTATCACTGTATACATATATAAGCTCTTCAGTATTATCGGCGGCTGTAGCGTTTCTCAGGAGCAGATTAACCTCCTCCCTCCCCAGCTCCACCTCTTTCAGTCAGGATTTGGCCTTCTGATTCCCATTTCAATCAGAATAAATTATCTAATTATGTTGTACATTAAAATATTGAATTAATGATATCTGCAATACATTTATGTTGGTTGTGTTCTGTTTACCCTAAGGAGGTTATTGCTACTCTTGTCCATGCTAGGCTGCATTGATGTGCAGGGAGTTCTTGCCCAGAACAGAACCGTACCGCCAATCCTAAATGTATGCTAATTCAGTTAAATAAATAAAAATAAAGTAAAATAAAATCAATCGTATTTGACGATGGTGGTCCTGACAGAAATTAGCTTCATTAACAATGTCAGTTAATAAAAATACAACTGTTCATTATTAGTTTGTTAGCTCAGGTCCATTATATATGATTTCAATAGAGTTGAACATTAAGATTATGCTTTAGAAGTATTGTTCATTGTTAGTTCATGTACTAACGTTAAGAAATGGATCCTTATATTGTAAAGCATTACTAAGCAAGTCCTTGTGCTGGTTGTGATGTTGTCATCAGCATTCAGTCCGCCAGCGAGCAGAATCTGGTTATTGTGCTGACAGTAGAAATAACTGCATCATCAGTGACACAGGCTCTCTCTCTCTCTCTCTCTCTCTCTCTCTCTCTCTCTCTCTCTCTCTCTCTCTCTCTCTCTGCACAGCAAGTGTTTTTAAAGGTACAACAGCAGAACTGAACATAGAGGGGGTCCTGCGCCAGCCAAACAACTGATATCAAATGGAAATGCTTGAAAATAGCTTACTTAAAACCAATAGTTATTACAGTAGGTACCTCCTTGACTTTATTACTGAAATACAATTATTTAAATGTAAGTATTTTTTAAACCATTTACAAGTGAAGATCAGTTGTTAGGACTAAATAGAAGGGAAAATTGACAATGCTTATTTTTTTATTCTTTTTTTATTTTTATCGTTGCACATAATTTTTTTTATTATTATTTATATTCCTGGTAATCTTGAATCAGAATAACTTCCCTTGCTCTTGCAGCATCTCTTCGAGGGCGGGGCACTCACATGAGATCCACCAATAGCAAACCACAACCACCCAATCAATTCCCCACAGACAAAATCAAGCCCCGCCCTACATTTGTTCTTGTTTGAGAAGCGTTTCACTGGGATATACGCACAATAGGAAAGAAAAGACTATCACAACCTCCGTTTCATGACGACTTTTCATTTACTATGGTGCTATGTGATTACTATTCTAATATATAATATTTAGCTATATGAAATTTAAAAGAATACCATATAACTACGCTACATGCCCAAAATAAATCAATAATAATAATAAAAAAGAAAAAGAGTAATACTCAATATGTGACACTCAATGGAAATGCTTTTATGTGCACCAACTAGAATCTTATTTGTTAAACCAAGGAGTTTTTTCATGCGGGTGGTTAGGGGAGTTCTTCCAAAATTGAACAAGATTATATTATTAATAATCTTATTTGTCAACAATATAAAACTAAAGTGTTTTAGCATTTAATGTGATATTTAAATGTCAGCCTTTTGTGAAATAGATAGCTATATATAGTATAGCCTATATTGAATTCAATGAATAAAGTTAATTAAACAAAGAATCAATCAAACAAAAATATAAAACCCCAATATCTATGTCATGAATCATTATCTGTGATATTAGCCTAAATGTATTGAAGCTGACATTCAATACATTTCCATGGGCTACTTTTCCTGTTTCCCTATAAATATGTAGAATAGGCTATGTCAACTGACTAGGTAATTTATTATTTATTTACATCCCGAAAACAAATGCTAAAATGTCACACTTCATAATACAATAAATTAGATAGGCCAATGCACATGAGACCAGCGCTCAATTGATTAAGTTGAAAATGTATAAATTCACCTGTGCAATGCATGCAGGCAATAGTCTATATAGCCCTTTACTGTTAAAAATGATATTTAATATTGGGCTAAATGTTGCTAGCGAAAGTTGAGCTGTTACCTAAACAGACGTGGAGGATCGGCAGAAATGTGACGGTGAGGCGTGGAGCTCGAGTGAAGTTTCTCCTGTCGTTCTCAGTGTCTCACACACTCACAGCATGGCTGAGCGCGAGCGCAAACGCTTGGACCGGGACCGGGACGAGGATCTGCCGGTGTATCTGGCTCGCCCGGGCTCGGCGGACCCGGTGGCGCGACACAAGCACGGAGGGCTGTTTTGTAATGTAGAAGGAGCGTATGAGAGTAAAACCATCGATTTTGACGCTCTTACTGTCGGCCAGCGCTCCAGAAGCTCAAGAGCCACACACAGAGAAGAGCTGAAGACTTCAAAACACGAAACCAACTTCATACCTTCACCTTCACTAGAGCCTCAACACACGGGACAGATAAAGACTGCGTTCGAGAAGGAAGCTGTCCAAGACATTGAGAAGGTATTCTATCTATCTATCTATCTATCTATCTATCTATCTATCTATCTATCTATCTATCTATCTATCTATCTATAATTTTCTCCAGTAATGCGCTGTATCATGTGAAATTGTTTTGTAGATCCAGATGAAAGGTGTAGGTTAGATTAGGTGACATAAACAATAGCACTGAAACTCTAGCCTATATCTGCGAGGCCTATGCAAGGCCTTCAGGCTCAATGTTGTATTAATAAGTTGTTTTGTTTTAGGTTAAAATGAGTTCTAGATGTTCTACACAATATTGACTCCTATAAGCCTATTCTTTAAGCAATAAACTAAATGGTTATCACATCCTGTCTTATGTGTCCAACAACCATCCATGTTATGACTTGGCCTAATATTTTGATTTGATAAATTTATTTTATTGTAGAATAAAAAAAATAAAAAATTCTTACTTATGTTTAATTATACAAAAACTTACCATCGCATAGTCCTATAAAAATAATGGAACATTCCATAAAGTTGTGACAAGGAACAAGGAGTGGGACCACTAGCATAGCCAGAAAAGCGTCGCTGGGTGTGCATAAGAAAAACTGGGTGTGCCACATTTATTGTCAGATTAATGTGCAAAAAAAACCCGACCCGGCGTATCACTAACTTTACAGAATAGACTGGGCTGATGTGTAAAACTATACTCAGGCTCGCCACATAAACATAATACTAGGCCTATATAAAATATAACTCAGGGCTCAACATTAAGGCTTTTCATGTGCTTGTCCTTCGAATAAGTAAATCGGTCATTCACTTGTCCAAGTAAAATAATTGCCTGTCCAGAAAAAAATTGGATTTTTTTTTTGTGTTGTAAATATAATTTATTCTGAAGCAATATTCTGATCAGTATTCAGTCAGCTTTTACATATTTAAATCTGCATATTTATGATATTTTAACCTTTATAAAGAGTATTTGTCCCTATATCAGTTTATATGCTTCATCTTTCATTTTAAATTCTTAAATTTGATCAATAAATTCAATAGAAATAAGACACTATGCTGTTATCAATCAAATTAATTCATTTACACTAAACAATTACAACTGCATTAAATAATGTTATGAGATTGTTTTAAATATTTTTTGAATATACAAATATGACATTGGAAAGAACGATAGCCTACTTTTAAACACGAAACTATACGACCAGTAGGGGGCGGCAGGTGACCGTCTTAATGAGTGAGTTATTGAATCTTTGACTCAACCGATTCATTCAAAGCGCTGAATCATTCAGTAATGCGGTTATGTGTTGTAGTGAGATGCGCAGTGGTTCTGCTGTGATCTTTGTTATGAACCATTTTTGCTACTCAAATAAAACAAAAACAGTCATTATTGTGTCTAAAATGTAAGCGACTTGATATTAATTACTTGTTTATTGAACTGTCATATGAAATCAGTGTCACATTTTCAATTGTGATGGTATTCAGCACTCGTGGTCGTGTGATGTTGCTTAACTGAATCATATCATATGTTATCATTTATCAATTAACCACTGTATGTTCATTAAGTTTCTTTGTGTGCTCTGCGCTCATTTGTTTCCATTTCTCCTCATGAGGCGCGAACCTGGGGCCTGTACCATGATGTTAGTTGAACAAACTCAGGGTTTCAGGATTAGTTTAGAGTTGACAAAACCAAAACATTCCAAACAGGCTTTGTTGGTACCATGATGCTGATCATCAACTTTCTCTGTCAACTCAGGCTTCGATCCTGAGTTTAGGAGTTTAAGTGTGACATCAGTAGCAAACGGCCAATCACATGTTGAGAAAGAGTGAAACTGAGATTAATTTCTCGCGAGAGAAGCAGCGCAATTCACTTATTAAATAAAAGTATTAAAATAGTAAGACTTTAAACAAATTTACACAGCAAGAAGAAAACAGCTGTCTGTGAAAGAGGACAACTAAAAGAAAAAGTCTTGCTACTGTATATCAGTGCAAGTAAAAGTTGTGAAGTTATTTTATACAGCTGATAAAGGTATAGAGAGAATTGAACATTTAAGCTCACATGTAGTTATTTTATAGCTTCATCAATTGATGCTAAAGTGTATTTATATTACCTTAATATATTTATTCATTTAAACTGCGTAATAATAATTGATGAACTAAAATTGTACATCTGTGATTGATTAAGGGTATAATAATTACATAGGCCTAAATATTATCTAAATCATACAAATGTATTATTCTAAATAAGCATCACTAAAAACTAGACGATTTTGTCTTTAAAAATCATTTGCTATGTAGTGACCTTTAATTCGGAGTAGAAACAGGTGTAGTGACTTTATCGCATCAGGCATGTGTCACTTTGCTCACAGCTGATTGGTCCAAGTTCAGTTTGCAACCTCTTACCTAGAACATAACCTGCCCCGGACCAGGTTAGCTGTGGAGCATAAGTTACTATGGCGATGAACACTGCTAAAAGACAAACCACTTTCATGGTCCCTAAAACCCAGGGTTGACGCAAACTAAACTGAAACATAGCTGGCTAGCCACCTAAACCGGCTTCATGGTATAGGCCCCTGAACAGCACAATCTTGTTATCGTCAGACAGTCAGCGGCTGTTTGCAGATTGGTTGGCAGTGCGAATGTCGGCAGATTTTTTTTTAACGATAATAATTAAAAAATGTAAATACATTTTAAATGTACAAATATTGTAAGTAAACAACAATAGTCCAAGTTTAGAAAAACATTTTTATTAAGACTTTAAAAAAAAATTCTGCATCTATTTTTAGGTGTGCAGGATGGTAGGGGAAGACTCATGAATATTCATTAGGGAAGTCATCCCTGATTGCTCTTAACCCCCGTGACGGTTAGGTTTAGGGGCGGGGTTAGGGGTAGGTCATCAGACCAATCAGGGATGACTTCCCTAATGAATATTCATGAGTCTTCCCCTACCTTCTTTGGAAAAAAAATATCAAATATCGTGGCACGTGGCTACGCCTATGAGTGGGACACGTAATTAATGACTATAAGACTTTTAATTACCATGAAGAGCCAGTGACATGAATCTAATAAACCTGGGTATGACATGTATGTTGATTGTACGATGATGACACGTATTGAATCCTAGGCTACGATGCAAGTTAGTATAGAAGAATAAAAGGTCATAAGCATTTGCTGTTGGTAAACAAATTATTTGTTTTTTATGTGCGCTGAAAAAAGAGGAGGAAGTGAAAGAGGAGAATATGGATGTGGTCATGGCTAGGTAAAAGAGGCATGCCAATTTTGCAAATGGAGCTTGAGATAATAGCCTAGTTTTTAGTTTTAGCGTCATGTCGCGTTAATCAATACGGCATTTAATGTTGCATTTTTATTGGCTAGTCAGTGGACGTAGGTCGTAGCAGCAAACACTGTGAGATGACCATGCTGAATTTCTGACACTGTCAGACAATTATCGCAGGCCATCTTTGGTCGCAAGACCATGACAACTTTCGTCTTTGCACCTCTCTCACTGTACGGCGTAGGACAACCGTTTAGGAGCCACGACCACAGAAAGGGCCACGATTGGTCATCTTTCGTCTGGGACAGCCCAAAACCGTACTGGAGCTGTGTCCCAATGTTCAGGTTGCATCCTTCGAAGGACGCACCATGAAGCCTTCGTAGGATTTCCTAATTGCGCAACCAGGTGTTCCCGATTAACACCCGTCCGTCATTTTTTAAAATAAAAATGCTGTCGTCACCGGCGCGCAATGACTTATGGGGTAGGATAGACCTCGCTAAACAGTGGTTAAAGTGGGATTTGGTAGGTGGGGGAACCCTCAAAATTTGTGTAGGTGCAACAGGGAAAAAATGACTCAGCGTGGGACAACATATTGAGTAACGTGGTATAGCAATACTTTTTGGGACAAGAGTGTCACTGTGGCACCACATATCACAATACTTATTTACTTGATATTTTAATGGTTTTATTTTGGTCCATTAACACTGATATGATGACGATACTATGTTAAAATCGCTGAACACTGCGCAAAAAATGTGAAAAGTAATTTTAAATAATACAAATTCTATAGGCTACGTTTAACGCAGTTAGTGGAATTGGCAGACGTTCCCTTAGGCATGCGTTGTGGAAACGTGTCAAAGCATTCGCAGGTAAAAATATGCAGATTTAATGCACAGTGATTTTGAACGAATATTTAATGTCGATAATGGTTACATAATGTTAAAACTAATCCTGCTATTGATATCTTTGTAAGACTGCCGACCCTATAGAACAGTGGCAAGGGAAAACAATGTCCGGCGAAATATCGAACATTAAAGTAACTTTACCGCTCTCAACCATCCGTGAGTGCATTTCACGCATTTATAATCACTCGCGTTCAGCGGGGAGGAAGGGAGGTTGGTCGGCCAGTCGGTCCATCTCGGGACCAGGGAGATTCGTTGAGATTAATGAATCTATTTATTTAATAATTTATCTGAGGAGCCGGAGCCCCTGCCGCTAAGGATCCTTTAGTTTTATGGGGGAACGAAGGGTGTGTACGCTTGAATCAGTGTAGCTTTCGTCGCACCGCGATGATGCAACCGGCCTTCGAATACGGCCTTCGAATTGGGAAATCCTTTGTTGCGCCGCTGTGATAAAATCATCCTTCAAATGTGGGCAGAAATCCTGCAAATGCGGCCAATCGTCCTTCAAATGCGGCCTTCGGAGGATGCAGCCTTCACATTGGGACACAGCTACATGTACCGGGCAGGGGTGCGTTTCCCGTACAACCTCGTAACTCGCTGCTTCCCAACCATAGTACAATGCATCGTTGAAGAATTTAACTTTTCATGACTGTATCCCAAAACCATATTGTTGCCAATTGGTCGTTGAACCACGCTGGTTAATGATGTCACACAGGTGGTGGAGTAATAACTAGCCTACTTTTAATAAATCTGTTTGAGATCAAATTAATGCTAGATGTTTTTGCTCTAAATTACGGACATGGCATCTGAGGACTATCTCATTTTTCAGTTATTTTGCTTTATTTCCAGATTCAATCATAGTCTCTTCTTACGCACTATAGCTCGTACACACATGCGCACTCTTCAAAAACTACACTTTCAAAAAATCTTGACAAACTAAAAGACGTGAATGACATTTGTATGTATCCTAAATAAAAGATATAGATAGTACTGAATGTCAGATTGCTTATTTTGCTCAAGATCAGGATTTATTGAGTCCACATGTCATGCAAACAAGAAACTCTGCTTCTAACCACAGGTGGAGATCTGTCGCTCACACACACAACTCTGAGACGCTGTTTGCAAATGAACAATGAGAATAATGGAACGATGGTTTCGGGAAACACAGACTCGTTGAACTGCTGATAACGACGGAATTTGCGACCATAGTTTGATAACAATGCTTTCGGGAAACGGAACTAAGGAAAACTTAAGTAGCTTACAGTAAATACACAGGGAATATAATCAGTGAAATAGCAAACAGGTGCAGGAGCTCAAATCAGCAAGTAAAGTTATTAATGATGAAAAACAATACCAAAGCAGAATATTAGACTACATACACAGTATATATATATATATATATATATATATATATATATATATATAGATAGATAACAGATTTGCTAAATATAATATAATAAAATAATTTTTTTCCTAATTTAATATAAAAAGTTCATAAAACATTTACTT